>NC_068374.1:10493394-10803894 GCF_023724105.1 Carassius gibelio
AGCCTATGATCAATGTATCACTTATTCTACATCGATGCTTTTGAATGTGAATATATAACAAAGCATGCAAACAAATGGCCGCTTTTATCATCTTCGTTTTGTGATCGCGCATGTTCCAGTGACTTTTTCTGATAACTTCTCTTTGTTGGTGAAATAATGAGGTTGATTTATTTTTATAAAGGCTCCCGAACAAAAACATTATTATATTTTTATGATAGGCTACGTGGAGCTAAACTCTCGAGACGAGGCTTGTGACAGATAATATACTAAATAAATACACGATTGTGATAGAGAATAAGAAGCTGACGTCTGATTTCTTCAAGCGGTCATATTTTACCATGTTTAATGTTTATGCCCAGCGTGCATAGTCTTTTACATCGCTTATAAATATTTCTGCCTTGTATGGTGATTTTAATACACATTGGATCAAGTTATTTCAAACACTCGCTGCTGACTGAAAGTGAGTTTTGAGCTCAACTTATTTAAAAAAGTGTTTAATGCTGGTGTTAAAGCTGTTATCTTTCTGAAATGATCCTCAACGCAGACTCTCTATTTTTATAAAAGCTCCCGAACAAAAATCATTATTATATTTTGATGATATGCAACGAGGAGCTTAACTCTTGAAACGAGACGACAGATAAAATGTTACTTAATAAATACACAATTGTGATAGAGAATAAGAAGCTGATGTCTGAATTCTCCAAGTGGTTGCATTTACCATGTTTACCATGGTAATGTTAATGTTTAGCGTGCATAGTCTTTTACATCGCTTATAAATATTTCTGCCTTGTTTAGTGATTATAATCCACATTGGATCAAGTTATTTCAAACACTTGCTGCTGACTAAGAGTGAGTTTTGAGCTTAACTGATTTTAAAAAGTCTTTAATGCTGGTGTTAAAGCTGTTATCTTTTTGAAATGATCCGCGCTGACGTTCTCCAGACGCTGAGAAACTCCGCCTTTGTTCATAACCCCTCCTCTAGCCCCAGCTGGCCCTCTTTGGCCCAAGGATTTCGTCGGGCCGAAAAAAACCTGGCCGTTGGCCCCGAGGAAGCCCCGGGAGTGACAGCGGAAACGCGTCTGGCCCTGGCACACACTAGCACGCCCGGTGGAAACACAGCTATGATACCAGAAACACGCTCCGCCTTCACTCCGTGAATAAAGTATTTCAGTATGTTTGAAATGTTATGTTCATAACATAGCATATAAAATAATAATAATAATTAAAAAAAATAACAGGAGAGTTTCAAAGTGGCTTAAGCTATGTGTACACTTTTTTCCCTATATCACATGCCAAACTAATATTTAATTGCTATATTTATAATTTATAATTATTATTTTATATATTTATAATTTATAAATATTTAATAATATTTAATTGAAAATAACATCTTTGTCAGTCATTTTATCTAAACAGATCGATTAACTTCAAGATTTCAAAATCAGATAGCATGCTGATAATGTAGCACTGTAAGATTACATTTGTTTGAACGCATTATTGCAAAAGCGATTGAGTGTGAATCTGTTTTAATCATGCTTTAACCCGAAAATAATCAGTAAAAGAAACAGACAAACTCTTAACATCCCGCTTGACTCTTGCAGTCAACCTTCTGATCAAGCTAAATATGTTGGCTATTGGCATGAATTTTACTCGTGATAAGAAGCTCATATTCAAGTGTTTGTGCAAAAATTATTAATGTGCATTAATGACAGGGAGGCGCCGTCTCATCACTTTAATTTTAAATGATAATGAATGTATAATTTTTTAATTAACATAATATCGTGGTGTCTCACATAGGTACATTAAAAATATATCTACAGAAAGCTTGAAATGTTTTTAAACGAAAAGGAATAGTGTAATGTGTGAATGTTGCATTTCTCTCGTTGGAGAGAGCCAGCACTGTGAATATAACCAAAAAAACAGTCCTATATAAACCGGTTCAGCAAGTGAAAGCCTCATAAGACACTGTCCATATGAAAGAGCAATTCACACATTTATCTCGACCCCACAAGCCATGAATAACTATCCAAAACCCAACCCCCTCCAGCTGAACAGAATTCGGTCTGTGTTTTGGCTTTGAGGAACGCTGTGTTACTGGGCTGAAACATGCCTGCACTACACTTCATAATTTTCTTGCAGCCCATATTATTATTTTCACAAGACCATAATGATAATAACAAATCATCAATTAATAATTAATCATTATTTTACGAAAATCATTGTTATTTGTGATCGTGGATGTTTGCGGGAGGCTTTAAGACCAAGCGGAGTCCTCTGTTCCCGCCTCACAGCGCGTGGGTCTCTGAGGCTTCACTGTCTGCGGTTTGACTTTACTGAATCAGATTGAGGCGAACTTATTGATCATGAGGCCAACATTTAGCAAGGCAGGAGAAGTCTAACGGAAGGAAGACGTATATCATTGAGCTAATGCTGTTAAAGAGAGAGAGAAGTCTAGGACTATTCTTAAACTTGGAGCTCATTATATTGAAGTACAAATCCAAACACCAGAAACGTTGTGCATTTTATGAATAATGAAATGTTATGAAAATTATGCATTTTATTTATTCACATGCTGTATGGTTGAAATAATATTTTAGTTCACAACTTTAAGTTCCGTTGTTTAAAAAAATGCTTTATTGGCTAATGTTTCATAAACCTTCAGTTGTTATGCTCTAAAATCCATGCCATTATTAATTTCACAGTATTTTTACCACCTAAATGACTAATCTTTAAAGTCACAATTCTATAATGGTCAAAATTACTCAGGCCAATGGTATTTTTAATGACATTATTTTATTATTATTATTATTATTATTTGAATAATTGTAGCTTACATAAATAGGTAAAGCAAAACAAATATTCGGAATTTCCCTTATTTTTTCCCTTGTTTTCCTAAAGAATAAACACGTATTTTTTACAAGAATAAACATGATAACATATTATTAATTAATAAAAATAATTTAAGCAATTAAAACCTTTTTTTTAAACTTGAATTTAAATACTATGAAACTAACTTTAAATTCTCAAGGAGTTTATAAGTAAAAAAAAAAAAAAGTTCTAAATGAACTTGTGTTAACAATATAATTAGAACTAACAATATAATTCGATTTTTTAAAATGAACAATTCCTGTATAAAATGCGACAGCAACCTTTATATCAGTGGTTCTCAACCTTTTTTTCCAGCGGGCCGCACTATGGTCTAAGTGCAAGTCTACGCATATAATTTACATATTACGTCAGCAATACAAACTAACCTGATTTATAATATTATAGCCTAACTATTATGATAATCTATTACATTAATTGAAATAAACAATTCTACTCCCCATAAATAAAACACCTGATGCTGTCGGGAGCTGACCAATTTTGTGAGATTCAGCTTGAAAGGAGTAACACAAAGAAATTGCAATTGTAACGCCTGTGTTATACTTTCCGCATGAGCAATCCGGGCGCGTACACGGCCAGCGCGGACGCAGACTTCTTCAATTTATACTTCTGAATGCGCAGGCTGATGGCCAGCTCTGCAATTGCCCAGAATTATTGCACATCGCTGTCTTTATATTCTTTTATTGACGGATTGCACAGGTTCGAGTAGCAATGAGCTTCTTCACTCTGCCTGGCTGCACATGTGCAATTTTGTTTTTGAAGCCTACTGACCAGGCGCACCTGTCCGCGCGGTCGTCTGCTAGAGCCTCTGCACACACTCTCCAATGACGATTTTTACTACATCACGCCTACCTAACGGTCCATAGCGGACTCGCGGACGCAGAAAGTTTGACAGAGGGTTTAAGATGCAGGCTTGCATGACCTGACGCGCAACATTTCAGAAAATGTGCGTTCACAAATGTAGCCTATTTTGATCCAAATATGGAAAGCACTTTTGAATTTAATAATATGAGGTTCTCTCTTGAGTTTTTTGCCACATTTCTTCAATTAAGGATTGTTACATAGTGTATGGTGTTTCAATTTATCTGAACTTCTTCAAGTGAGTTGCGGGGCAAAAAAAAAACAAAAAAAATCCAGCACTTCTCCTTCAATACTGATACTGCGACTATTGACACTTTGTACATGTTCATTCGCTGGCATTTTTTGAATTTCTTTTTTTTCTCCCTTAAAAAACTAATTTGTCCATTCTGATGAGCAATTTTACCTTAAAGGCAGTTTACCTAATGGCTGTTGATGACTATTTGAATTGAATTCTGCCAAAGTGCGCACTTGTATGTGTTCGTTAAATGCTTATGCCAGTGCTCATGTCTGAAAATAATATATGAAGAAGAAAAAAATCGCCTAAAAACATTAGGATATAGCTTATATTTCATTAGTAGCATATATATTTTTAAATTGGTGTAAACGATAAAATTTTACAAACGTATAAAGTTTTTTTTTTTTTTTTTTTTTTTTTTTTAAAACATGGATAACCTAGATTAGTCCCAGGCTCTGTTCTGAAGTAAAATAATTATAATTACTGTTAACCAAGAGTAACACATTTTAACGGATTAATCGCCTATTTTCATTTGCTGAATGTTTTCTTTTTTTTTTCTTTTTTAAACACGCTAAAAAATAAATTAAGTTTGTCAGAGGAAAAAAAAATATGAGTCGTGTAGCCTATAGGTTTCATTTTAACGGATCAATCACCTATTTTCGTTTGCTGCATGTTTTTTTTTGTTAAACACGCTAAAAAATAAATCAGAGTTTGTGAGAGGAAATAAATAGGCTATTAGAAAATATTTTACAACAAATCCTTTAAATTTAACAAATTTATCAGAACAAAACAATAATTAAAAATATATAATTCTAGTGGATAAATATAATTGCAGTAGATAATAATATAGGCTTAGTAATAAATAATAATAATAATAATAATAATTTAAAGCTAAGCATAAGGTAAGCTTGGGCTTTCTCAATCGGGAGAAATCAAACGTTTCCATATTTGTGATGTTGCCCATTTGAAGCTTAACTATTATTCATGAGGTAAATAGGCTGTGTGCGTTTCAGTATTGAGAAAAAAAAAACATAATTAACAATATGTCAAAGTGCTCACGCCGAATGTCTGGTGAACGACTGCTGTTTCCAGTGAATATGTGCGCGAGGCACCAGCACGATCAAACAGCTGAAACAAGTAATACTTAATTTTTGGTCACACATAAGGCATAATTCAAAAATGCTGGTAGTTTGAAAAATCAAGAATGATAACAGAGTTAATACTAATTATTACTAAATGCTGGACCGTTCCCATTTCGCTCTGCATATGGAACCTGAAGTTTTTTTAAACCAAGAATGAATCGAAATGAAAATGAAATTAAAACATTTAGCTTATATATATATCATAATGTTATTGTTGTTTTACTTCCTTCTTTTATCTCATTTTACAATTACATTAATTTCGCAATCCGTCCCTTTGCGCCACCTGGCGGTAGTTTCGCAAATGATTTTAACATGCGACTGAATTACAGTTACCACCGCGGCGGTAAGCCCCAGAAAGGCTGGCCACCTACTGTATATATATATATATATATATATATATATATATACTGACAAGGTGCAAACAACCTTACGCCTGTTTCACACATACTCCGTCTGCAGTGTGTAGGAGTTTTTTTTTTACGCACCCATGTTAACGGATTCCAGTTGCGTTCCAGGAGTGTTGTGTCTGCAGCAGTGCAGCGATCGTTTACGTACCGAGTAGCGAACTGCAAACGCGTCCTGTATGAAAGCACATTGAGTCCGTGCTGCACCACATACGTAACGCACATGGACTGCATACGCACTGCAGACGGAGTATGTGTGAAACAGGCGTGAGCAGGGCCGTAGCTGGGGTCAGCGGGGACCCGGTGAAGGTTGTACCAGTGGGCCCTGTTTGAAATTGTTTATATATAATTTTTGGTTTGACTGTTAAAACTACAAAGTAATTCAGTCAAGAGCAGTGATTGATTTTCCTTTTCTTGGATTAACATTACAGCAGCCAGTAGCTAAATTAGGCTGCGGTCACTTTAAGAGACGATGAACGCATCAATACACATCCAATTTTTTTCCTCAACTATTTACTTTCACTTAAGAAATAACTGACAGTTTTTTCGAGCATAATTTCCAAGATGGATATTTTGACATATTTGTATGTATTTATCGGCACAAGAGTAAAAATAAGCAAATTCGATGTTCAAGTGTTTTGAGACGCCTTTCTCTGCATGAGCCCTGAACACCAGAACACCGCGAGTACATCTTTCACATCTTTTTGTTTGTTCAAACTGCGATTTGTATTTGTTTGTTCAGGTGCAGGAGGGACTTCCAGGAGAACTAAGCAGAAGAGAGCTCGGTTCAGTGTCGCTGTCAGTGATACGCGGCTCTCGATCTCTCTCGTGTGCACCGAACACAGCGCGCGAGTAACCAGCTACTCTGTTCAGGTTTTCCGCGTCTTGTGTTTGGATGCTTTAATGTTTAAACTGACAAGCGGTAAGGCTTAAAAACATATGAAAAAGATAAGCTTTCGTGACGATGCGCAGCAGTGGCCCGTCAACTGTCCTGAGCATCTTTTTAGGCTGGCCTCAGCCAGTTGCTTATATGAAATATCAAGGTGAAAGTCATCATAGCTTGATTAGTATAGACCCAGCTCCCAACCCAACTTTGAGAATAGATTAACGGCGATATTTATTTATCGCCCGATAAGAGTCTCACGTTATCGCAGCACGTCAACGCCGATAACGGCCCACCACTAATATATATCTATATATGTAGCCGATCTGACCCGAATCAGACAAATTAAAAGAGTCGATCAGGACTGTGGTTGAAACATGAGCCAAATTCCTCAGGAAGGCAACCCGGAGGTCATAAATCTTCTATTTCTAGTGCCACAAGTCAGAAACAAGTTAAACAACCAACCAGCTCTTCCACAGAACAGCTTTCGACATTAACACCACTAGAACAATTATTGACAGTTTAAATTCGGAGAAGAAATTGTCAAATTTGCCGCAATTAATTGAGATGCAACGCATGTAAACCCATGAGAGTTATGCACAATATCCTTAAACACTTCCCCCACCTAGCAGAGGCAGACTGACATTCCTAAGGGGTTCTCCACAGAAATCTTTGTCAGATAATGACAAAGACATTGTCTTTTCTACATATATATATGGACCAAAATGAACTCAAAATGAATATCAGTCCATCGCTTCACTCCATATTAATTTATATGTAACCCACACATTTGACTATTATGTTATAATCACTTATTGTGTATGTCTTTTAATAACTATTGAATAGCTTAAGGATACATATTCGTGTTTCATATGTATGTGCTTGAATCTGCTTGCTTGAAACAGTCATGACCATCAGTTATTTGTCAAATGTATCATATTCTTGTTATAGGAATCATGTCCAAAATTATACCCTGCAAGAGCGGGAAAATTCGGACCATGTGCTTGATAAGATAACATATGATTTATGATACCCCCGAGCCAAGACAATATCTGATTGGTCAAGACAACATTTGAGGTGTGGCCAACAGGCCAGTTTAAATACTCAGGACACCCTAAAATTTAGCTTTTAGTTTTTATCTATGCTTCTTAGCTTCTGCTATTAGTCATGCCTGCTTTTAGCTTTTAGCTTGTAGCTTTGCTTCCTAGCTTTGGCTTTTAGCCATGCTTTAAGCCTTCTTTGAGCGCGGTTCCAGCGTTCTTCGGCCTGCACGCCTGCTGCTACTTAGCCACGATGAGAAGAAACCCCACCTAGTCTCGTCAAACTTTACTTCTTTTCTTTTCCATTTGAGAGTTTCGTGTTCTGATTTAAGTTTTGTAACGCCGTGTCTGACCACGACTGCCCGTTCAACTTCAACCAGCCACACAACTCTGCATCTTCAGCCAACACCCAACCACGGGCTTCAGATGTCACTTCAACGACTACTGAACTTCCAGCCAATCAGCGACATCGTGAAAAACCCCTTTCAACGAAAACTTTACACAGGCAATGTACCTTCAGACATTTGTACTGGTGTATCTAATATAATTTTAACCGCATTGAGGAACTCAATGCGAGGGTTAATTAAGTGATTGATGGTTGTTCATGTCTATGCAATTTAACGTATTGCTGTAAACTTGGGATTCCACATTTCCATTCTCTTAAACTCATCTTTCCCTAACTTTCGATCTTCCTGCAACTTGTGTGAATGTGTGAGTGCGTGCGTTTATGTGCTAGATTAGTTTATATGTCTTAGATTTATCTAATAAAGCCTTATTCATATTGAAAAGAGAAGTATCTTGTGTTTTGTGCTTACAAGTTAATGTCTTAAACTGCCGATCTTGTTACTGTGCTAATTTATAGTGTTTTCACTATACTTTGGATATTAATATCCAGCACAGATTTGATGTTAAACGGCTCGTTCAGTGAATCGTAGGGCGTCTCAGTGATAAAAACTACAAAGTAATGCAGTCAAGAGCAGTAAGTGATTTTCATTTTCATTTTCTTGGATTAACATTACAGCAGCCAGTAGCTAAATTAGGCGCGGTCTCTTTAAGAGACGATGAACGCATCCAATATAATACACATCCCATTTTTTTCCTCAACTGTTTACTTTCATTTAAGAATTAACTGACAGTTTTTTCGAGCATAATTTCCAAGGTGGATATTTTGACATATTTTGTATGTATTTGTCGGCACAAGAGCAAAAATAATCAAATTCGATGTTTTAAGTGTTTTGAGACGCCTTTCGCTGCGTGAGCCCTGAACACCAGAACACCGCGAGTATTGAATTGTGCTCTTTCACATCTTTTTGTTCGTTCAAACTGCGATTTGTATTTGTTCGTTCAGGAGCAGGAGGGACTTCGAGGAGAACTTCGCAGAAGAGAGCTCGGTTCAGTGATACGCGGCTCTCTCCCTCGTGCGCACCTAACACGGCACGCGCTACTCTATTCAGCTTTTCCGCGTCTTGTGTTTGGATGCTTTAATGTTTCAATCGACAAGTGGTAAGGCTTAAAAACATGTGAAAAATATAAGCTTTCATGACGATGCGCAGCAGTCGCCCGTCAACTGTCCTGAGCATCTTTTTAGGCTGACCTCAGCCAGTCGGTTATATAAAATATCAAGGTGAAAGTCATCATAGCTTGCTTAGTATAGACCCAGCTCCCAACCCAACTTTGAGAATAGATTAACGGCGATATTTTTTTTATCGCCCGATAAGAATCTCGCCGATAACGCCGATAACGGCCCACCACTAATATATATATATATATATATATATATATATATATATATATATATATATATATATCGGACTACCTGTCCGATCGCTACCATTTTGTTTACTTAAATGGGGAGTCATCTCATTTATCATCAGTAAAATATGGAGTGCCACAAGGATCCGTCCTAGGTCCCCTTCTATTTTCAATATACATGTTGCCCCTTGGTAATATTATTAGAAAATACGGAATTAGCTTCCACTGTTATGCTGATGATACTCAGCTATATATCTCAACGAGACCAGATGAAACTTCCCAATTATCTAAGCTAACAGAGTGTGTTAAAAATGTAAAAGATTGGATGACAAATAATTTTCTCCAATTAAATTCAGATAAGACAGAGATACTAATTATTGGACCAAAAAACACTACACAGAATCTTGTAGATTACAATCTGCAACTAGACGGATGTACTGTTACTTCCTCTACAGTCAGAAATCTGGGTGTTATATTAGACAGCAATTTGTCTTTTGAAAATCATATTTCCAATGTTACAAAAACTGCATTTTTCCATCTTAGAAACATTGCCAAGCTACGAAACATATTATCCGTTTCTGATGCAGAAAAGCTAGTTCATGCATTCATGACCTCTAGACTGGACTATTGTAATGCACGTCTAGGTGGTTGTCCTGCTTCGTCAATAAACAAGCTACAGGTAGTCCAAAATGCAGCAGCTAGAGTCCTTACCAGGTCAAGAAAATATGATCATATTACCCCAATTTTACAGTCTCTGCACTGGCTACCTATTAAGTTCCGTATCAGTTACAAATTATCATTACTTACCTATAAGGCCCTAAATGGTTTAGCTCCTGCGTACCTAACTAGCCTTCTAGCACGCTACAACCCATCACGCACCCTAAGGTCACAAAACGCTGGACTTTTGGTCGTTCCTAGGATAGCAAAGTCCACTAAAGGAGGTAGAGCTTTCTCACATTTGGCTCCCAAACTCTGGAATAGCCTTCCTGATAATGTTCGGGGTTCAGACACACTCTCTCTGTTTAAATCTAGATTAAAAACACATCTCTTTCGCCAAGCATTCGAATAATGTATCTTTTTAATTGTGAGTGTAGTTGCATCTGATCAAAGGTGCATTTTTATTCATTAGCTTGGGTTAAACTAATCTTACTTTGATGGATCAGCAGCTATGCTAATGATGTCTGTATTTTGTTTCTATGTTTCGCCACGGGATTTACATCCCGTGGTAACTAGGATTTACACAAGCTCCAGTCTGGATCCAGAACACCTGAGAAGAGATGATGCTGACCCTCAGAGGACCCCAGATGATGCTAAACCTGAATCAACAAACAGAACTAACAATTATTGCTAAATGTGTGACTGAATCATATAATAACTTAATTAATAATATTGATAGTTCATCGTCTAGCTGACTACGTCTTGTATTATTATTATTTTTATTTTTTCTAAAATCCTGTCAAATGTGCACAAACTACTAGCTACTACTAAATATAGTAGAAACATAATTTTCTGTAAAGTTGCTTTGTAACGATTTGTTTTGTAAAAAGCGCTATACAAATAAACTTGAATTGAATTGAATTGAATATATATATATCCTCAAACTATTGAAAAATGTATTTACATGCATATTTTATATATCTTAGGGCTGTCAAAAATAGCGCGTTAACGACGTTAATTAGTTGTTTGTTGTTAATTACGTCAAAATTTTTGACGCATTTCACGCATGCGCAGTGTGACAAATTATTTAGGTCAGGAAAGTCTTGTCGATCTCTGAATTCTCAAGATAGTAAAAAACAGCGGCGAGCGACACGACGAAAACACCGAAGAAGCTTAAGGTTTTACCCCAGTTACTCTCAAATACATTCACGCCACGCTCGATAAACAGAGACGACTTTGGTAGTTGATACGCTGGAGCTTCTTCCTGTTATAGCGTCCTGCGCAGAACGCCTACATGCAATGCAGCGAAAATTACAGCTGTTTGGAAAAGCATATGCATTTTTACTTGGTTTTACTGGCACTTGAAGCCTTCAGAACGTGAAAATATAGATCCTAAAGTATTGTGGCAGAGCAAATGAACACCTCCCAAAAATGCCCAGAGTGCTGCTTATGTGATGTTGGCGCATGTTTGTGTTTCTGAGTTCATTCTTTCGAGTTTCTCTATGCATATATTCATAGATATGTGACTATATTTAACCACTGGTTCACCTAAAACTCTTACACTATCTGTAGTTAAATGGCATGGTTTGATATAGTGCTCAGGTAAATTTGATCTAAGTAAATGTTAAACTTTTGAAATTCAGAAAAAAAGAACCACATATTGATGAATCAATACATGAAAATTATGTATCTGTGTCCTGTTATTTATCTTTTGGTATGCATTTCAGAAAAAAAAATGGTTAGGATTCAGGTGTAATTGCAAATAGTGATTAATCCTGATTAATCCACTGAAAATTCTGATTAATTTGATTCAAAATTTTAATCATTTGACAGCCCTAATATATCTACATTATAAAGAATGAATAAACCAGTCTTATAAACATGATTTCACTTATATATAATTTTACAATAGTTTGTGCATCAGTCGACAGAAAGGTTTTTGCATGTTTTAATAAAATGTAAATTAATAACACTCATATTATGCATATTTCTACATTTCCAGGCTTTGCACAGTATCGTCAACTCAATCATCAAAATCTTTGGTAATCGTCAGCAAACATCGCCGCGGCTCATTCGGTTCTTGTTGAGTCCCCTGTAATCATCAGCAAACTTTGACATTTGGTTGAACCAGCTCAGTTGGTTGTTTATGAATTGGACATACTACTTCAGCTGTACGTCCTGCATTTTCAAAACCGAACTAAAGTTCGATTACATTCGATTTGCGAATTGGCTCAACTAGTTACTTCCTGAGAACCAGCTCAAAAGAACAATTCATTCAAGAACATTACTAGTCAAGAGACTCTCCAGGACCGAGTTTGTCCATCTCTGTGCTAGGGGTATGTAAACTTATGAGCATAACAGTATCTTCTGTAGTCTCTGATGGGCAGAATTAAATGAAAGAAAAAAAAAATATATGGCATGGTCCTGATGGTGCCATTAGAGTTGTAGAATATGTGTGTCTTGACTGAGAAAGTGTTAATCACTGTTCTGGCTCGAGTGTCCATTGCAAGTGTATTCATTATTGTGTTTGTTTTGATTAGTTTAGGTTTTTTTGTTTCTTTTTTAAATTATTTTACTTTTTAATGGTAATAATTTACTTGAAGTGTCTGTGTTTGTAAAATATTAAAACCTTTTTTTCAATCCAAATGATGTTGCGGTCCTGTTGAGTTTGTTTAATAATATTTTCAGTCCTGTTAAATGTTTAAAGATTTGTTGAAAATAAAATAGAGTTTTGTTGATGCCAGGGACGTGGGAAGCTTGTCGAAAGTGCGGTGGATGGATGTGGTTTGTTCATAAACAATAAAAATGATGAATTCAGAGACAGAAGGGTACAAAATGTATAACATACAAGATATTAAAAGGTTTCCTTTTAAATGAGTGATACTAGATGAGTATAAAAACACTCGGAACACACAGAAAAAAAGTCAAAACTCTGTTGTGAGAATACACAACAGTAGACTTGCTAAAGAATCAGAATAAGAAATACTTTAATAATCCCAGGGGGAAATTATTTTTGTTACAAACTCCAGATATAAAACAACATATATTAAGAACTATAACAACCAACAACAACAACCGACCAAGGAACATATGACCAACTAACTCTCATTTAAAAGAACCAAAAGTGCTCTTTCTGCCCTCCATTATGAAGAAAAAGTTTATTCAAGTGTGCTGTTAGTATACTTCTTTTAAACTAAAAATAGGAAAGTATGCTTTTTATTTACTTATGTACTCCTCATAAATATACTTAAAATGACATTTAAGTATACTTGACCTATACTTACAAAAATTATAAATATATTTGAGCTATACTAGAATCTGTGTTTTCAATGTTATACGGTTAAGGGTGCTAGTACACATCTTCTGTACAGAATTTCCCCAAAAAACACAAGTGAAGAATAATGTATTTCAGTATGTTTGAAATGTTATGTTCATAACGTAGACCATATTGAAATAAAAAATAAAAAAATAAAATAACAGGAGAGTTTCAAAGTGGATTAGGCTATTGTTTGTAAACTTTTTTTCCCTATCACATGCCAAACTAATCACATTGTAAGCATTAAATCTATAATTGCTGCTTTCTGCTGTGCTTTTCTTGTAATGAAAATAATAGTACATTTTCGTCAATTATTTAATCTAAAAAGATCTATGAATTTCTTACAGATTTCAAAATCATTCAAAATCAGATACTGATAATGTAGTAGCACTGTAGTAGTATACATTTGTTTGAAGGCATTATTGTGAAAGCAATTAGGTGTGAATGTGCAGTATCTGTTTAAATCATGCTTTCACCCAAAAAAAAATCAGTAAAAGAAACAAACTAACTCCTATAGTTTGTTACATCCAGCTCGATTATTGCAGTAATTGTAACCTTCTGATCGAGCCATAGCTAAATATGTTTAACGTGAATTCTTGCTGAATATGCAGTTATATTATGGACTGTTGGCATGAATTGTACTCTTGATGGAGCGCTCTTGGAGCGAGTCAAAACCACAACACTCAGACTCTTAAAAAAGCTCCTCTCTCCAGTCAGAATCACTCCGCTCCGCTCATACTCTGCTCGGCAGCAAGTCTCTGTGTCAGACTCGCTCCGCCCTCTAATCAGAGTAACATCGCTCCGCTCATACTCTGCTCGGCATCATGTTTCTGTGTCAGACGCGCTCCTCACTCCAGTCAGAATCACTCGCTCCGCTCATACTCTGCTCCGCAGCATGTCTCTGTGTCAGACTCGCTCCTCGCTCCAGTCAGAATCATTACGCTCCGCTCATACTCTGCTCGGCAGCATATCTCTGTGTCAGACGCGTTCCTTGCTCCAGTCAGAATCACACCGCTCCGCTCTTACTCTGCTCAGCAGCGTGTCTCTGTGTCAGACTCGCTCCTCGCTCCAGTCAGAATCATTACGCTCTGCTCATACTCTGCTCGGCAGCACGTCTCTGTGTCAGACTCGCTCCTTGCTCCAGTCAGAATCACTATGCTCTGCTCATACTCCGCTCAGCAGCATATCTCTGTGTCAGACGCGCTCCTCGCTTCGGTCAGAATCACTCCACTCCACTCATACTCTGCTCGGCAGCATGTCTCTGTGTCAGACGCGCTCCTCGCTTCGGTCAGAATCACTCCGCTCATACTCTGCTCGGCAGCAAGTCTCTGTGACAGACACACTCCTCGCTGCAGTCAGAATAACTACGCTCCGCTCATACTTCATAAAGCTTCAGTTGTTATGCTCTTAAATCCAATGCCATTTGTAATTTCACAGTATTTTCACCTCCTAAATCACTAACCTTTAAAGTCACAATTCTATAATGGTCAAATTTACTAAGGCCGATGGCATTTTTTAATGACATTATTTTATTATTATTATTATTATTTAGCAGCTCATATTCTGCTCAGCAGCACGTCTCTGTGTCAGACTCGCTCCAGTCAGAATCACTCCGCTCCGCTCATACTCTGCTCAACAGCATGTCTCTGTGTCAGATTTGTGCGGCCCATGTGATGATGAGTGCGATGTGCAGCATTTATTCTTATTGTTTTATCTTCATTACAAATCTTGTTTGGTTTTATTTTGGATAATTGCACGTAAAAAAATATTTACGTTGTAATGCATATGCAAAATGTGAATATTCCTATTCAAGTGCGAAAATGACAGGGAGGTGCCCTCTCAATCACTTGAACTATATGGCGCCATATGGTAGTCAACATTTGAAGTGGATCAAAACCTTTCTTCTTGTCCTATAACCAATATGAAAAGTCCAATCTAAACCTGCTCAGCAAGTTTGAAACCCTCATAAGGCACTGTCCATATGAAAGACCAAGAGATTCACACCTTTATCTCGACCCCCACAAGCCATACATAACTACTTCTGAAAAACCCAACCCCCTCCAGCTGAATTGAACTCCGTCTGGTTTTTGGCTTAGATGAATGTTATGTTGTCATGTTACTGGGTTTGAAACATGCCTGCACTTAGCAGCCCTACTCTTTGTATTCATTATTTTCTCACAGCCCATATTATAATTTTCACAAGACCACAATGATAACAACAAATTATCAATTGATAATTAATGATTATTTCATGAAAATCATTGTTATTTGTGACCGTAGCGTTTGCAGAATGGCTTTAATACCAAGTGGAATCCTCCGTCAGCTGCTGCAGCTTCACAGCTTGTGGGATTCTGCTAACTGGGCCAACATTAAGCAAGGCAGAAAACATTCAGTCTGCCTAAAGGAAGATGTATTTAATTGTAGGGGTGCGCGATAAATATCGTTAGATAATTAATACACATCTAGTCAGTAAAGCCTGTTCTCGAATCAGCTGTAAATTCCATCAGGTGCGTGATTTCACATACAGCAGCTGTTACTTCACGGAGCTGTTGTTAACTGACTATCTGCGCAAATCCACGTTCATTATCAGCATTTAATTTGCGCAGCTAGTCAGTTAACAACGGCTCTGTGTAGTAACAGCTGCTCTATGTGAAATCATGCACCTGATGGAATTTATAGCTGATTAGAGAACCGGCTCTAAAATCCAATGCCATTTGTAATTTCACATTATTTTCACCTCTTAAATCACTTGCCTTTAAAGTCACAATTCTATAATGGTCAAATTTGCTCAGGCCGATTTTGTATTTTATTATTATTATTTATATATATATATATATATATATATATATATATATATATATATATATATACATATATATATAAAATTGTAGCCTACATAAATAGGTGAAGCAAAACAAATATTTGAATCGTCCCTTATTTTTCCCCTTATTTTCTTTAAGAATAAAAATATATAAGTCATGTATAGTTTGCATTTTATTACATTTAGAAATAATAACGGCTGGCCTAATAATGTTATAATTGCAGCGGTTTTCTGCTCCAATGCTCGCTGGTCCTCGAGATGCAACCACACTTATACCCCACCGAGTGATCGAAAGTGGCCTTCCTGATATCTCAACTACAAGGTAAAGCGCTTCAGTGGGCCGATTCTATTTGGACACAAAATTACCCTGTTATATTTGGCAGACCTGCATGGGATTCTTCCATTGATAAGAATCTTTATAATTTAAAACAAGGAAAAATGTCTGTCAATTAATATGCTCTTAAGTTCAGAATTCTTGCGGCCACTAGCGAATGGAAATAGCAAGCCTTGCTGACCACCTACCATCAGGGATTGGAACCTCGAGTGCAGTTGCATCTCGCTGCATACGAGGATACCATCGGGCTCGAACACTTCATTCAACTATCCATCCGCTTCGCCACTCGTATGCAGTCGTGCCTCGAAGAGCACCAGGGCCAGTCGTATTCTGACTCGCCACTCTGCCGTCCAGAGACCGTCAGCTCCCCAGAACCAGCTAGCGAACCTATGCTTGTCGCCTCATACTGACTCACTGCTTCAGAACGGCAAAGACAGCTGGCACAGAATCTCTGCCTCTACTGTGCATCTCCAGGGCATATCATCTCTGTATGCCCCGTCCGTCCTCCTCGTCCCATGGTGAGTGCCATTCTCCCTTCAAAGTATCAAATGAAACCACTCACCACTATAGTGGCACTTACTACCGTTGACATATCTCTTCCAGTTTCCGCCCTCCTCGATTCTGGGTCAGTCGGCAACTTCATCTCCAGCGCCCTCTGCCGCCAGCTCAACCTCACTACCTTGGCAACACTGTCAGCCTACAAGGTCCATACAATAACTGGCAAACCATTGAGTCGAAGATGTATTCGTCACAGTGTCTGTCCCATCACCCTCCAAACTGGGCTACTTCATAAGGAGAAGATCCATATGCTGGTTCTGGAGGAATCCACCGCTGACGTTATCCTAGGGCGCCCGTGGTTGGAGCAGCACTACCCTGTGATCCCGTGAAAGACCAGTGAAGTCCTGAAGTAGTGGGGCTAATCCGGTTTCCAGGGCTGTCTCGCTGTATTCCCTGTTCCAGCCAAACTCTCCCCGGAACCTCTACCGGTCTGCACAACCTCCATCGAGAACCCTGTAGAAAGACAATCCATTAACATTCCACGCTGTTCCGCCCCCTTCAGTGACGTTAGGGTTAGGGCAACTCTTCACCAAGTTGGACCTCCGCAGCGCTTACAACCTCATCCGGATACGTGAGGGGGATGAGAGGAAGACAGCTTTTATCACCCCTACTGGCCATTATGAATACCTTTTGACGCCGTTTGGGCTAGTCAACGGCCCCTCCATATTCCAGGATTTCATCCACGAGGTGCTCCGAGAGTTCCTCCACAAGTTTGTTCTCGTCTACATTGATGACATCCTCATTTACTCCTGGAGTTTAGCGGAACATCGTCGCCACGTTGCGGAGGTCCTGCAATGCCTGAGGGCCTTCCAGCTGTACCTCAAAGCCGAGAAATGCTCCTTCCATCAGCCCTCAGTGCAGTTCCTTGGATATCACATCAACAGCAGTGGCATCCGGATGGATGAGGGGAAGGTGGACGCTACCAAGAACCGGCCCACTCCTACCACTATCAAAGAACTCCAGCGATTCCTCTGCTTTGCTAACTTCTACCGCCGATTCATCCAAGACTACAGCTCCATCACCAACCCACTTACCAGTCTACTCCGTAATAAGCCCAAGTCTCTGTCCTGTACCGCTGCCGCCACAGAAGCTTTCAACTTTCTCAAAGAAGCTTTTACTACTGCTCCACTCCTGGTACATCCTGACCCAAATCGACCCTTTGTCGTCGAAGTCAACGCCTCCACCACCGGAGTAGGAGCAGTCTTTTCCTAGCAGCAGGGGAATCCCAGCCGCCTCCATCCATGTGCCTTCTTTTCTCATAAGTTCAACTCAGTGGAGGTCAACTACGACATCAGTAACCGAGAGCTACTAGCCATCAAACTGGAACTGCAGTAGTGGAGGCATTGGTTCCCAATCTATTCTTCATTCGCTTCAACTTCTCCATCTCGTATCGACCAGGAGCCAAAGACATAAAGGCTGACGCTCTGTCCCGGTGTCACACTCCTGAGGAAAACCTGGAAGAACCCAAAACAATACTTCCCGAAAAGGTAATCGTCTGTCCTATCACCAGGTCAACTGAGACCCTGCCCAATCTCTCCACTAACACTCCGCCGGGTTGCCCCCCAGGACTGTAATACATCACCAGGACACGGCGCACTCCACTTATCCACTCGGCACACACTTCTCTTGGCACTGGCCACCCAGAGGTCAATGAAACCCTCTCGCTGCTGAGGGAACGCTTCTGGTGGCCCAATATGGCATCAGACATCAGAAGGTACGTGCACGGATGTAAAGATTGTGCCATCTCAAAGAGCCCACGCCACCTACCATTAGGCAAGCTCCTCCCTCTGCCTGTTCCGAACCGCCCGTGGTCACACCTAGGGGTGGACTTCATTACGGATCTGCCTCCCTCTGATAACAACATATGTATCCTTATTATATTTGTCCGGTTCTCTAAATCATGTCGTCTTCTCCCCCTGAAAGGTCTGCTCACGGCCATGGAAATGGCCGAACTGATGTTCAACCACTTCTTCCGATACCTTGGATTTCCCGAAGATATCGTCTCCGACAGAGGCCCCCAGTTCATCTCCCGGGTTTGGAGGGCTTTCCTCTCACTCCTAGGTGTGGCTGTCAGCCTGTCCTCTGGTTACCATCCCTAATCCAATGGGTATATGGAGAGGAAGATACAGGAGATTGGCTGCTTCCTGCGTACCTTCTGCCATGGCCACAAGGACTCTTGTAACCAATTCCTAGGGTGGGCCGGGTACACACAGAACTCCCTACGGCAGCCTTCCACCGGACTCACTCCATTCCAGTGAGTGCTCGGCTACCAACCACCACTCTTCCCATGGCCAGGAGAACCCTCAGATTTTCCATCAGTCAACTACTGGTTCAGAGAGAGCGAGAGGGTCTGGGACGCGGCCATCCACCAACTGCAACGGGCCCTACGTAAGCGCTGGATGACAGCCGACCTTCGCCGTTCAGACGCTCCAGCAAACCAACCTGGACAGAAGGTCTGGCTGTCAACACGTGACATCCGCCTGCGCCTACCATGCTGCAAGTTAAGTCCCAGGTTCATTGGCCAGTTCACCATCATCGAGCAGATCAATCTGGTCACCTTCAAACCCCACCTGCCACCTGAGTATCGGATCCACCCCACTTTCCATGTCTCACTCCTCAAGCCTTACCATCCTTCTGTTTCTCCCTCCACAGAGCCTGACATAGCCGAAGCCCTCCTACCTCTCCTCCTTGATGATGGAGCTGCCTACAAGGTTCACGCCATCATGAACTCCCGGCGGCGTGGTGGACAACTTGAGTATCTAGCAGACTGGGATGGATACATTCCAGAGGAACGCTCATGGGTCCCACGCAACGACATCCTGGATCCGAACCTACTTGACACCTTCCACTCCAATCACCGTGAAAGACCGGCTCCACAAGGAAGAGGACGTCCACCACGTCGTCAGGCTCCAACACCAACCAATCACAGAGCACTCCCTCACCTGAGTACTAATCACTCCCACCTGCTCCTCATCCACCAGCAATCATTATCCCCCATAAAAACCACACACACGCACCCAGTCACGGTCTGGTCTCGTTTGCAACAAGGTCTAACCTGCATGCTTACTCTAAGGACTAACCTATCTCTCTGCTTACCTCTCTCCAGCGATCTCCAGTGTCTCCAAGTCTCCATCATGTGCATGTGTGTGTCCACTACCTCCAGCTTCTTGTGTTCTGCAACAACGGATCCATTCATCACCACTACCTCCAGCACCATTACCTCACTGTTTGAGGTAATAAACCGTGTTCTCCTGTTATTCCAGCCTCGACGCCAGTATCGATGAAAAAAAAAAAAGATAATTAACAATATGCTAAAGTGAACGGATGCTGTTTCCAATGAATATGTGCACGAGGCACCAGCGCAATCAAACAGATGAAACAGAAAATACTCAAATTTTGGACACACAGTAAAGGCATGATTAAAAAATAATAAGTGTAAGCAGTTTGAAAAATCAAGAATAATAACGGAGTTAACAATAATTATTGTTAAATGCTGGACCGTTCACTTTTCGCTCTGCATATGGAACCTGAAGATTTTTTTTCAACCAAGAATGAACCGAAATTAAAATATTTTATCTGTATATATATATAGGCCTTATATTTAATGACTGCTTAATAACAATAGCATGCATAAGATCCTTTGTGTAAAAAGAATTTTGATGAGTAGACAGTAGCTTAAGACTATCCTACATTTTGAAATTAACTCACTGTAATTTTTTTTGTTTTTTAAAGATGTTACAATGTTATATCATGATGTTATTGTTGTTTTACTTCCTCCCTTTATCTCATTTTACAATAACATTCAGTTCGCTCTCCATCCCTTTGTGCCACCTGGCAGTAGTTTCGCAAATGATTTTACACATGCGACTGACTTGCAGTTAACGCTGCGGCCCCACGGCGGCGGTACGCTCGGCGGTAATACCCATTTAGGTTGTCAACTTACTGTATAACAAAATATATACACATTAAAACCTAAATAGGGACATAGTAGTATTCTTCAAGTATGATGTAAAGTTCAATTAAAGAAAACTTGAGTATACTTGCAGTATAAAACTACTAAACTAGTAGTTTACCGAAACGTCTACAAAGTATTTAATTAGTAAACTATCAGTGTACCTATAAGTTCACTTTTAGTATAATTGCAGTACAAACGACAAACATAGAGGTAAACTAGTTGTTTACTCAAGTGTACTCAAAGTTTGCCACTGTTATACTTAAAGGATACTTAAAATTATGTCCAAATCTTTAGACACCCTTGGTAAATATGATCAAAGAAGGCTTTGAAAATGAATCTGCACTGTTAATCTTTTTGATCTTTAATAAAAAAAAAAAATCACAAAAATGTATTCATACATTCTTATGAGTAAAATATCTCTGAAGTATATTCCCATTCATATTCACAATTTTGAGCACTCCAGCATGATTATAAACATGAAATTATCCAACCATGGCTTCCTGTTTCACAGAAATATAAAGAGAAGGGAAAACAAAGCCCAAATTCCCTTAATCATCCATCAAATTGAGAAAAACCAAAGAATATATTTCTGATGGGCAGCAAAAGATAATTCAGCTTCACAAATTAGTGAAGTGGCTTTTAGAAAAGAGCTAGAGCAGTGAAAATGCCCATTTCCACCATCAGGGCAATAATTAAGAATTTCCAATCAACAGAAAATGTTACGAAACTGCCTGGAAGAGGACGTGTGTCTATATCGTCATAATGCATGGTGAGGAGGAGAGTTTGAGTGGCTAAAGACTCTCCAAGGAGAATTGCACAGCTGGAGAATTGCACAAAATAGTTGAGTCTTGGGTTCAGAAAACCTTAAAAACAATTGTCAAACAGTGCCTACATCAGCACATGTGTTTGGGAGGGTTTCAAGAAAAATTATCCTAGCTCATCCAAAAACAAACTCCAGCATATTCAGTTATCAGACATGACTGGAACTTTAAATGGGACTGGCTTCTATGCCGAGATGAAACAAAAAATGAGTTTTTTAGCAGCAAACCCTCAAGAAAGGTTTGGTGAACACAAAGATAAAAAGTACCCCACAATGAGTTGTACTGCTGTATTTTTGATGTTGTGGACCTATATTTCTTGGTCCTTGACATCTTGTTTGGATACATGACATCATGGATTCTATCAAATACCAACAGATAAACAATCAGTAAGTGACTGAAATCTTTTAATAGGCCATGTTTGGACCTTCCAACCGCACAATAATCCAAACAACAACCTAAAAAAAAAAAAATAAAAAAAATAATAAAACACAGAAATGGGTCACTGAGCACAAAAGCAAGCTACTGCTATAGCCATTCAAGTCTTCTGACCTGAGCCCTATAGAAAATGGAGGAGTGAACTGAAGAGGAGAAGCACCAACATGGAGCTGGGAATCTAAAGGGTCTTGGAGTGATTCTGGATGAAGAAATGGTCTCTGATCTCTTGTCATGTGCTCTCTAACCTCATCAGGCATTATAGGAGAAAATTTGGACCTGTTAAACTCGGAAATTAAGGTTTTAAAAAGTGTGTGCCGTTAATTGTGGTCAATGAATATTTGAGAAAAACATTTATTTCATAATGAAATCCCCCCCCCCCATTTAAAAGTCTTATTATCTAATGAAAGGATGCATTTTTGTGGATGTTTTAAATAAAATATCAAAAGGATTAACAATGCAGATGAATTTTCACACAGCCTTCTTTGATCATATTTACCAAGGGTGTCGACATTTTTTGACATGACTGTACATTTATATACTAGAAATTTGGCATGGGAAATCAGTATACTTGGGAAATTTAGTCCCAAGGAGTATTGAAGCCGTACACTTACAAGTAAACTACTAGAACATTGATATATGTATACTTGCTACATAAAGTATACTTAAAAATATACTTGAACTTTACTTAAGTATACTTGGTAAAATAAACTTGAAGTATACTACTTTTTCATAAGGGCTCCTTACAGGAGACAAACTGTTCAGCAATCTTTTTTCTGTTTACACTGTCCAGCTTGTCTTTATGTACATTACACACAGCAACACTGTTGAGGTGGGTTTGGGTCATGGTGCTGCAAAGCAGAAGTATTCAGCTAATCAACAAACAATGCTCAAAATATATATAAAAAAAACTGCAGAAGAAGTGCAGGTGTTGAAGCCTCTCACCGGGAAAAGTGTCTGTGTCCCCCACGGGGGCGACGTCCCTAGTTGATGCCTTGCTGTATTTGTGGCTTTGTTTACAGTTTTATAAGTGCATATGATGCATTGTTGTGTAGATGGCCCATAGTATTTAAAATATACAAAGTGTATGGTAAGTTATAGACATTTACTGAGACATGGGTGGCTGTTTACAGAGATTTAACTGCTTGTACCCTGGACTTTGCGGAGGCTTTCCTTCTTGTGCACAGGAAGATATGCGGATTTACCGGTGAGTGAGTTTATTGCATTAGTGAGTAGACTGGAAAACTGCTGCGTGCAAAAGAGTCAGTTTCTCTCCATGTCAGAAAACCAGAAACGGCAGGACATACACATGGTAACTGCCAGAAAGGTGCACTGTAGGGCTGGGATAAACAATTATTTTTTAAACGATTAATCTAGCGATTATTTTTTCGATGCATCGATTAATCTAATGATTAATTTTTTCAGACCGATTCGATTTCGATTATCTCCCCATTAATTGACTACTAACAATTTATACATGTTGATTCACATATCTGAATGAAAAAAACATGAATTCCTTAACATTGCAATATATGTTTATTGCTCTTAAAATTACAAAATAAAAGACTGACTAAGAATGCATTACTTTGCACTTGTATAGAGATAGCATTCAATAAAACCTTGAAGCCTTGAAAACACATAGCTTACTGAAACAAGCTTACTGAACACATAGGGCCTAGCTTACTGAAAAAAAGTTCTTCTTTCAGATGAAAATAACAACAACTTGATGTCTAGCATTTAATAAAAAAGGTCACCCAAAATACTTGTTTAGAGCAATTGAAAGAATACAGTAACCAATGTAAACTTGAGGGCTTTAAGCTAATACAGAGAGTGCTTTTCCAAAAAAAATAAAAATAATAAATGAACAGTGGGAGCCAGCAGCCTGTCATGGAGAAAAAAAAAATCTCTGAATGCTCCACGTGAAACTTTGGCATTCCGCCCTTTTTCTATCGTGTCTAATGATTTTGGTTAATATGCACGAGGGAGAGAGAGAGAGAGAGAGCAAGACAGCGCTCGTGTAGTTTGAAGACTGTGAGTGCGCGTGCAGCCGGGGCTCTCTCTCGTACGCGCCCTGTCACAAGTGCAGCAGTCATTCTATTCTACATCACTCACCGATCAAATAAGGCTTTGATAGCCGCCAAAAAAAAAGATCAATGCAGAAAAACCCCTGGATTGGTTATATAACGTTGGACAGAATGTTGATCCAGCCATCGCGTATATTCAGCGCACATAAGGTAAACGTTTTGCAAACGTTTTTTAGAGAAATAAAAACAGGCCAACGAATCGATGCGCATATTTTGCGTCGACGTATTTTTTTGCGTCGACGTCATCGATGACCTCGACGCGTTGTCCCAGCCCTAGTGCACTGACATGAACAGTCCGGAAACTAACCTTTTCATGTAGTGCAAGAAAATCTGTTACTCCATATCTATTCCAGATGAGAGTGGCGTGGAATGACGAAAGATAGAAGATAGTAGAAGCCATTATAATCAGATTATTTTAGATTAATTAGTTATAATAGAACCCATTATATTTTGATTTTTATTACATTAGCTGCACAGCACAATTAACAAATCCCAAACAGTAAACTGATGTCCCATTCTATTTCTGACAAACTGCAAGTGCTTGCATTGCTACTGACATGAAAGAGAAAACGTTTGCTTGGTAAAAAACTGTGTAGACACAGTGTTACATACTTTTTTAAAAGCCTGATGGTTTTATATTAAGTGTTTCCCACAGGTTTAGTTTAGTAATAATTGCAGATTTCATTCATAATTTCAAAATTAATACATTTATATTTTTTGTGCAGCTGAATACGCAATATATAGTGTATTGTAATATATTTTCCTATATGGAACTTTCCAACATAAACATAGACAAAAGTAATTTCAATTTCTTACAGGTTTTTTTTTTTTTTGGACAAGGTTTTAGTTAGATCGGCTGAGGAACAGCTCCACTCATTCTCTACTACAGGAGAGGAAGATTTGTATAAACTTGTTAAAACATCTAAACCGACAACATGTTAGACCCTATTCCATCTAAGCTCCTAAAATAGGTTCTTCCAGAAGTCATAGATCCTCTTCTGACTATTATTAATTCCTCATTGTCATTAGGATATGTCCCTAAAACCTTTAAGATGGCTGTTATTAAGCCTCTCATCAAAAAACCACAACTTGACCCAAAAGAACTAGATAATTATAAACCAATCTCGAATCTCCCTTTTCTGTCCAAGATACTAGAAAAGGTAGTATCCTCACAATTATATTCCTTATTAGAGAAGAATGGTATCTGTGAGGATTTCCAGTTAGGATTTAGACCGTATCATAGTACTGAGACTGCTCTCCTTTGAGTTACAAATGACCTGCTCTTATCATCTGATCATGGTTGTATCTCTCTATTAGTGCTATTGGATCTTAGTGCTGCGTTTGACACTATTGACCACAACATTCTTTTGCATAGACTAGGACACTTTGTTGGCATTAACCCTTTAGGCGCCAGAGGTTTTTTCCTAAAACGTTCGATTTTGACATCTTAATTTCAAAAGGCTATATCTTAAAAGTGATAAAAGATAGAGACTTTCTGTCCATTATAAAAATATTAAGGATGACCCATTTGCATATTATGACGTCATGTGGTGGTGGTCATCTTGAATTATAGAATTTTCATGAAAAGACAGCCCCCTAACTGTCCTATGAATACTTCGACCTCATCTAACATACCCAGTGGCATTAGACAATGTCTCCACTACAATACTGTTGCCGCGATTGCAGAGAGGCACACGGTTAGAAGACAAAGCTATGTCTAGTGTGGTAAAAATCTCCCGCCTCATTCCCCGCAACACTAACATGCCTGCAAACTTCGTGATGAACACTCCGACCCCGGCAAACATTGTTCACACCTCTGACATTGGGCAAAGGATTCACCGTTTGTGCTTTGTGTAGGGCTATACTTTCACTTTCAGTATCGTCTTCCGAATGCAGATATTCCCCTGGGTCCGCAAATAGAAGTCCCAACACTTCATTGCGGGTTTATTGAAGCTTTATTGATGCCATTAGATAATAATAATAATAATAATAATATAATTTATGGGCATTTATAATCTAATGCCAATACTCGCTGACGTTGACAATATTGCTCTGATAAAATGGCTCACTCTCACACTAGCTCCGCTTTTGTTCGCACTGATTCAATGCGCTCTAGCTCAAAGATTTTGTATAGAAGCATGACGTTTTTTTGAGTCAGAGATGAAGTATTACATGTCTGCCATGTTGTGCAGGGGAGATTGCATGAAATTTGACAGAGATTTGTTTTATTCAGTGCCGCATCTTGTCGAGTAAACTCGACCGTGGCGCCAAGAGGGTTAATGGAAGTGCATTAGCATGGTTTAAATCGTACTTATATGACCGCTATCAATTAGTAGAAGTGAATGAAGTGGTAACATATCGATCACAAGTGCAGTGTGGAGTATCTCAAGGCTCAGTACTAGGGCTGTTACTATTCAAATTCTTCATGCTACCCTACTCATGTTACGTTGACTTACCTCTATCCATCGACGGTTAATCAGCATCCCTCTTCCACCCCATCTCCTCACTTCGAGTTCACTTTATAATTAGACAGTGAAGGGGTGGTACTCTAGGTTCGGGCCATTCCCGAGCTCAGAGCCCTTCCCCGGACAGCACGCCAAATACGCATACCATACCTCAGCTAATTATATGTAAGCGTGAACTCGTGAAATAAACAAACTCCAGTTAGTAAAAAATTTAGCAGCTAGAGTTCTTACTAGAAGTATGACCATATCAAACATTGTATAAATTTTTAAATCTTGATTATTACTTATAAAGCCCTAAATAATTCAGCACCTCTTACATTGCAGCTCTTGTTACATTATAATCCTCCACGTCTGCTGTGTTCTCAAAACTCAGGCAATTTGGTAATAACTACAATATCATAAATCGACTAAACTCTGGAATAACTTACCTAACAGTGTTCGGGAGGCAGACACGCTCTTGCAGTTTAAATCTAGATTAAAGACCCATTTCTTTAACCTGGTTTACACATAACACACTAATATGCTTCTAATATCTAAATCCGTTAAAGGATTTTTAGGCTGCATTAATAAGGTAAACCGGAACCCGGAACACTTCCCATAACACCCAATGTACTTGCTACATCATAAGAAGAATGGCATCTACGCTAATATTAGTCTCCTTCTCTCTTATTCCAAGGTCACCGTAGCCATCAGATCCAGTCTATATCCAAGTCAGATGGTCACTACAGTCACCCAGATCCAGTATGTATCCAGACCAGATGATGGATCAGCACCAACAAATAACCTCTACAACCCTGAAGACAGGGGAGACAAGGACAACTGAGATGATGGGCTCTATTTTAACGATCTAAACGCAAAGCGTAAAACGCACGGCGCAGGTGCACTCAGGGCGTGTCTAAATCCACTTTTGCTATTTTAACGACAGAAAAATGGTTTGCGTGCCCACGCACATGGTCTAAACTGGTTGTCCCTACTCTCTTGATGAGAAATGGGTGTTTTTTGAGTGCAACATGCAATAAACCAATCAGAGTCTCATCTTACACTGAATTCAATGATGAACTCCCTTTAACTGTCATTTTGCATTATTAACATACTGTTTTCCTAATGTTGTTCAGTTGCTTTGACACAATCTTTTTTAAAGCGTTATATAAATAATGGTGACTTGACTTAGAGATATTTTAACTGTGACCTGAAGCTGTGACCAAAGCTTAAATTAAGAAAAGCTTAATATATTTATAACAATATGAAAAGAAAAAAAAAACGTTCTGCTTGACATACTTCAGTTTGTCCAATGAGCAGATTGGATCCTGAAGTTTTTCAGAAAGCAACTTGACTCCTGAATCTCCTGGGTGATTGTAGCTCAGATCCAGTTCTCTTAGGTGTGAGGTGTTTGAACTCAGAGCTGAAGACACATAGCGACATCCTTTCTCTGTCACCATACAGCCAGACATTCTACAAAAACAGGAATAATCCATGTGATAATCAGACATATTTCACGCATTTATACACATTTTAGCCATTAATTATTCCTACACAGTCATGTCTTAAGGTTTACTTTGTATTAATAATAAACTTCTCCCTAATTATATATGCAATAATGTATATGTCACTATCAATGAATGAAAAAAAACTGTGTGAGAAGCACAAAGGGCTCTCAGCTGAGTGATGGTGAGTCGGGCACCTAAACACTAGAGGTGCAACAGATTGTAAATGATCCCTGATCCGAACGGACCAAGCCCCACGGTTCGGCATGCATGTGATTCATGGATTAACTGTTAGGTTTCACCATCATAGTGAATGTTTTTCTTGCCAGTTTACACATTCAAGCAATTTTAACAAGCACACTGTTTTCTGTGCGCTCAGCTACTGCTGCACACAGCTGAAGCGCACACATGCAGAAAAAGACACAATTCAGACACCGTGTGAACATCGAATTGACTCCTCTTTTACATACACACAAAGTTGTTAAAACACTTGTTTTGGAAAGTATTCTAGTAAACACAGTCGGTTATGTCTTAAGCAAATGTAAACAGCTGAAAAAGAAATCGGATGGGTGTCAGTATTGGGTCCATGCATTTGGTCTTAAAGAGAATACCTACTTATGTCTGTTAATCAAATAAATTAAAATTTTTTACAAAGATCAATCTGTAGCATTATTGTGTTATTTTACACTGAATTATTACATTTCTGCAACTGTATACTTCTGTTACTGACTTTATTTGTGTTGTATTAATTTTGTAGTTTGTGTAATTGTTCTTGTTTTATTACAGACTTTATTAGTTAAGTACTTCTATACAGCTGCAAAACCGAGCTTAAGTTTTTAATTATTTTGTTGTTTTTTTGCTCATCCCAAAAATTAACTGATCCATGACTCAAAATCTATAATATGATCCAAACAATGAGTGTTGTGATTCTTTGCACTACTACTAAACACTAGAGTTTACAGTAATTTTGTAACTTGGATACTGATTTAATGTCTTGTGTGTAACCACAACCGACACTGAACAGGACACATCCCCACTAATTATTTGTGCAGATTATCCAATTTTTGATATTCTTCACTAGAACATTGATATATGTATACTTGCTACATAAAGTATACTTAAAAATATACTTGAACTTTACTTAAGTATACTTGGTAAAATAAACTTGAAGTATACTACTTTTTTGTAAGGGTCTCCTTGCAGGAGACAAAGTGTTCAGCAATCTTTTTTCTGTTTACACTGTCCAGCTTGTCTTTATGTACATTACACACGGCAACACTGTTGAGGTGGGTTTGGGTCATGGTGCTGTGAAGCAGAAGTATTCAGCTAATCAACAAACAATTTTTAAAAATATCAAAATCAATTGCACTGGCAATAAACCCATAAATACACTTAACAAATGCTTAACAATGGCAATTTGTCTCCCCTTCTCGTCAATTCCCTGCTTTCTTTATCACAGTTATGTTATACATGGCATGCCACATAGTGTTACAATAACCGAATTTAGCTACATGCTGAACAATATCCCAATAATAACAATTAGCATTAGAAATATAATACCGAAAACTCTTGACATGTCAACATAACAATAACAGAACATCTTCCCAAACACATATCTAGCTTATTTAAAAACCTTGAAAGCATAAACACTCATTCAAAGTACCTGGAAAAGGGAGATACCATAATAACCATATAAATAAGCATAAGTTCCCGGCCTCCTCAGCATGAGCTGAGGCGGGACTTGAAAAGAACAGCCAATCATCAGGCGGTCACACTCAAAGCCTGTGTCATCTTTGAGAGGGAGGGGGAGAGGAGGCAGCCACAGCGATCACTGACACAGAGCGGCCAGAGAAATGGAGGAGTGACTGTAGTAAGGCGTTAGTGCAAAACTGCAGAAAAACTGCAGAAAAAGTGTAGGTGTTGAATAGGGCTGGGATAAACGATTATTTTTTAAACGATTAATCTAGCAATTTTTTTCGATGCATCGATTAATCTAACGATTAATTTTTCAGACCGATTCGATTTCGATTATCTCCCCTTTAATTGACTAATAACAATTTATACATGTTGATTTACATATCTGAATGAAAAAAACATGAATTCCTTAACATTGCAATATATGTTTATTGCTCTTAAAATTACAATATAAAAGACTGACTAAGAATGCATTACTTTGCACTGGTATAGAGATAGCATTCAACAAAACCTTGAAGCCTTGAAAACACATAGCTTACTGAAACAAGCTTACTGAACACATAGGGCCTAGCTTACTGAAAAAAAGTTCTTCTTTCAGATGAAAATAACAACTTGATGTCTACCATTCAATAAAAAGGTCACCCAAAATACTTGTTTAGAGCAATTGAAAGAATAAAGTAACCTATGTAAATTTGAGGGCTTTAAGCTAATACAGAGAGTGCTTTTCCAAAAAAATAAATAAATAAAAATTAACAGTGGGAGCCAGCAGCCTGTCATGGAGAAAGAAAAAAAAATCTCAGAATGCTCCACGTGAAACTTTGGCGTTACGCACTTTTTCTATCGTGTCTAATGATTTTGGTTAATATGCACGAGGGAGAGAAAGAGAGAGAGAGAGAGAGAGAAAGAGTGCTCATGTAGTTTGAAGACTGTGAGTGCGCGAGCGCGCGTGAAACTTTGGCGTTCCACCCTTTTTCTATTGTGTCTAATGATTTTGGTTAATATGCACGAGGGAGAGAGAGAGAGCAAGACAGCGCTCGTGTAGTTTGAAGACTGTGAGTGTGCGCGCAGCCGGGGCACTCTCTCGTATGCGCCCTGTCATTCTACATCACTCACCGATCAAATAAGGCTTTGACAGCCGCCAAAAAAAAAAAAATGCAGAAAAACCCCTGGATTGGTTATATAACGTTGGACAGAATGTTGATCCAGCCATCACGTATATTCAGCGCACATAAGGTAAACGTTTTGCAAACATTTTTTAAAGAAATAAAATCAGGTCTACGAATCGATGCGCATATTTTGCGTCGACGTTGTCCCAGCCCTAGTGTTGAAGCCTCTTACCGGGAAAAGTGTGGATAACAAAATACTAAGTCTGCCTCAGTGTTTATCAAGGTCAAAATGGTTAAGACAGCCAATCAAATAAAAAGGCAGATGTACAATGCATGTTACACCACAAGATTTACAATCTTATAAACACATCAAATATTTTGCTAATTATTTTATGGAAAATAAATTACCTCAGTATCTCAAGCTGACAGTGTGAACTCTTCAGTCCATCAGAAAGAAGCTTCACTCCAGAATCCTGCAAGTCATTGTTACTCAGGTCCAGTTCTCTCAGGACAGAGTTTGAGGATTGTAGAGCTGAAGATAAACTTTCACAGGACTGAGCAGTGAGATTACATCCACATAGTCTGTGTAAAGAACAAAACAAACAGCAATTGTGTTTACTTACTGTTTTTATTAATTTGGCAGGGCTTTGACAGTGTGATACAGTTGAATTAAACTCAATGATCAGTGAATATATCTGATGGTTTTAGCTTTAAGAAAGAATGTAAGGCTATAACACAACATTTAATGGCATTCATTAGATTTTAAATAGGTGTCTTATGAAGAATTGTAATACTGTAACATATGTCACTGCAAGGCAGAGAAGGGAGAGTGGATCCAGTTGCAGAAAGTTTGCATTTGTTTTTTTTAATATGAAGAACCAAACTAGACAAAGGTAACAAACTAATCAGAAACTATGGAAACAAACAAGAACATACTTAGGAGCCAGGGCTGCATTCAGCCCCAACAAAATGCTGAAAACCATTTTTTAAATGGAAGCGGTGGTGCGTTGAACACCCTGTTGTGATGACGCAAGAGTTGCAACTATGGCAGCTGAGAAGGCCATTCTTTGTGTTCTTTTTGAAGAGTTTTCTGAGCCTGATGAAATCGGTATGAATACGTGTTTAATACTGCAAAATATGCTCAATGTTACAGTTACTGGTCTTGACTTCCAGAATAAAAGAGAACATCCCAATCAAGTGAAGGGGTTTGTGGAAACTGTGGTTTTCTAATTATTGTGATCCAACATTTGCCTAGTATTTCAGGATGAAAAGACAAACATTTCAGGTGAAGGATAATCCACTTCTTACCTCCAAGACTGTGTTATAATCTAACCATATTATTTTTATTGTGAGTATTCAGCTCATCATTACTGCTAATCACTGTTGTTGTGCTAAAAATGTTATTTTAATATTATATTCCGTTATATAATCAGAGAAATATAGAAAAGTGTCACTCCATAATACAATAGAAAAATATATAAATATGTGCAGTGTTTTTATGTTACATTAATCAGTGTCTAGCACACTTTCCTAAGGAAAGGATATGGACTAGAAGACAATGCAATTACTAAATGATATTTAGACAGACTTAAAGAAGTTTCAGATCTATACATGTGCTCTTATTATTTCAGTTATTTTGCCTTTAATGTAAATAATCATGTGAAAACAATATTCTTGCTCTTGTGAATTTATTTAGATGTTAATTACATTGTGCCAGCTGTCTCTTTAATACCGCATGGTTTATAAACATGTTGCTGCTGACTGATAAAACATTGCACACCGGTTTGAGCTTGAACGCGCCCCAAGGAAACAAAAGACACAGGAAATAATCGAAGGAATCTAGAAACAAGGTAACTTATGATGAAAAGAACATCAAAATAAGCCCCGAAACAGAAACAGAGCATCAACCTGACAACACCTGGACAGTTGATGTTTCATGTACCAATCATTTTCCTTGTAACTTATGATACAATTTAGAATAATAAACTGGGTACAATGTAGGTAACTCTATAACAAGAGGATCCTCCTAATCCAGGGACAATAATTAAAAAAATAATTTAAAGGGGGGGTGAAATGCTCGTTTTCACTCAATATCCTGTTAATCTTGAGTACCTATAGAGTAGTACTGCATCCTTCATAACTCCAAAAAGTCTTTAGTTTTATTATATTTATAAGAGAAAGATAGTCTGTACCGTTTTTTCCCGGAAAAACACGAGAGGCTGGAGGCGTGACGTGTGGGCGGAGCTAAAGAATCACGAGCGCGAGTAGGCTTTTGCGTTGAGAGTGTTTGGAAGCTGTGACATTACCGTGAGGAAAAAACCATCATCCAAAACAAACCATGGCTAACAGTCAGATTCAGCCGTTTATTTATGATCCAGAATCAGATCCAGAGGCTGAAATTTAACAAGAGCAGCAGCAGCAACGACTACAGCAGGACGTCTCTATGTGGTATGTGTTGAAACTGTATATATTTGCTTAGCGGTTTTGGAAAATGACTAAGTTCCACTTTATGTCGTCTTTTTTTTTTTTTTTTTTAAGGTGTACATGTGGAAAGTGCAGTTTGATGACAACATTGCATGTTGCTTACTTGATGTGCTTACGCGCCGATAGCTAAGTTAACAACACAGAGATATTTTAAGCAGTTTTACTCACCGCCTGCGGTTCCAACACACGATCGTGACCCTTTTTCGTTGGGACTGCATTATCCTTAAGAAATAAACGATATGCAAATCCGGCGTCAAACTGGGCCTTGTTTGTAAAACAAGCATCTTCGAAATGCAGGGAACAAACAAAAACACTTGCACAACTCCGTTGATGCTCTGTAAAAATAAACTCCATCCACTGGTCCCTTAATGCTGGGTTTTTTTTGGTAATCTGTGCAGGGTTGTCTTGCCCTAGCAACCAAAAACACACTTCTTTTGTGACATTTCGGTCTCTCGCTCTGATCAGTGAATGTCTCGTCTCTGCTCTGCTCTACGGGAGCGCGCGCTCTTCCGGGAGAAGTGCCCTTAGGACCCATATAAAGAAATTCCGCTCCATCTAATGTCACACAGAGCCATACTCGAAAAAAACTTTCCGAAACTTGTGACAAACCGGAAGGAGTATTTTTGGAACAAAAATACTCCTTCAAACGTACAACTTAATTTTTGAAACTTTGTCCATGTTTAGCATGGGAATCCAACTCTTTAACAGTGTAAAAAACTCAGTAAGCATGAAATAGCATTTCACCCCCCTTTAAAGGATAATATAATAATGTTGTGTAGTAGACCTGAGCCAAGCCAGATAACGAACAAAAGATGGACTCGTTCACGAGTGAAGAACTGTTTCTATGGGACTATAGGTCTATGGGTCTGATTCGAGAACCGAGGATCTGATGATACCGCGCATGTGTGATTCAGCGTGAAGCAGACTGACACACAGAGCGTCTGAACTGAACTGATTCTTTTGGTGATTGATTCTGAACTGATTCTGTGCTAGTGCTATGAGTGCGGGTAAACCAAAGGCTTGAATGAAGGGCAATCATCGCAAATGACGTCATTACGTCGAGCGCAAAAGAACTGGTGAACCGTTTTCTTCAACCTCTTTATTGAATCGAACTGTCTGAAAGAACTACTGGTGATCCGAAAACCGATGCAACCGGTTCTTGACTCATGAACGAGATTGTTTGTTATCTGGTTCGGCTCGGTGTTCATCTTCAGTTCTCTCTTGACAGCAGTTCAGTCAGTGTACTGTTTGAGTACATTAATTACTCCGGGATTTTGGTTTGTTTTAAATCAGAGGGAGTGTCACCCACATTAAAAAAGTTAACAGCTTAAGTAATTTGTGGAGTAATGCTTATTGGATACGCGTACCGTTTCAAACGATTCAGTTCGATTTGGTGAACTGGTTCAAGAAGATCCGGTTACATCGAATGATTAATTCATGAACCGGATATCATACACTGCAGTGAACGAGCTCACAACAGACTCGGAAGAGAAGACAATGCGAATAAAGTCGTAGTTTTTGCTATTATTGGACCAAAATGTATTTTGGATACTTAAAAAAAAATCTAAATGACCCTCTGATGCCACATGGACTACTTTGATGATGTTTTTCTTACCTTTCAGGACATGGACAGTTATATCGTGCACACAGTTTCAATGGAGGGACTGAGAGCTCTCTGACTACATCTAAAATATCTTAAACTGTGTTCCGAAGATGAACGGAGGTCTCACGGGTTTGGAACGACATGAGGGTGAGTTATTAATTACATAATTTTGATGATTGGTTGAACTAACCCTTTAGGCCCAATCCCAATTCTATTTTATACCCCTTCGCCTACCCCTTCCCCTTGTCCCTAGAAACAGAGTATCAAGGGGTAGGGTAGAGTATCTCTCTCGAATAGCCAATATTTGAGAAAATGGTTTAGCAATTTCTAATTACTGGGGGGACCATCAATGTCTACGGCAGTTATCGCCCTGATCAGACATATGTTGTGGCACTATCATGCAGTCTGTAATGATATGACGTTAGGAAATATTAGTGATTTTTTTGCAAACATTTCTTTGAGTAACATGACCATTAATATAAACTCAAAATTGAATGTTACATAAAACAAATGATTACTTTTTGTTAAAATCTTTTTTTATGACAAAAAAGCTTACATTTATGTGTCTTTTTGTTCGCTGTAGCAGCTATGTTGCCGAGATAATTCATACCCCTTAATTTGAAGTGTGGTCCCGAAAAATCTTCATTTGAAGGGCTATCTGGCCCTTCCCCTTACCCCTTCCCCTCCAACCAAAAGAGAATCGAGACACCCCTACCCCTTCACGTGAATGCGCGAAACGGAGGGGTAGGGGAAAGGGGAAGGGGTAGAATTGGGATTGGGCCTTAAGCTCTATTGTGTAGTCCATAATAGCCTACTATAGACACAGCTAGTTTTACATACTGAAATACTTATTTGTCATAACACTATTACTTTATAATTGTTTTCGAGACTTACACACATGCTATTCAGATAATGTAGAGTTGTGCATTAATTTGAGTAATGACGGCTATTATGACAGTGGCTTGATGGAGCGCAGGAGATGCAGATAACATGATCTTGACCCTTAAGAAACTTTCATCAAATCTGTCACGTAACAAATTTGTCTAATTACTACATTGAAAAAAAAATGAAGACTGTACAAATATTATGAATCAGGAATCTAAATAATTGGGAATCATGTAAAAAAAAAAAAACAATGCACATTTTATTTATTATAAAATGTAATATTTTTTTTCTCACTTGGCTGTTTCCTTATAAATGTCCAGATATTTGCCAAGTTGTTCATCAGGTGTCTTTTTTATTTATATGATGTCATTACGTTGCCATCGTGGTTTCGAGTATCGATATATAGCCCCTTTTAAACCAACCCATGACAGATAACTCAATCCAGCCATACTAATCATCAACAGCAGGTGAGTTTGAAGAACCGAATTAGTCAGATCCTGATTAGCGCAATGATATCATCTTGAATGTGACATTTAATCTTGGATGTAATAAGCAATGTATGAAGAGGACCCCAGGTCCTAACCAATCACAACACACACTGGCCCAGCTAACCAATAACAGCACAAACTGGCCCAGTTAACCAATCACAACACACACTGGCCCAGCTAACCAATAGCAGCACAAACTGGCCCAGTTAACCAATCACAGCGCACACTGGCCCAGCTAACCAATCACAGCACACACTGGGCCAGCCAACCAATCACAGCACACACTGGCCCAGATAACCAATCACAGCACACACTGGCCCAGCTAACCAATCACAGCACACACTGGCCCAGATAACCAATCACAGCACACACTGGCCCAGCTAACCAATCACAGCACACACTGGCCCAGCTAACCAATCACAGCACACACTGGCCCAGATAACCAATCACAGCACACACTGGCCCAGCTAACCAATCACAGCACACACTGGCCCAGCTAACCAATCACAGCACACACTGGCCCAGCTAACCAATAACAGCACACACTGGTCCAGCTAACCAATCACAGCACACACTGGCCCAGCTAACCAATCACAGCACACACTGGCCCAGCTATCTAATCACATATTTCAGAAGACGGGCCTTCATTGGATACAGGAACTATTCAAGCCATTCACCATTCACGAGCCAATTGGAAACTTTTTGCTTCCATCAAAATTAATTTATTCTGATTGATAAATCTGAACGTAGTGATTAAATAAATGGCAAATAAAGTGATCGGATTGATATGCGTGTTTACATGTAACAAGCTTATGATCGGATTTACTCTTTTGACGTGCACACTGCATAAATATACAGTTTCCTGCTGTTGTCGTGATATTTATCTACTTTGGGTCCTAATTAGGCGATAACCAGCACATGAACTGTTGGGGTGCTTCTTACTTTATAAAGCAGTAAAAGTTCCCGTTCCTGCTCCCAAAACCATTCGGGGGACGTTGGTGCTGCTCCACTTCGCAGACACTGAGTGAAAGGGTTGCTTTATAATGAATGGATACTCGTTTATGACACTTTATTCACCAGGAAGAACAGCTCGTAATTACGCAATTTTCATGTCACTGCACATGCACAGTAATTTCCAGTTTTTCATCAGCGTTTCTGGTGTCTGAAGCATGTGTGCAAACAAAACAATTCTATTGGTAGACGACATTTTATGATGTCATTACCGGAGCACTATGGATATAAAAGAGCGCCTGCAAAGAACATCATCAGCTTTTTTGTCTTCAGGAGCTCCTTGTTTGTATGCAAATGGAAGATAAATGCTGAATGCACTCATTTCATTGCATTCCTATTAAGCCCTGTTCCTGCTTTATTCTGTCCAATGGGATGAGATAATAAAATTTTAATTACTGCTGAAATAACAAATGGCAGCTTCCGTCATGGGCTTCTAGGTGCGCAGAGTAGAGGCAGATATTATTAATTTTCCTGCTCTGCTGAACACCTTGCGAATTATTAATAAGACATATGCAAAGCAGGACAGGCCTGTGAGTCCCTGCACAGCACTGAATCTGTCCAGACGCTGCTCACCAGTGTTTCTGGAGGATGTGTCCTCTCCTCTCTGAAGAGGTGTTAAGAAAATAGGACTGCAAGGGCTCTTTCTGTCACTTGTTTCAGAGAATACACTAAAGCCCCTTTCACACTGCCATTCCGGCAAATACACGGGTAAAGTGTTCCGTCAATTGTTCCTGGGTTGCTAGATTTTGCACTTTCACACTGCTAGGATATGTGCGTACTTTCACACACAACCCGTAAAGATCCCGTAACGACACGTGACATCAGGGCGTGACGTGTAATGTACGAGTAGAAAACGTTAGGGACGTTATACTTTCACTGAAGCTGGGTGAAAGATCTCAGCTTCAGCGCGGAAAGTGAGGAACTAACTGATCTCTGCTTCATTACAGTATGCACATATGTTTTCGTCGCGAACATTGATCAAAATAGCTGGTAAAAGAGTCGCGCGATAACGCGTCATCACTTCGACACAGCATTATATCTGGCTTTTGTTCACACAGCGCTCGTCCCGGGTTGAACCCGGCAATGTTACTAGGTGCCCGACCCGGGTTCAATGCCGGAATCAATCCCGGGATGTGTTTGCTTTCACACAGAAGGCGACCCGGCAATGTTCCGGAAATATGCCGGGTCCAACGTGCAGTGTGAACTGCAGTGCTCTCTAACACTAGCACTCTATTTTATTATTTATTATTATTTCTATTTATTATAAAAATAATACTTGCTAAGTGTGCTGCTAATGTAATATTGTTGCTCTTTTGTTGGTTTGATTGCTTCTATTGTCCTCATTTGTAAGTTGGTTTTGATAAAAGCGTCTGATAATTGACTAAATATAAATGTAAATGTTTTCTTAGGGTCTAAGAATAATTAGAATTATGTTCCCCAAATGTGAAAAGTCAGTCAGTTTTGACCCCCTCACATTCATTCCTTCATCTTTATCTTCCACACTGAGCTCTTCATCATCAGCTCTCACACAGAAACACACACCTTCTCAGCTGCTTTAGTTTTAGCTCACTGACAGTAATGTGATTCTCTGAGATTGTCCCCATTTTTGTTTCTTTGGTAAAAAAGCACATGCGATTATGCAAATGTGATCATGTTTTGAAAGTGCAGTGATTGTTTTCAGTGTTACTCACCGAACTGATCTGGATTCTTTAACCACAGGTAACAGATTCTGAAGAACTTCATCTACTGTGTGTTGTGCTCCAATAAACTGTTTCAGATCAAACACATCCATCTTCTGCTCTGATGTCAGCAACACATAAACCAGAGCTGACCACTGTGAAGAGGAGAGTTTGGTTTGTTTTATTTCTCCAGATTTCAGATAATCTTGGATCTCCTGCATCAGTGAATCATCACCCAGTTCATTCAGACAGTGAAACAGATGGATGGACTTCTCTGGAGAGCGATTCTCTCTGATCTTCTGCTTGATGGACTGAACTGTTTCCTCTTTGTTGTGGGAGCAGCTTCCTGTCTGTGTCAGTAGTTTTCCTAAGAGAGTCTGATTGGACTCCACTGAAAGACCCAGAAGAAAACGCAGAAAAAGATCCAGATGTCCTTTCTTACTCTGTAATGCTTCATCCACAGCTCTCTGATGCAGCTCAGATAGTGAATTATATTTCTTCTGGTTAAAAATCTTGGACAACCGTCTCTTTATGGTTTGGTCAAACACATTTCTCTTCTCGACTGTAAATGAGAAGTGCACATACAGAGCTGCTAGATGTTCCTGAAGGCTCAGATGAACAAAGCAGAAGACTTTCCCCTGATACAAGCCCAACTCCTCTCTGAAGATCTGAGTGCACAATCCCGAGTACACTGATGCTTCTCTCACATCAATGCCACACTCTCTCAGGTCTTCATCATAGAAGATCAGGTTTCCTTTCATAAGCTGCTGAAAAGCCAGTTTCCCCAGTTTGAGGATCATGTCTTCATCTTTGACCTTCTTCTTATAGTCCTTCTGATGTTTGATGTTGGTCTGAAGGATCAGGAAGTGTGTGTACATCTGAGTGAGAGTCTTGGGAATCTCTCCTCTCTTTCCTCGACTCAACATCTTCTCCAGAACAGTGGCTGAGATCCAGCAGAAGACTGGGATGTGGCACATGATGAAGAGACTCCTTGATGACTTCAGGTGTGAGATGATCCTGTCGGCCAGACTCTGATCACTGATTCTCTTCCTGAAGTATTCCTCCTTCTGTGGCTGACTGAAGCCTCGTACCTCTGTCACTCGATGGACACACTCAGAGGGGATGAGATCAGCTGCTGCTGGTCTGGAGGTGATCCAGATGAGAGCAGAGGGAAGCAGATTCCCCACAATCAGGTTCATCAACAGCACGTCCACTGAGGCTGATTCACTTACATCACACAGCCTCACATCGCTCTGAAAATCCAGAGACAGACGACACTCATCCAGACCATCAAAGATGAACAACACTTTATATTCATCACTGGATATATCAATTTCTTTAGTTTCAGGGAAAAACACATGAAGAAGATCTGAAAGACTGAGTGTTTTGTCCTTCATCAGGTTGATTTCTCTGAAAGGAAGTGGAAATATGAGCTGGACGTCCTGATTCTCTTTCCCTTCAGCCCAGTCCAGGATGAACTTCTGCACAGAGACTGTTTTTCCAATGCCAGCGACTCCCTTTGTCAGCACAGTTCTGATGGCTTTGTCTTGTCCAGGTAAAGGTCTAAAGATGTCAGTGCATTTGATGGCTGTGTCCTCTGTTGCTGCTCTCCTGGATTGTGTCTCAATCTGTCTCACCTCATGTTCATTACTGATCTCTCCACTCTCACTCTCTGTGATGTAGAGCTCTGTGTAGATCTCATTCAGCAGTGTTGGGTTTCTTTGAGTCGCTGTTCCCTCATACAGACACGCAAACTTCTTCAGCAGATTTGATCTAAACATGTTGAGGACTTCAGTGCTGTAAAATAAAAGTTCAACATCATTACATGAGTTAAAAAGCACAATGTCTTATGCCAGGGGCGTAGCCATCTTTTCAGAAGTGAGGGGGGCAGAAATTACACATACATACATATATGTATATGTATATAAACCATTACATTATAATAGAAAACATTACAATATAAAATTTCTGTAATCTATATAGCCTACCAGTCAACAGTTTTTGAACAGTAAGATTTTTAATGTTTTTAAAGAAGTCTCTTCTGTTCACCAAGCCTGCATTTATTTGATCCAAAGTAGAGCAAAAGCAGTAATATTGTGAAATATTATTACGATTTAAACTGTTTGTTAATCTGTTAATCTGTTTGAATATATTTTAAAATGTAATTTATTCCTGTGATCCAAGCTGTATTTTCTGCATCATTCCTCCAGTCTTCAGTGTCTCATCCTTCAGAAATCATTATCATATGCTGATTTACTGATAATCAATATTTAAAACACATAAGTAAATTTTTTTAGCATTATTTGATGAATAGAAGGATCCAAAGATCAGCATTTATGTGAAATAAAAAGCTTTCGCAACATTATACACTATATCATTCAAAAGCTTAGAGTCAGTATAATTTTTATTTTTTGGAAAAAAAAATATGGAAATTAATACTTTTATTTAGCAAAGATTTTTTTAATTGATCAAAAGTGATGATAAAGACATAATTTTACAAAAGTTTTCTATTTCATATAAATGCTGTTCTTCTGACCTTTCTATTCATCAAAGAAACCTGAAAAAAAAACTACTCCACTGTTTTCAACCTTATCATAAGTGTTTTTTTGTTTTGTTTTTTGAGCAGCAAATCAGAATATCAGAATTATTTCTGGAGGATCCAGAATGGAGTAATGATGCAAATTCAGCTTTGAAATCTTAATAAATTACATTTTGAGATATATTCAAATAGAAATCAGTTATTGTTTTGCTGTACTTTGGTTCAAATAAATCCAGGCGTGTTGAACAGAAGAGACTTCTTTAAAAAACATTAACAAGCTTACTGTTCAAAAACTCTTGATTGGTAGTGTATAGGCAACTTAAATTTTTCTCTAATTTCAGGCTTTTAATTGGCTTAGAAATCTATAACTGCTTGACAAAAACAAATAACGATTTGTTTATATACTACAAACACTTTTTTTATCACATAAGGCAGAATAGTTTATATACTGTAATAGCACTGTATTGTTAATACTTTATTTATAAAAACAACTGTTTTCACACAGAATAGCTGGATGCTGTTGCCAATATTAGGAGTTTCCTGATATGACTTTCTGCACGAGAGCGCCCTCCGGCTTCGAGTATGAATGAAACACACACTTCATGAGTGTATATAACACTCCTTGATGTTCATCTCGCTGGATTCTGAGTCTGAATAAGAGACTGTCCTGTCTCTTTGAGTTTAAATCTATATTTATTCACACCAGCTCTTGAAAACCTCTATGCTAACACACTTGACTAAAAAAGTGTGTAATCTACGCCCCTGTCTTATGCTGTTTCAATTGTTTAGATCTTATCTCTTACAGAAATATTATACCTGCGATCAGGCTGTGAATCTCCACTGTTAAACATTATTGGCTGAATCATAGACGCATCACTCTTCATAGACACACAGCTGGACTCTTCTGATCTCTTCTGATGAACTGAACTAAAACAGAGAGACATTAAAGCTCATTATTTAACACTAGAACCACCACAGTATACATTTTACCCATGGCTGTTTTTCAAATGTACATAACATATTTTCAATAAAACATTCAAGTCTCCCAGTCATTGAGTTTTACTAAAATGGTGTAAATTGCAATCCGCATTTATCTAATCGTTTAGATAAAACCAGATAAAAAAAAAAAAAAAAAACGTTTATACCTATAAACACCAGCGATCCAGAAAACATATTTAGATGTTTTAGTCTACTCATACATGTTCAAACTTTGGATTCATTAGCTTTTTTTTGCCATTTCTATTGTTTATTGTTCACTGCTGTGTTGCTATTTATTCTAGTCTGCTTGTCTCCTGGAAAAAAAACTATTATATTGTGTAACCCGGTTAAAAAAGCATGAGCTGATACGTGATGATTGTAGTAGGCCTAACATTTAATTAACAGAGTGTATAAATAGTGTGATTTAAAAGGTTGACATTCATTTAAAAAGTTGTTATAAAAAGGTTAAAAGCCGTTTAAAAATTATTTTGTTTATTGTTTCATGGTAAAAGATTATGTTATTCTGAAAACTGTCCAAACCAGCATTTATGTGGTTAATACCGATGGGGCGGAGAGTCAGAGCTCGCGGGTTTGTTTAGAGCACGGACAGCGAGAGGAAAGAGAAAAAAAGAGTGTGTGAGACGAACGGAGATTTTCTGATTTAATTTGTGAGTTAGTAGTGCACAAACCAGTGTGTAGATTGTGTCTTATGATTGTTTACACAACAACCGGTGAGAGTGACAAGCTGCATATTGCAAAACGGGAGGAATTTCTGCACGAAGTTCAGTGACTGTTTATTTTTGTGTTACTGCTAATATTAACGATCAGATAAATTTAAGTATAAGCTGGAGTCCGTTCATTACAAGTGAATGACATTTTCTAGCTAAAGTTTGACTAGCTCAGTTGAACTGTTTGAGGGGTTTATCTGCTGTTTTCGACCTGAAGACGGAAGGGACTCAGACTGATCTTGGATTTACAAGGATTTCTCTCGTGAGTTTTACCGAAACTGTGAGGAGAAAAGAGAAACAAATGGAGTTCGTGCTGAAAGGCTGATCGGATGTGGAGCCTGCTCATTTGTTTGTTGGAGAAAGACTGGACAGAAACATTATCGTCAGGTATTTTTTCCTTTTGTTTGCTCATTGACGAGCGAAGCGGCCATTACTTTTGGGCCACAACGAACACAAGCCTCGCATCAGGCCTGCTACGGTATTTTGTTTTATAAGAATTTTGTTTGCCGGCTTTAGATTGTATTAAGGTGTGTGTGGGCCCACAAATTATGTTGGTTTAAGTGATTTTGAAGTTATTCATCGAAGTTTTCTGAATTAAGCCAATTGAAGATTAATAGGGTTTAAATTGTTGTCTGTACATTTATATATATACCGTTTTGACAGTATTTTCTTTTTAAAGAAGAGAGACATTTTATGTTGAAGGTTTAAAAAATAACAATCATATTCTTATTTCATTTTCATATTTAATTGGAGATAATAATTTCTTTGAGTAAATAATTGAGATATATTTTTCTAAAATCTTGTGTTGTGTTACTTTATTACTGAAATAGGTAATCATTTTGTTCGAGTAGAGGCATATATAGACACAGGGGTAAAAATCTTTATTAAAACTATAACTTAAGAACTGTGAATTCATAAGTTAGTTATAAAAACATTTCTGGTGTGTACTGTAAAAGAGAGATCCAAGATAATATTTAAAACTGAATTAATCAGGGTTAAAACATGTGATAAATACTTTAAAAGAACCCAAAAGCCCTGCCCTTAATGATATCCAGTCTGAGGGGAGCGCTACAATTGTAACAGTTTTTTTTTGGATTACCTAACTTATTTGTTGGTGGTGTTCTCAAATTATAAATGACATACCTAAACAAACTAATAATTAATTAGGTGAAGCTGTGCATGAATTTGTCATCGCATCACATCCTGTACAATGTTGTTTGTTGTTTATAGTCTATTTTAGTAATTTACATAACATGGGTTATCTTAATATATTGATTAAATACATTATGTATTATCATTTTTCACTACCCAAATATGTATTAACTTCCTTCTAATTTTCGTTGTCAGTGCAGGCTTGCTTAGCTTATATTGACCGTTATGAAAAGTGATTTGTGTAGCCTGCATCAAAAGCTTTGAACATAAAACAATAAATATAGCTGATGACTAGACATAATCATTTCATGACTCTAGACACTTCTTGGTGAAGACAGTGGCATAATACAGTGAAATATGTTGTTCTTTAACCATATCAAAACAGTAATCATGCAAATCTTGCAAATCTACCCAGTTGCAGTTTTAGGTTAAAATGACCCCCGGCGGTTAAAGTGTTAAATGACTGTATACAACAAATCAACTATACATTTATCGTTATCAAATTTTATATTAAAACTCAATTTAACTGTGATAATATATGACAATATTAAAAGTCATGTTATAATCATATTTTCACACAAATGTTATACCTGAGATCAGGTTGTGTATCTCCACTGTTAAAGTTTACTGGTTCAGGCATAGACGTGTCACTCTTCACAGACACACAGCTGAACTCTGCTTCTGATCTCTTCTGATGAACTGATCTAAAACAGAGAAACACTGAAGTTCATTATTAAAATCACTGTATGCAACATATCAACTATACATTTATTGTCAACATTCACTTTAAAGAGCACTTTATAGTAATGTCATGTACTGTTTATACAAAAAATGTAAACTCAACTGTGATAATATATGGCAATATTAAAAGTCATGTTATAATCATATTTTCACACAAATGTTATACCTGAGAACAGGTTGTGTATCTCCACTGTTAAAGTTTACTGGTTCAGGCATAGACCTGTCACTCTTCACAGACACACAGCTGGACTCTGCTTCTGATCTCTTCTGATGAACTGATCTAAAACAGAACAGATTCAGCCCTTTATTATGAGAATCATCGGTAATAACAATAACTTTCATGGATATATCATTATATAACAGAAAGAAGAGATAGTGTACTTATGTGCTCATTAAAAATGACCTAATGATTAACAGATCATTATTTAATATAAATTAAAATGTTTACAAATGTCATGCTCAAATGGTTAGAACTTCAAATGATTTTGACAGATGATTTACAATGATTTAAAGCTACATTAATAAATCGTTAAGACATTGTTGTTAATGTACTTCAGTTCTAAACAAATGTCAGCTCACATATTAACTTATGCTCTTTTTTACATTTACAAATGTTCTGGAAAACATGAGCTTAATCAGTAATTTAAAGCTCTTTACTATTCACTGAACTATTTACGTTAACACATTCATTAACTCATAATCACATCCTGTAAAGTTAATATATTTGGTCTTCATTTGTTGTGTAGACGTCTGCTGTTTTCACGTTTTTGCAGTACCCAATCTAAAGTGGAAACTATTCATCATCTGTAAATGTTTATTAATCTTTCAGTATCTTTAAGGGTATTGGACTTCGTAACAATGTTTGTGTAAAGGGTTGTGAGTTATGTAAATGTTATTTGAAGACATAACACAAATTATAATTTGGCTGCAACCATGTATTTGTTTCAAAACTTAGATTAGTATATCGTTAAACAGGGTATTCACTGAATCAAACATCAGCAAAAGAAAACTTTTTTTCCCAATATTTTTCAATACTTATTTATCAAAACTATGTAATATGACTGTACACTTTTGACCTCTTAACCAAACCTTAAACCTACCCAAACAACCAAACTTGTTCCTAACCTTTACCTGTATCACCTCTCAATAACAGCAGAAGTGTTGTACATTAACACAAGCTTTTAATCATTCTATAACATCTGTTAAAATCATTTATTGATTTTCAAGATGTGCATGGACTTATGAATTAAGTTTAATGACATTTGTAAGCATTGTAATTTACATGAATTATCTGTTGATCATTAGTTAACAAGTGTAGTAAACGCTAACAAGCACATTATTTCATATTTCTAGCTATGTGAATATATTAACTAATGATCTGTTAAGCATTATATAATGTTTGTTAATGATTTCTTAATTAAAGTATTATAAGGTGTTCATGTCGAATCATCATAATATAAAATCTTCATAAAGTATTAGCCTACTTGGTAACACTTTAGAATAATGGTCCATTAGTTAATGATCTAAGCAAGAATTATCCTTCTACAGCATTTATGTTAATTTCAACATTTACTAATGCATAATTCAAATCAAAAGTTGTGCTTGTTAACATTAGTTAATGCACTGTGAATTAGCATGAACTAACAACGAATAACTGTATTTTCATTAAACAAAGATGAATAAATCCAGTAATAAATAATAAATGTATTGATCATTGTTTGTTCATGTTAATTAATGAATTAACTAAAATGAACTAATGGACCATTATTCTAAAGTGTTACCGACTACTTATTAAAGCAGGCTTGGGGGCTTTATGGTGTTATTGTTTTCAATAAACATTAGACTTTATTTATGTATCATGTAAACATCCATCTCTTCTCATAATAATTTATTTAATGTGTTTCTCAAAGTACCTGTGTGCTGGAAACAGATCTTCATCTCCAGATGTTTGTGTTTCATCCATGATGGATCTCAACAGTTTGATCTGCACAGACTCTAAATGGAGAGACAAACAATCACATAAACTAATCAAAGCTAATCAAACAGCCTTCATCCGCCTTATTTTGGACGTAAGCTGAATGATAGTTAGAGAAATATACTATTAACTGCTTTCAATCAAATACAAAAGCTTAGACATATATTTAGCACAAGTGCTAAATGCTAGAGTTTTGAAGAATCCAATTCAGCAGGAAAAACATATGAAAAAAAATAAACAAATCATACCTGATTCAAAATCCCATCAGATAACTAAACACAAACTCCTGCTTTAGTATTTATTAGTGATTCTTTAAAGATTTATAGATATTATGTATTGTAGATCATCGATTCTGTCTGTTTAAAATGTCCACCTCAACTCTGTTCATTTAATTTCACTTTCACTTTTGAGGAGAACAGCACGTGACGAGGTTGCCAGATCCCAGGAAAATGTTCCTCGAAACAGCACTCTTTTAATCACAGACATGACCAGATGATGTGTGAGTTATGACATATTTTAAGAGATTTGCTCGTTGCATACACTCTTGAAATTTTCCACCCATTTCAGCTTCAATTAATGAAGTTCAAAGGCTGCATTTTTTTTAAATATTGTCAAGTGTTGGATTGCTCTGTTAGTTGACATGACTGTACAGTATTAGTTGTTTCAACTAAAGCCTGGAATACATTACACAACTTTCCCCGATTTACAGTCTGAAGAAGATGACGCTAGTTCCTGAAAGTCAGAGCCAGTCTGCAGATCTGAGTTGACAGAATTCATAGAAAATCATGTAGCGTATGATGCTCAATGACTCTGACATTGTTTTAAACTAATTAATGATTTAATGACTCATTCATAAAGACAGTGCTTTATTTTTGAATGAATCATTTCAACGAGTCAATCATTCAGACAGTGACTTGCTGACATTTACTGGATATATTTTCAATTGAAAAGTATTGCATTTTTTCCAATATTTCTTATCTCTATATTCAAATGTTATCTGTAAAACATGAATCTTATCATTTAACACTGAGATATGAAACTTTTATAAATACATTTTCATTTTAGTTTCAGAGGTGAAGAAAGGAATTATTTCATTATGTACCGAGTGCAGCAGACAAGTGGAAATGTAACTGCTACAGCAAAGCTCCGGCTTCTTACAAATATCTCATTCTTAAAGAAACACATCACACCACACAGAGACCAGTTTAAGAATTACATTTTTTTTTCTCCATACCAAAAAGTTTTGTTGTATAGACAAGGAGTTTTTTTTGATTGTAATACATGATTGTGAACATAACATATTGTAAAAAAAAAAAAAACTTAGACTTACACTCTTTCCGGTACAATTAAAATTATAAATGAGGACTGACAATTTCAGATCCTGAATTAAATGATTAACTCTAACTGAAGTTCTATTTTATATATATATATATATATACATATTTAGTGACGCGTGTCCCAAGCACTCATCACCGTTACCCTGGAAATGGAGCAGAAACACCCGTGAAACACGCTGCCCAATGAGTTCTGCCAGCAGACCCCGGCACTCAGGCCACCCAGTTACTGCCGAATATGACTGCCCACAATGATGTGGAAGGTTACCTAGAGATGTTTGAGGCCATCGTGACTCAAGAGGGCTGGCCTCGGTAGGAATAGGCTCGTGTGCTGGCACCGCTGCTGACGAGGGAGGCCCGTGTGGGGCTCTCATCTATATGCAAGTGTTCCACGACTGGGAGTATAAGGCCCGCTTACCAGCACGGGCCCAAACGGCTGAACTCTCCCGCCTGGCACAAAACTGGCTTCTCGTTGGGGAACCCACCGCTGCTCAGGTGGCCGAGCGCATGGTGATCGACCATCTGGTTCGGGCCCTTTCCCGCCCTCTTCTGACGCTACAACAATTACAAACTCTACGAGCACTCAAATTGATTTAGCTTTTACAAACAGGCCAGAAAGGATTTTGAAATCATATAATATACTTACTGGATTGTCTGATCAAAATCTCATAATGGTCACCAGAAAATTAAATAAAAGGCGTTTTAAACCTTTGCCAGACACAGAATCATTTAGGATACCAAAGCAGGAACAAAAAAACTTAATAGATTCAATTGATGATGTAAATTGAGATGAATTACTCTCTGACGTAAACTTGGACAAGGATTGCTTTCTATTTTCTAATAAAATACAGCAAATCATTAATCAATTTACACAGAAAATTAGATTACGAGCTAAAAAAAAGATGTCCTTCCATGGTTAAATTAATCTGTTGTGAAATTGATGAAAGAACGAGATCATTCCTTGAAGCTGGCTGTAAAATCAGGATGTAATAGGCATCAATTTATCTCTTTAAGAAATAGAGTAGTGAGAGAATTAAGGAGATCGAAAGCTGACTTTTTCATTACTGCTTTGAATAGTGCATGTGGAAATTTTAAAATAACCTGGCATTATATAAAAAAACTGACAGGTGAGTCCTACAAAAATAAGACAAAACAAATGCAAGTTGAATTAAATGGAGACATTTTAACAGAATCCAAGGTATAAGCTGATGCCTTTAACATCTATTTTATTGAATCGGTAGCAGAAATCTCTAAGAACTTTATAATAAAACAAAAAAAGAACACCTAGTGTCTGCAACAGTCTTTCTTCATAGCAAACATCACTGAGACTAAAGTCATTGGTATAATTAAAACATCAAAACCATCTAAGGCCAGGGATAAATTTGGAATGGACACGAACATGCTTTAAGTGTTAGTTCACCCAAAAATCTAAATTATGACATTAATAACTCAAGATTCAGGATCTGCTCTGGCTACTCCAATTGCTTCTATTATTAATCTGTCTATTTCCAGTGGTCACTTTCCAAACGCCTAGAAATCTGCTATTGTTGTTATGTCAGTTTTTAAGTCTGGTCTATCTACCTCCATGAATAACTACTGACCAATAAGCATTCTTCCAGCCATTTCTAAAATTGCTGAAAAATGGATGGCTGAGCAGATTGTCCAGTATTTAAACAGTAGCTCCCCCTCTTTTCACACCATGCAGTTTGGTTTTAGATCCAAACACTCCACTGAAACGGCTACGTGCCTTTTCATCGAGAAAATTCAATTGTCTCTTGACAAGGGGGGAGTAGTAGGGGCGGTATTCTTAGATCTCAAGAAAGCCTTTGATACAGTGATACAGTTAAATTTTCTCGTGACACTGTTAGTTGGTTTGAATCCTATCTGCATGATCGTACACAATCTGTACTAATTAACAACTGCAATTGTGTGTCGCTTAGACTAACCACCGGGGTTCCTCAGGGCTCAATATTAGGGCCCTTCTTATTTAGCCTTTATATCAATGACTTTCCTAATGTTTGCTCTGAAGTAGAATGTTTAATGTATGCAGATGACACCAGCAATGACTCGTGTTACATCCTGGTTGCAGGAGAACTGCCTGCAGCTAAATATTTAAAAAACTAGGTATGTTCTTCAGCAAAACCAATAGAGCTTCATTTAATCCTGACTATTAAGTGTTAGTGACTGGAGAAAAATTACTAATCGTAAATCAATACAAATATATTGGCTTAGTAATAGATTCACATCTCTCCTTTAAAGCCCATATTGAAAAATATGTAAAATAATCAAGTTTAATCTTGCAAATTTCCGCTCGATGTTTTTTTACATTCCATGATTTTCAGCCATCTCAACTACTGCTTTACAAGTTGGTCTCAAGCAAGTCAGAGCGCAAAAATACCTTTGGAAACATTATACAAACAAGCCATTAAAATAATGGACAAAAAAATAAAACAAGGCACTATCATCACTGTGCAATTTAAAGAAAACACACAGCCTTTTAAACTGCAACAGTATTCATAAGTTTTTAAATCAGAATCTCATAAACAAAGGTACACATGATTTGGCACCAGCTCCTCTGGCTGAGTTCATCAGCCAAAGAAACAGCTCTGAGCGCGTTACTTGAGGCTCTGCCAGAGGGGACTGTGTCATCCCTCTGTGCAGGAGTGTTTTCAGTCACTCGTCCTGGTCAGTGAGGGATGCTACTGAATGGAATTATATACCTGAGGAGGTTAGACAGCTCATCACTTACAAGGTCTCTACAAAAAAAATTAAAATTTGGCTCATTAACAATAATGTCTGCCAACATTAAAAGCCGAGCCCATTGAGCTGTATTATATATTTGATATACTTTAGCTATTTTGAAAATGTATTTTTTGTGTGTCTTATTATTGTAACATGTACAGTGTACTTTGAGTTATTTTACAGTGTAATTTATATTGTAGTTATATTGTAGTCAATTTGCCATAGACTTGCACATGTATTTTCTTGTTCGTATTTAATGCTTTTTTTAATCTTGGCCAGGGGACTGCAGATGAAAAATACCCACTGGTGAGACACGTCTCCAGAAGACTCCACGCTATTGCCTCTGATAAACCAGTCTTACAGAAAGCAGTGTGTGACCTGCCAGCCCCAGCACGGGAGATCGACACAGGCACCCAGCACATAAGGACACAGAGGAAAGACGGGCAGATAACGGAGCACCAGTACACGTCACCACACACCATGGCACTTCAAACCCTCAATAAACTCATTTCTCATTTATTGAATACCTCTTCTTGTGTGATTTATCACCCCGTTACAATAACACTTATTAGTTAAGCATTAGGAAACAGTTAATTCATCATTTATAAAGCATTAATAGACATTTATAAGCAGTTTATAAATACAGATATAAATGCTTTATACGCATATCTATAAGGTATTTAATAATTGTTTTGCATACTTTATTAATGATCAATTTATCATTTCTAAATTAAGTATAGCATTATTTACACACCAGTTATTAAGGAGTTGTCAGTGGCTCATAAGATCACTTAGAAATTGTAAGTAAATGATTAATAAACTATTTAAATGTGCATTCATATTTTTATTCAGACATATAGTAATATATACTTATAGTGTTAATAAATGGTTTATTAACATGTATTTCTACTGTAATTCATGGTTTATTCAGGTAGTTATAAAACATGTAGTTGTTAGTTAACTATTTTTGTGAGCTCATCTAAAGTGAGGACTATTTATGCCTTGTAAAGCTTTTACAAATGAGATTTAAAGGCTGTTAATATTTCAATGTTCTGTATCACTGTGTTGTGTTTGTTTCTGTTTTTTGTTTAGAAGATAACTGAACCGAGTTACTTACTCTAATGTTATTTTGACACGTGACATTCTTTGTTCCCGAGGAACACAGAAAAAGTTATTTTGTAGAATGTCTCATCTCCACACATTGAAAGTCAATGAGGTCAATATTCACACTTAACTCTTTGATTAGTTGATCGTTTTCATCTTGTGATATGCAAGAACCAATGAGGTAAAGTTGTTGATGCATCAACATATCTGGGTTGGATTCTGAAAACTGAAACATTCAGAATGCAATAGAAAATGAGTTTGAAACAACATGACAGTCAACAAATAAAAGCATTTTATTAAATGCACTATTCATTATGTCTATTTAACTTGTTAGTGTTGTCTCATATTGTACAGTATTTTTTTATGAATCTGTCTTGAAAACAAGATATGACAGCTAAATGTTAAATTTCAACAGTGTATTAGAATATAAAAATAATTGCATAATATAATTGTTGATGGTGAGCAAGTCGCTCACTCACATGTCTTCTAACTAGCCGTGGCGTTTATTTTGTGCCTAAGTGGTATATCTACATCCGTGGAGCATGTCTTCTCGTTAACTAATGCATCATGGACAGCAGAAAAATCTCAACCAACAGCAATAAAGGCAATGGTTTTCATTTTCCATTTCTTATATGCAGTTGTAGCCAAAAGTGATGTCCGGTGAGGACATTTCTATATTTGCTTTAGATGATCTTACAAAATAAAAAAATACATAGAAAACCAAAAGGCTCACAGGAAATAAGGCATACATTAAATACAATAATAAACTAATTTATTAATATTTAATTGGTTCCCTCGTTTTTGATGAAAGCACAAATTTGCAATATGTGTTAAAATATTCTTACTAATAAAACATTTGAATAAAGGGCGACAATGTCCATTTTCCTAGGACATAAATCATTTTTGGGCACTACTCTAACTAAACTTAGCTGTTTGTCCCGTATTCCACTCTGAGCAATCTGGTCTCTCTAACAGTGTAATACGTGGGAAATAAATGGACGCTGGTTATGATAAAGACAAAAAAAATACAACAGTATTGTTTCTTCAGAAATACCACAGTAATATTTTATTCTCTTTTCAGAACAAAAACAATAGCTTATTATTTTTTCAATAAATCTTAAACATGATTTATGAAAACGCTTAAATTTGCTCAAGTCAACATGAATATTTAATGACTGTTTAGTAATATTTATTAACATTCAAAGTAAATTTAATGAACTAAAATATCTAAATGTCATCTTTTGGTTACACAAATATGAATATGGTATATCTTGGCCTAAAAAGGCTAGAGTGACAATCCCAGTCTCCCAACAAGACACTGCATCCACTTCTTCGTCTGAAGGAGATGAACCAGGAGTCCCAGAGGCATGGCAAGTGGATGCATTGTCCTGTTCCCTCCCAGGGAACCATGGTTACATGCATAACCTTAGACATTCCCTCTTGAGGGAACTCGCACTACATCCTCTGAAAGACACTATTGTCACGAAACACACACACAAACAGGGAGATCCAGTAGCAGTGTTTAATGGTATATCTAGAAACATAAATCAGCCAGGCAAAGGTCGAAAATCAGGTAAGCAGTCCAGAAAACAAGAAACATAAACAATGGCAAGGAAACACAAAATACAGGGTGACATTAAACAAGGACTCCGTGACAATGACAGAAACGAACAGGGTATATATAGACAGGTGCAAACAATTTGAGTGGGAACATCTGTGTGCAATGAAGTGATTAGTCCAGATAAAGGCTTGTGTGAAAACAGTTCCTGAATTGGGGTGATGATATGGGGAAGTGAGACCTCTAGTGGACACCCACCAATAGGAAAAATGTGTTGCTCATCTGCTGTTCAATCTCATCTCTTTAGATCAATTTGATCTTCTCATATTCATATCATTCTGTGATCATTTGTTTCCGAGTTACTTCTCCTAAGGGTCCCTTAGGAGCAAGACATAAGCTAAAAAGAGACAAGACACTAGTAAGACAAAGGAGGTTAAATTGAGAAAACCATTTGAGCAATACTTGAGAAGTGGGATAAACAGCGGAGATCTCATAATTGTATACCCCTGATCTCAATTATGTCTTGGTTATTTGAAAGAGAATTAAAGAGAATAACATGAGATGAATCTGAGACTTTTATGAGACAAATCTGAGAATTAGGAGCCTAAAAAGAGATCTTATTATTGTGTGTTCAACGTCTCTTCCATCTCTTGATAATTTCTCTTTAATGTCTTACTGAAGCTATATATGAGAATGATATCTGAGGTATATTTGAGAAATACAAGAACAAACTGTTAATGCAATTTAAAGATTAATTATCTATATTAATTAGAAATAACTGTAAAAACAATACTCAATATTGAAAAGTTGAAAACTGTATTTGTGTAACACCAGTACAACACTTCAAGACAAAAAACACTGACCAGCAAGTGGAACGTGGGATAAGTGAAACAACAATGTTAGGCTCACACATGAAAAGTATGGTGGCCTGGAGGTGCAAACCAACATGAAAAGGGTTTGGTTAGAATGCTAACTATAGTAAGGTTCACTTGTACCAACTCAGCCCACTCCTCAGATGTAGTTGCTAGAGTGTGGGGACATCACTAATACAGTACAACACTTCCAGATTGTAAAAATAAAACACTGACTAGCACATGGAACAATAATGTTTGGCTCACACACACATGAAAAGTACGGTGGCCTGGAGGTGTAAACTAACATTACAAAATCTGAAACATTTTTACAGAGCTTGAGACCAATTTAAAATTTTAGAAAACATTTTTAAATATCATAAAACAAATGACATTACCATAACACATTTACTAGTCCTGAAACAAATGTAAATTTCAGAAAACAAATTACCAAGAACACACTTTTACAAACACCAAGACAAATTTACAAATATCAACAACCGGAAAGGGAATGTACCAACTCCGAGGTTGAACCGAAGGTGAATGGGAGCAGCCAATAGGAATTGTTGTCGTTGTTCACTTCCTTGTTTTGTTCAGAAGACGCCGCAGACATGTATGTGTGCTACCAATGTCTCACATTTGCCTACAAAAATAACAGCAAAAGGCAGTGAAAAACAGTATCCAGGGGGCTATTGCACAAAATTAGAATTAAACAAATCAAGGATAACTGAAAAAGCGAGGCTTGACCAAGTTTAGTATGTGCATTTTGGCTTGGTCACAACTTTAAACAGTAATAGTGCTTAAGTGAACATCAATTATGCACCTATTGTATTTTAAAGGGGGGGTGAAATGCCATTTCATGCATACTGAGTTTTTTTACACTGTTAAAGAGTTGGATTCCCATGCTAAACATGGACAAAGTTTCAAAAATGAAGTTGTACGTTTGAAAGAGTATTTTTGTTCCCAAAGTACTCCTTCCGGTTTGTCACAAGTTTCGGAAAGTTTTTTTCGAGTATGGTTCTGTGTGACGTTAGATGGAGTGGAATTTCCTTATATGGGTGCTAAGGGCGCGTCTGCCGGAAGAGCGCACGCTCCTGTATAGCAGAGCACTGAGAGCACATCAGACATTCACTGATCAGACATTCACTGATCAGAGTGAGAGTGTCGCGAAAAGTCACAAAATAAGTGTGTTTTTGGTTGCCAGGGCAAGACAACCCTGCACAGATTACCAAAAAAAAAAAAAAAACAGCATTAAGGGACCAGTGGATGGAGTTTATTTTTACAGAGCATCAACGGAGTTGTGCAAGTGTTTTTGTTTGTTCCCTGCATTTCGAAGATGCTTGTTTTACAAACATGGCCCAGTTTGACGACGGATTTGCGTATCGTTTATTGCTTAAGGATAATGCAATCCCAACGAAAAAGGGTCACGATCGTGTGTTGGAACCGCAGGCGGTGAGTAAAACTGCTTAAAATATCTCTGCCTCCTTGTTAGTGCGTCCCCTCCCATGCCGGAGACCCAGGTTCGAGCCCCGCTCGGAGCGAGTCGTTGTTGCTGCTGCTCTCGTTCAATTTCAGCCTCGGGATCTGATTCTGGATCATAAATAAACGGCTGAATCTCACTGTAAGCCATGGTTTGTTTTGGATGATGGTTTTTTCCTCACGGTAATGTCACAGCTTCCAAACGCTCTCAACTCAAAACCCTACTCGCGCTCGTGATTCTTTAGCTCCGCCCACACGTCATGCCTCCAGTCGGTCGTGTTTTTCCTGAAAAAATCGGTACAGACTATCTTTCTCTTATGAATATAATAAAACTAAAGACTTTTTGGAGTTATGAAGGATGCAGTACTATAGGTACTCGAGATTAACAGGATATTGAGTGAAAACGAGCATTTCACCCACCCTTTAATACAGGCTGAAATAAATAAGTGTATAAACAATTGCTTAAACAACAGTGCTATGAATGATAATGGAATAGGATTGAGTGAGATGCAGGAATGTTCTAGGATGGAGGGTTAACAAATAAATATAAGGATATTGCATGTTTATAAGCATAAGTAGGTAACATTTAACTGTTCATAAGGAAGATTGCCTGGGGGAAGAAACTGTTCTTGTGCCTTGCTGTTCTGGTGTTTGCGGCTCTGAGGCGCCGGCCAGATGGCAAAAGTTCAAAGATGGGGTGACTTGGATGTGAGGGATCCAGAGTGATTTTCTGAGCCCTTTTCCTCACTCTGGATGTATACAGTTCTTAAAGGGTGGGCAGGGGAGCACCAATAATCCTTTCAGCAGTCCGAACAGTTCTCTGTAGTCTTCTGATGTCTGATTTTGTTGGTGAACCAAACCAGACAGTTATTGAAGTACAGAGGACAGACTCAATGACGGCCGAGTAGAACTGTTTCAGCAGCTCCTGTGGCAGGTTAAACTTCCTCAGCTGGCGAAGGAAATACAACCTTTGCTGGGCCTTTTTAACAATGGAGTCAATGTGATTGTCCCACTTCAGGTCCTGAGAGATGGTGGTTCCCAGGAATCTGAATGACTCCACTGCAGTCACAGTGCTGTTCATGATGGTGAGTGGGGAAAGTGCAGGTGGGTTTCTCCTAAAGTCCACGATCATCTCCACTGTTTTGAGCGTGTTCAGCTCCAGGTTGTTAAGACTGCACCAGACAGCCAGCTGCTCAACCTCTTGTCTGTAAGCAGACTCATGAGACTCATGAGGCCGATGACTGTAGTGTCGTCTGCAAACTTTAGGAGCTTAACAGAGGGGTCTTTAGAGGTGCAGTCGTTGGTGTACAGGGAGAAGAGCAGAGGGGAGAGAACACATCCCTGAGGGGCACCATTGTTGGTGGAGCAGCTGTTTGATGTGAATTTCCCAAGTCTCACTAACTGTTGCCTATCTGTCAGAAAGCTGGTGATCCACTGACAGATAGAGCTAGGAACAGAGAGCTGGGTCAGTTTGGTCTGAAGGGCTGTTTGGATGATGGTGTTGAATGCCGAACTAAAGTCCACAAACAGGATCCTCACATAAGTCCCTGTTTTGTCCAGATGTTGCAGGATGAAGTGCAATCCCATGTTGATTGCATCATCCACGGACCTGTTTGCTCGGTAAGCAAACTGGAGGGGGTCCAGTAAGGGTCCAGTGATGTCCTTCAGATAAGCCAGACCCAGTTTTTCAAACGACTTCATGACGACAGACGTTAGAGCCACAGGCCTGTAGTCGTTAAGTTCTGCTATCTTGGGTTTCTTTGGGATGGGGATGATGGTGGAGCGTTTGAAGCAGGAAGGCACTTCACACAACTCCAGGGATCTGTTGAAGATCTGTGAAAAGATGGGGGCCAGCTGGTCAGCACAGATTTTCAGACAGGCTGGTGTAACGCCATCTGGGCCTGGTGCTTTTCTTCTTTTGTTCTTCTTGAAGACCTGGCGCACATCATCTTCACAGATTTGAAGAGCAGGAGGTATGGAGGGTGGGATTGCAGGATGTGTTAATGGTTGTGTAAGGAGATGGTCAGAATGGGTGATGGGGGTTTCAAATCTACAATAGAAATCATTCAGGTCGTTAGCAAGTCGTTGATTAGCCTCAGTGCAAGGGGATGGTGTCTTGTAGTTCGTGATGGCTCTTAGACCTCTCCACACTGAAGTTGAGTCGTTGGAAGTAAACTGGTCTTCCAACTTTTTAGCGTAGGTCTTTTTTTAGCCGCTCTGATCTCTTTGTTCAGTGTGTTCCTGGCCTGATTGTACAAGACCCTGTCCCCATTTCTGTAGACATCCTCTTTGGCCTGACGAAGATGTCTGAGTTTTACTGTAAACCATGGCTTATCATTGTTGAATGTTAAATAAGTCCTGGTAGGAATGCATATATCCTCACAGAAACTAATATAGGATGTTACTGTCTCTGTGCGTTCGTCCAGATCGGTGGTAGCAGCTTCAAAAACACTCCAATCAGTGAGGTCAAAACAAGATTGTAAATCCTGCTCTGTTTCGCTGGTCCATCTCTTCACAGTCCTTACTACAGGTTTAGCAGATTTAAGTTTTTGCTTGTAGGACGGTATAAGATGAACCAGACAGTGATCGGAACGTCCCAAACCTGATCGTGGAACAGAGTGATATGCATCCTTTATTGTGGTGTAACAGTGATCCAATATATTACTGTCTCTGGTAGGACATGTAACATGCTGTCTGTATTTTGGCAGTTCACGGGAGAGATTGGCTTTGTTAAAGTCCCCAAGAATGATTAAAACAGAGTCCGGGTGTTGTTGTTCTGTGTCTGTGATCTGATCAGCAAGTTTCTGTAAAGCTGAGCTCACATGCGCTTGCGGAGGGATGTAAACACTGACCAGAATGAACGAGTGAAACTCCCGCGGTGAATAGAACGGCTTGCAGTTGACATACTGCATTTCTAGATCAGGACAGCACATCTTCTTTAACACAGTTACATCTGTACACCACCGTTCATTGATGTAAAAGCATTTCCCGCCGCCGTGCGATTTCCCAGTTGATTCTGATTCACGATCCACTCTGAACAGCTGAAAGCCCGGCAGATGGAGCGCGCTGTCCGGTATGGCGTCATTCAGCCAGGTTTCCGTGAAACACAGAGCAGCAGAGTGAGAGAAATCCTTATTTGTCCGAGAGAGCAGAAGCAGTTCTTCTGTTTTATTGGCAAGAGAGCGGAGATTTGCGAGATGGATGCTAGGCAACGGCGTTCAAAATCCGCGCTTCCTGAGTCTGACGACCGCTCCCGCTCGCTTCCCCCGTCTGCGCGTCCTGAAGCGCTTGATCAGCGCCGCCGCTCCTCTGATAACAACGTTCAGTAAAACGTCTGAATAATTTAAATTCGGTAAAAGATCTTGTGGTGTGTTCTGCCGAATGTTCGGCAGTTCATCCCTGGTGAAACTGATCGTGTTTGTTAAACAAAAAACAGGAAAAACGAACAAAAACAGCAAAAACACTGGAGAGCCAAGCACTGAAGCAGCCATCTGCGGCGCCATCGAGTACACATTGCCTGCGGTTCCAACACACGATCGTGACCCTTTTTCGTTTGGATTGCATCATCCTTAAGAAATAAACGATGTGCAAATCCGGCGTCAAACTGGGCCTTGTTTGTAAAACAAGCATCTTCGAAATGCAGGGAACAAACACTTGCACAACTCCGTTGATGCTCTGTAAAAATAAACTCCATCCATTGGTCCCTTAATGCTGTTTTTTCTTTGGTAATCTGTGCAGGGTTGTCTTGCCCTGGCAACCAAAAACACACTTCTTTTGTGTCATTTCGCGACGCTCTTGCTCTGATCAGTGAAGTCTGTTGTGCTCTCAGTGCTCTGCTATACGGGAGCGTGCACTCTTCCGGGAGAAGTGCCCTCAGGACCCATATAAGGAAATTCCGCTCCATCTAACGTCACACAGAGCCATACTCGAAAAAAACTTTCCGAAACTTGTGACAAACTGGAAGGAGTATTTTTGGAACAAAAACAGTATTTTTGGAACAAAAATACTGACAGCACTATGTGTAAAATGTAGGTTATGTTTTATTTTTGACCTGTTGTATAATAATGTCACATGTGGATATTTGGGAACAATTGCATTCTTGCTCGTTATCATAATTAAATACAAGAGCTCACACAAGGTATGTTTTTGTATCGTAGACAATTTGAGTCTTAAATCGTTATCAATCCTGTATTTGTTCTTCATGCGAGTAAGTGCTAAATCCCCACTCTTACAAAGGTGCATTGTCAAGAACGGCAGTAGCGTTATTTAAGGCAGCAGATTTTTTTGGAACAAAAATACTCCTTCAAACGTACAACTTAATTTTTGAAACTTTGTCCATGTTTAGCATGGGAATCCAACTCTTTAACAGTGTAAAAAACTCAGTATGCATGAAATAGCATTTCACCCCCCCCCCCCTCCCCCTTTAAGAAGTTCTGTATAGACCCTGTAATAAAAATAGCTTTAAAAAAAACCTTTAAATTGTATTAATTATTTTTACTTCTAAACAGGAACGTTTTTTAAACATGACATAAAATACAATCATTTAAAAAAGTATGATAACAAACAGGGGTGTGACGGTTAGTATATAACTGTGAGACCGTGTCATTAAAATATTTTTTACAAAAATTTTTTATCAAAAATCACTTGCACTGCACTGTGAACTAGAGCGCATCTCATCGTAAATGAAACTCAGCGTAGGCCTATGCCTCATACATTAGCATTAAGTATCTTTGCTGCATGCTTTCTAGAACAGACAATGGATTTTTTTTGCGGCTCGCATCAGCAAAGCATTGCATCGCCATAGACCGCAAAACAATCAGCGGATGGCGGGGGGGTGCGGCTTTGAAATTTGCTCAAAAAACGTTGGCGCGAATGAGTTTTGTGACAGATCTCCTTAATAAACGGAGGTCTGAAATCTCTGCCCCTTTACCGATCAGAGCGCGCACTGACACGGAGTTAACCCGCTATCTCCAAGAACAACCAATTGACTCTACGGCAGATCCACTAACCCCCTAACCGACGGTTATGTTATGAACAGTCACATTTGATTCACGTCATAACCGTCATCACCAGTTCTGAAACCGGCACAACCCTAATATCAAATAATAATCAGTTGATAGATATAAACAGTAAAAATAAATAATACATACTTAACTGTGAAAGGTTAATCCATTTTTTTATATATATATCTCAATGCTTTTTACTGCAGTGTTGTGGCATATTTACCAAAAAGTAAGTGACTTCAGCTGTAGCTGACGTGGAGCGTTCCAAGATGGCGGACATGTATATATAATGTGCTAGACCAGTGGTTCCCAAACTTTTTAGCCTGAAGGGATTACTATCCTTCTGCATACCCCCTCTTTTCCACTTGGACTGCAGTCACACCTTTACCATTAAAGGAAAATATTTGCTCCCTAAATTGATTTTTCAGTGCATTTTTTTATTTTAAGTTTTTAAATAACTTTAATGTTTTAAAGAAAAAATGTTGAATAGAGAAAAATGCAATGATGGTAAAACTAAGTAAAACTTTTTAATATTAGTAGGTGGCAGCAAGTCATTGTTTTTATGAGTGAGTCATCGAGTCATTTATTCATTAACGAAGTGAGTGGCTGTGAAAGAATCATTGAATCATTGACTCACGATTCATTCAAAGCCGCAGAAGTGTTTTTGAAACACAGATGTGCGTTGTATTACTGCTGTAGTTTTCATTAGATCTATTATTTCATTGCAAAACAGAGTAAATACTGACAGCACTATGTGTAAAATGTAGGTTATGTTTTATTTTTGACCTGTTGTATAATAATGTCACGTTTGTAGTCATGTGGATATTTGGGAACAATTGCATTCTTGCTCGTTATCATAATTAAATACAAGAGCTCACACAAGGTATGTTTTTGTATCGTAGACAATTTGAGTCTTAAATCGTTATCAATCCTGTATTTGTTCTTCATGCGATTAAGTGCTAAATCCCCACTCTTACAAAGGTGCATTGTCAAGAACGGCAGTAGTGTAATTTAAGGCAGCAGATTTGGCACACAATCTATCAAATGCATGCAGCTTCTATGGATAGTCATTTTTCACTGCAAATTATGAGGTAATCTGATTAAATGTACTGGGTTTACTTCATTTTGCCAATTGGAAATACAAACTCTATTTTAATAATATTTTAAGGTAGAATTAAATAAACTACTCAGCATTTTATTTGCCTACCCCCTATTGTCCCATCACGTACCCCCAGGTACATGTACCCCAGTTTGGGAACCACTGGGCTAAGACTACAGATGATAATTAGACTGGTTTGAAGAATAGAAAGATGAGATCTAGTCATCATTGTGTTTATCCTAGGAATCTGTTTTTTTTTCTTTTTTGTAGTCGTTCCTGAAAATCCTGCTGAAAAGAATGATGCCAGAAGGAAACAAAAGCGGCAATGGTCTACAACTGAAATCACAGCAGTAATGAGACACTTTAAAATACACATTACCCAGGGAAAACTTGCAACCAAAATTGATTGCCAGCAGTGCAAGAATGCTGAGCATCCTGCATTGGCTCATCGTTCTTTACAAAATATCAGAGACTTTGTTAGGAATAGGGGTTTGACAGAGAATAGAAAGAGACAGGCACAAAACATTTAGTGTTTTTTTATGGCGTTAAAGGGTTAGTTCACCCAAATATAAAAATTATGTTATTGATAACTCATCCTCATGTCGTTCCAAACCCGTAAGAACTCCGTTCATTTTCTGAACACAGTTTAAGATATATTAGATTTAGTCCGAGAGCTCTCAGTCCCTCCATTGATGCTGTGTGTACGGTCTACTGTCCATGTCCAGAAAGGTAAGAAAAACATCATCAAAGTAGTCCATGTGACATCAGAGGGTCAGTTAGAGTATTTTGAAGCATCGAAAATACATTTTGGTCCAAAAATAGCAAAAACTACGACTTAATTCAGCATTGTCTTCTCTTCCGTGTCTGTTGTGAGAGAGTTCAAAACAAAGCAGTTTGTCATATCCGGTTCGTGAATGAATCATTTGATGTAACCGGATCTTCTTGAACCAGTTCACCAAATCAAACTGAATTGTTTTAAATGGTTCGCGTCTCCGATAAGCATTAATCCACAAATGACTTAAGCTGTTAACTTTTTTAATGCTTACTGTTCTTCGAACACACCTGTTGTGTATGATTAGTATCGCTGGATTGAGTTATCTGAGATAATTGCACGTTCATGTGTTGTCTTAAAAGGGGATATGTATCGATACTCTAAACCATGATCAGCAGTGCAGCGATTGGCTGGTGGCAAGACGGCAATGTAATGACGTCATATAATTTAAAATGACACCTGATGAAAAACTTGACAAATTTCTGGACTTTTATAAGGAAACAGCCAAGCAAACAAAACTACATAAATGTTATAATAGATACATGAAACAGATAATAGATACATGTTTTTATTTTATTATAATTTTTTTTCATGATTCCTAATCATTTAGATTCACAATTTATAATAGTTGTGCAGTCTTTACATTTTTATTTCAATGTAGAAATTATCTATTTATTTAATTTTATATTTGGACAGATTTGTTACGTGACAGCATTAATGAAAGTTTCTTAAGGGACAATATCATCTAATCTAATACAATCTAATACAATTATGAAGTAATAATTTTATTACAAATAAATATTTCAGTGAGTAAAACTGGCTGTGTCTATAGTAGGCTGTTATGGACTACACAACCTTTTAATATTATTTTTAAATAATTTTTAAAATGATTATTATTTTAAATTATTGTCCCTGGATCAGTACGATACTCTTGTAATAAAGTAGCAGTGGTAGCAGACATATTTTGAGTATCAGTTCTGGTTGAAAAGAAGCGATCTAATCCTGTTTACATGAAATAAGCTGCTCCCGACCAGGTTTAAGCTGACGGACCTGTTGCTATGACAGCAGCTTCGGGATGAGCTTTGAAGAACCAAATGATCCAAGATCACACCAAATCATCAACAATCAAATCCAGCTAACTGAGTTAGCGACGTACAAATAACAGGCCCCAGGACTGGAAAACCTGTTCAATCTCACTCTCAGCTACAGACAGGGTGCAGATATTCTTGTATGGTATCACTTGACTGCAGTGTTAATTTCGTTGACTAAATATTTTCGTCATTATTTTCGTCACGAATATATTTTTGCTGACGAAAACGAAACGAAAACTAAAATAGAAGGCACTGATGGAGACTAAAACTATGACTAAATTGATTGACATTATCGTCAACGAATAAAGGACGAGACGAAAATAGACTGTGACGAAAATCAAATCAGCAGACGGGAGAGATGCGAGGGATGAGCAAAAGAACCGGCAAAACAGAACAGACTGCATGAGAGAAGAGAACCAATCAGAGCCTGACTTATTGAGACGTGAAGCGAAGGTTTTCAGTTTTTATGAGCTCCCGGGAAGTCGGCATTCGAAGAGGTGATAGGGACTTTAAGCAACAGCCTCTGGTGGAACGGCAACGCCATTCTGGCGTTGTATTGCGCCTGCGCGAATTTAACTGCTACTTTGTGACGTTCTAATTTAACGGTCTACTACGGGAGAACAGCTGATTTGCCAGAGTCGCTACAACGTGAGAGGTTAGGTAAATAAATGTTATGTTTTTAGACTTATTTACATCATACAATATTAAAAACTCCTCTTCTGACAAAAGATTGTCATTTAACGCCAAAAGCAATCCTTCTCTTGCTTTTTTAAATTATATATTTTTTTGGATCTCAATAAATGAATTAATGCTGCGTTGCGCTGTTCTGTTTTATCGTTGCTTAGTGACTTTTACGTTCTTGGCTACAGCGGTGTGACGGCAAACTTCCGGTCGCTGTAGCCGTTCCATTCGCAGCTGTTGCTTAAAGTCCCTACTGTCTAAAAGAGCGACAAAATGTCCACAGCTCACTTCACGTTTGACGACGAACAAAACAAAACAAAGTGTAAAGCACGCAGAGCGCTCATTCGTGGCAAGAACACAACCAATTTGAAAAGACATTTACAGACGAGCCACCCGGACATTTTCTCAAATGTAATTTTACAACGATGTTCTTTTGTTTATTGAGCTAAGCAAAATTGGAATAGTGCAGTGCATAGATGTTGTAGCATTAAATATTACGAACTGAAAAGTACTGTAAAATAGCGCCTTCTTCAAATTAGATGCGAGCACAATACTAATACGTAATATCATGATAAATACATTTGATTAATACTAATGTTTAGTATATTTTATAATGTTCTACTTGTTGACAATATCACAAATATTTCTATATTAGTCATGTGAAACATCAATGTTCACATCCTATCATTATACATACAAATCTAGCAATATTGTAGTATTTAAAACATACAATATTGCTAGACAAATGAATACCTTATAAAATCTTGTTACTTTTTTTATCCACCTAGCTGCCAACTTATTAAATATTTACTTTAAATGTATGCACTTATTGTTCAGCTCAGCTGTAAACTTTAAGGTCCTGGACCTAACTTTATTTTTCTTTTATTGATGGTCAATTGGCAGCTAGTTATTGTTTACATTATCATGACAGTGTTTGTTGCTGCATACAAGCTTTTGAATCGAAATAAAGACACAGTTGTGTTGAAATAAAGTTGAATTTGTGTTTTATATATTTTGGTTAAGTTTGTTTCCTATACCAGCTGTAAAAAATTGTCTAGTAAATCTGTTATTGATTTTAGTCTTATTTTAGTCGACTAAAATACCAAGCAATTTTAGTCGACTAAAATAAGACTAAAATTAAAACAAATCAGATGACTAAAACTTGACTAAAACTAAAAAGAATTATAGTCAAACGACTAAGACTAAAACTAAATTAAAATTTCGTGTCAAAATTAACACTGCTTGACTGTCAGGAAGAAACCAGCTGAGAATTTTGTAATTCCCAAAAAGGACAAACTGGTGTGTGGGTTAAGTAACAACAATCCCTCAACTAGTGTCAGCACAACAAACAAAGTTTTACTAAGAATTCAGAAAATACATCCAATTACTTTGTTTGGGAAGACTTACATAAAGTTTCTGGATTATAAACACTATTATCCGACATGGCTAGCTGCAAATGTTATCTTGCCTCTGAGAACTTCATCCACAAGAACTACATCACTGAGAAGTTAAATGGACCGTCCCTGTGGTGTTGGGTTTCTCCGAGAAGTAACTATGAAAAATGTGCTCACGCCGAGTCCTTCATTCATGTCAGTGACTTCCCAGATGCCAGATGTCACTAGCCTGACACTCTAAACAAACTAAACAAAATAAAGCAAAAATACAGGCTGTAATGCCATGAATTTTTACTCGCAAAGGGACAATGTATCCTGGGTTATTTTTGTCAGCTAATTTAATTTTAGTTTTAGACCCATGTTAAAATTTCCTTTTTAGTTATTATTATATTAAGTCAACCTTATACTGTTTAGTTTTAGTCAAGTCATAGTCGACTGAAAGTCTCAACATTTTAGTCTTTAGTCTAGTCTTAGTCCAAAACTGCCCTTACCTATGATCTCCCTATAGTTGAAATCATCAGAACACAAAATATATAAGTATAAGCATGCGTTAACAACATAACTAGTTTAATGTGAGTTAAACTTGATCAGTTACTGTTAACCTTAAAGCATTTTTAGCATAGATTTAGCTAGCTATCTATAACCATCCAAACAATATGTAACATTACATAGACACCATGCACAGAAAGAAACGTTAAAGGGATAGTTCACCCAGAAATGAAAATTAGCTCATTATTTTCTCACCCTCAAGCCATAATAGACATATGACTTCGTTCTTTCAGACGAATCCAGTCATGGATGTCAATCCTCTTGGGGCAAGAGGTCAGAGGTCAAACAGGAAGTCATCAATCAAAAAGTTGATGCTTGTATTGTAATTAAAAAGAAAGTTGGTTAAAAAAAATTTCCGCCTCGGCCTCCGGAACAGCATCGGGCACCGCCTCGGCCTCTGGAACAGCATCGGGCACCGCCTCAGCCTCTGGAACGGCATCGGGCACCGCCTCGGCATCGGGCACCACCTCAACCTCCGAAACAGCATCGGGCACCGCCTTGACCTCTAGAACAGCATTGGGCACCGCCTCTGCATCGGCCACCACCTCGGCCTCCGTAACAGCATTGGGCACTGCCTCGGCATCGGGCACCACCTCGGTCTTCGGAACAGCATTGGGCACCGCCTCGGTCACTGCATCGGGAACGTCCTCCTGGACGGCAGCGGCCCGCTCGTGAACATCCCCCTGGACGGCAGCAGCCCGCTCGGGAACGTTCTCCAGGCTTTGAGGAACGGTAGAAGCCCGTCTCCTCATCCTCCGCCCTCTACGATGGCGAGTCGGGGGCACCTTGACTGGCAACTCAGAAGTTGAGTAGGCCATCTTGTGCTGTGGCTCTAAGCTGGCGACCATCTTGGGCTGTGGTTCTAAGCTGCCGGCCATCTTGTGCTGTGGCGCTGGGCTGGCGGCCATCTTGTGCTGTGGCGCTGGGCTGGCGGCCATCTTGTGCTGTGGCGCTGGGCTGGAGGCCATCTTGTGCTGTGGCGCTGGGCTGGAGGCCATCTTGTGCTGTGGCTCTAAGCTGGCGGCCATCTTGTGTTGTGGCGCTGGGCTGGAGGCCATCTTGTGCTGTGGCTCTAAGCTGGCGGCCATCTTGTGTTGTGGCGCTGGGCTGGCGGCCATCTTGTGCTGTGGCACTGGGCTGGCGACCATCTTGTGCTATGGCGCTGGGCTGGTGGCCATCCTGGGCAGCGGTGCTGGGCTGACAACCACCCCGCCGGAAGAGACAGGAGTGGCTGGGGCATCCCACTGACACCGATGCTGCAGGTAGCGCACAAATTCCCAAAATGCCAGTGTCTCTAACTGCGCCATCTCCTCCAGAGACACTGGATCATCCAGACCGTCATTAAAATAATCTTTAAGGGCCGTATCGTTGTAGCCCATGCCCTCTGCCAGGGACCAGAACACCTGAGCCAGGGCACCCACTTCATTGCCCTCTTGGCGGAGGGTGGTTAACCTCAGATACTTGGCTCGCCTCTCCGCCAGCTTGGCTGGGGAACGGAAAAATTACATACCGCTGGTTCCTAGTGTGACAAAGTCCTTCTGTCACGTTCGGTGTTATGGGAAACACAGGAGAAGGAACCAATTGCAGGTAAGTCATTTATTAAGGGATAATCCAAACGGGTAAACAAGCCAGGCAGGGTCAAAACCAGAAGATCCAAAACAAAACAAACAAAGACACGAAGGCAAGGCAAGACAGACAGACAGGCAGGCAGACATACATACATACAGACAGACAGACAGACAGACAGACAGACAGACATACAGACAGACATACAGACAGACATACATACAGACATACATACAGACATACATACAGACATACATACAGACATACATACAGACATACATACAGACATACATACATACAGACAGACAGACAGACAGACAGACATGAAATAACTCTGACATTAAACAAGGACTCCGTAACAGACTGAGATAAACCGGTTATAAATACACAGAAGGATGATGAGGGAAGTGGAGACAGGCGGGGGACAATCAATTAACACAAACAAGGAGGAAGGTGACCAAATAAGGGAAAGTGAGACCTCTAGTGGACACCCAGGGATACACAGACCAGACACTGTGACATATGCATATACAAATTTTACATGTTACAAAATGATATTTACATAAAATAATATTAGGATTACAGCTCAAAATAACAGTATTATTCTATGTTCACTCTTCCTCATGCACTAAAATGATTGTATTTAGATGCTGTAACTGATAAGAGGAAGTGTGCTGATGAAGTGTTAAGACAGACTGTCGCTTCATACTCTGCAAAATTCTTGGTGTTTATAGAAGTCTGTACTTGAGTGTAAAGAAGTTAATGACATAATGAAGTGCTGATTGAGCATTAGTGATGAACACCTGCTGTTAACAAGAAGAATCACTGAATGAAAGAGAAACACCTGCGACTGACTTCCAGCCTTACAGCCTTCGATTAGATCAACTATATATTAAATCTGATAATAACTCAGCAGAGGATGATTAAACAACTTTAAACAGCTTTCCCAGCTTCACTTATTCATACACCGTTTGAATTGATTTCTTTTGCATGTCTACAAAAGTTCATATTGAGAATGAACAGAGGTTTATCTCTAGTCAATGCTGAACTCTACTGCAGTCAGTCAGAAGAGGGACACAAGTCCTATTCGGACGGGACTAGTTTCACAGGGGGTCGTTAGAGAAATCTGTGTTTCACAGAAGTACTTGGTGATTTTAATCCCGTCCGAATCTGCCACGTCTGTGTTTTTCTCACACAACCTCTGTGATAATTCCAGAGCAAATTACCTACCGTTTTTCAGCAAACTCAGTGATCCTCTGAGAAAACTAATCCCGTCCGAATGCGAATGTCTGTGATTGCCGGTGATATTTTATTTCACAACGCGTTTCCTTGTGTGTTTTGGCCAACGTGATTTACCGTAGATGCTCTTACCGCGCGGATGTTTGATAGATTTGCTTAGCGGCAAATAAATAATAATAAAAAAATAATAAAATCAAGAGCAAGATCGTGTAAACTGTTATTACCGACTATTGTAATATCAGCATCAGGTAAGAATACTCACGTTCATTTATGTACTCAGTTACATAATGTTTTAATTACATTTTATAAAAAACTACTAGCGATTTGGTATTTATTGTGTAATAATACTAAGGCAATCATTCTGAATGAATTAAATGCACGCATACAGAGCGCGTGATCTCTGTGACGCCCAGATGCACAAATCAGACCCTCCCACCTCTGTGATAAACACGGAGATACTAGTCCCGTCCGAATTGGTACATGAAAATCACAGACGTCAGGTGGTAAGAATAGAAACTCAAACGTAGTTTAGAAAACTAGTCACGTCCTAATAGTGCTACAGTCTCGTCTCTCGACGTCTGTCTCAGTGTCACATACACAAAGTATGTTTTCAGTCATATTTCTGAATAACTTTTGTTAAATCGATAAACAATATTTTCCCAGTACATCCTCCACAGCAGGCGTATGCAGTGGTGAATCTATGTGATGAAATAAAGGAGTGTGACTCAGACATGCAGCATTATTACAGTGGAGAATATTAGTGTATCTCCAGAAATGAACATGGAGAGAATTACTCTGGTGTCATGTGTGAGTTAATGAGGCATGTAATTATAAACTTGTCTTTACAAATATAAATGACTGAGTTTGATTTATTTCTGTTATTTCAGCAGTCAGATGTGTTTCATTTGCTGAAGCTGTTGAAGCTTCAGCTGCTTGGATTACTGTAGATCTGGTGACTCTTAACTGCAGTTTTACTTCACATTTAAAGCTCTGAATCTCTTGAGGTGTGTCACTGAATCATGGGTAACATCTCCTCCATCACCACAGCAGTTCAGATGGAAACGGACTTCAGATCAATTTGTTCCAGTAGAAGAATAGGGCAAGTTTTATACATTACACAGTTTAAGTGTTTTATCTATCTTTATGTTGACAGTCACATGAAGAGGATGAAAAGGGGATCTGCTGTAAAAGAGAGTTTTCTCACGAAATGTGAAGTGAACCACCAACAGCAGGTTTTTGTCAGACCACGTCTGCAGTTTCTTCATCACACAACCAGAACCAGACACTCAGTGGTTTCTCAGCTCACTTCCTTTAGTCACAGTCTCTTCTGAGAAAAGTCTTTCTGTCTTACTTTACAAATATCTCACAAATGTACACAATTATTCACTTAAATTAACACATTTAATTCACATAAAATAATTGAGAAAATAAAATGAACTTCTAGCCTGTGATTGTATAGTTGTTTTTGTTAAAGGGTCACTTTTATGCTCATTTACAGATTATGATTTTGTTAAGAGGGTCAAAGTTTAGAGACAAAATGCATTCTTTCTTCTAATATTCAAGAGTTCACACTTACATATAATTAGCTGAAATATTCTAATGCATTTTTGTAATCAGTGGGATTAATACGGCTCAATACTTACTGCATCAGACGGGTAAGCCTCCCCGGACGGGGAGCGGGAAAAGGAAAACCCAACTGCGCGGGCTCTAGCCACATCCGATGGGAGATCAGGATGCGGGGGGAAAAGATTTGGACAGCGTTTGGTGGGAGGTCGAGACTCTTGTCGTCATACGGCTGAGCCTCGTCACCTGTCAAACAGGAACGAAAAGTTAGGTGGCCAATACTCAGAGCATCAAACAGTTAAGCCTCTCCAACCGTAGCATGGAGAAAGTAAAGTTTATGTGGCTGGGAGACTCTCTGGCATCCAATGGGAGCTCAAAACTCAAGGCATCGAACGGGTAAGCCTTGCCAACCGTAGCATGGAGAAAGTAATGTTGTCTAAATGGGAGGCTCTCGCCAACATCTGATGAGCGGTAAATACTCACAACATCAACTGGGAAAGCCTCTCCAAATGTAAGATGGAAAGGTAAAGTTACATGGCTAGTATTTGACCAGACAGTGAAGAGTTAGATAGAGTTATATTTTATTTTGTTTTTTGAGTCGTATTAAAATAGAGGTTTGTGGGGGAATTGTGTATGAGAATTTCTAAGAAAGAGGTACTCGAAGATAGACTAGGATGTCTAGTAAAAGAAAAGAAAAGATAAGGTCGGGCAAAAAGAAAAGAAAAGGTAGTTGTCGAGCCAGGAGGCTTTCACCAACATCCGACGGGAGCTCAATACTCACTGCATCAAACGGGTAGCCTCACTGATGTAAGACAGAAAGGTAGGGTTGTGTAGCCGGGAAGCTCTTGTCGCCATCAGATGGGAGCTCAATATTCACGGCATGAACAGGCTTCACTGGTAGTCGGATGGAAAGGCCAAGATTGCTTTTAACCGGGAGGGCTCTTGCAGCATTCGACAGGAGTTCAATACTAAGAACAATTTGATTGTCTAAAAGGGTTGACGCTATGAGGATTACTTGCATAATTGTTTAACAAATCCAATGAGCTGCTTCTGATAATATGTCAGAAAATCTTGTTGCACTCATTGGATTTTAAAATTAAGCATGCAAAAATAAATCGAATTTCCTGTGCCAGTGTACCCCAAATAAGTGCCATGAATCAGCGATCTGGTCATTTGTCAAATCGTCATATTTCAGCACTTAAGAACGACGATATTATGGTGCATGGGTGGAGTAAGAGAGAGACCCTTTATTCTTGTCATAGCATAACTACTTGGCGTTTTAAACCGTGCAGGTGCACGAGAGAGAGCCTTTGGAATCATTAATAATAAAAAAGAAATAAATTATATATATATATATATATATATATATATATATATATATATATATATATATATATATACATATACATACATATATATATATACTACTATACTATATAAATACTATTTAATAGCCAGTAAATATTGACAAAAGGTAATATTTGTTGACGTTTTTTAATAATACTTTTTTAGGCTTCAAAATATATAAATACCACCTCTTGTGTCACAAAGCTGCACATTATCATTGTTGTTACTGTAGCAAACCAATATTACGTCGAACAGACTTGGAAAAACCCCTCCTTAGACACCACAAATATAAGTGCAGAAAGACATTCAACCAGGACAATCGCACGACATGAACAACAACAGCCTACTGTGGCCAGTGCAACAGGGTTCCATAAATCCAGCATGGATGAAAAACAGCAGCACATCAGCAGACCATTGACCGTGGCCAATGAACATGGGGACCAGCCATCCACTATGGCTCATGTACCAACTGACCAGCCATCCACCAGGAACCAAAAACATTGGGTTCTACCTTCTGTGGATAAGGAGCTGAGACATCTTTAAACAAGTCAAAAATTAGTTTCATGTTCTAAATGTAATGTGACTCTATACTTGAAACATTTTCAATGACACACAAAAAGAAAGCATGCAACTGAAAAAATGGACATATGTGCTGACTGTCATCTTGCGAGTCAGTGTATAGATGCAGTGAATGGTATTTTTGTAGTTGGAGAACAAATCTTCATACTACAGTCGATTGGGAAGGGAGATGGTTATGTATGACGCCCAGAGAAACAGCTGGCATTGTCCTTGTGTTAATGCACGGATGTCATGTCCACATAAGTGTGTCGCGAAGTGGTTTCTCTTTCAAATGAATAGACAGCTTTTTAAATCCGTTAAATCAACTGGACCAGATGAAGATAACTTGGATGAACATCAATTGGGCACCAAGGAAAAGCCATTTGGACTTGGGAAAGAACTTTTGCAAAGAATTTTAAAGTATGTCTTGGATAAGAAGCAGTATCCATCAAACCTTCCTGAAAATCTTTGCAAACCAGTGTTTGATCCTCCCCCACCAAAACACATTGTGCCATCAGAGAAGGTTTGCACTGAATGCTGTTATAACTTGCCTCTAAGTGACCCCATCCTGATCACAGCAAAAGCTAAGATTGTGACAATGATGTGTGTCTATGAAGGGAAGTATTGTAAAATATATCTTACTAAATATTACAGCGTGTTAGTATATTCCCATATATCCATCTAATCATTTTATTTTATTCAGGAAAAAGCACATACTTCAAGGGCATCACTCCAGGTATGATCCTTGAACATTTTGAATGAGCCTATATTCCACAAAATGCTGACTTAGTGACACAAGTATGTCAACACAAATATTTTTGGGTCTTAAACTAATTAAATCTCTTTAGTGACAGAACATTACAGCATGTTGAATTATTATTATTATTATTACAGATGAATAATTCTGCTCATGTTGTGGACTCATTACCATCAGTGAAAATGAATTATTTTTATGCTTTTTCATGGTAGTTAATTGTTCAGTGTTTGATGTTAATACCTGTAACAAATGATAACAATTGTTTATATTTGCCAATAGACTCATAATGCAGCAGGCAGAGTTTTCAAAGAAATATTCATGCATCAATTGTGGCTCTCATCTTCCTGTGGTTATTATGGATCTTCATAAAAAGGGAGTGTCTAGCATGCCAGGTAAGACAACGTATTAAGAGCTATTCTGAAAATATTTATTTTTATGGTGATGGAAAAACAATGTTTGTTACCTTTTACAGTATACTGGGAAAGTTAATGTGAAAGACTTCTGGAAGTCTGTGTCCTTAAAGGGGGGGGTGAAATGCTCATTTTCACTCAACATCCTGTTAATCTTGAGTACATATAGAGTAGTACTGCATCCTTCATAACTCCAAAAAGTCTTTAGTTTTATTATATTTATAAGAGAAAGATATTACCGTCTATCTGTACCGATTTTTCCCGGAAAAACACGACCGGCTGGAGGCGTGACGTGTGGGTGGAGCTAAAGAATCACGAGCGCCAGTAGGCTTTTGCGTTGAGCGAGTCTGGAAGCTGTGACATTACCATGAGGAAAAAACCATCATCCAAAACAAACCATGGCTAACAGTCAGATTCAGCCGTTTATTTATGATCCAGAATCAGATCCCAAGGCTGAAACTGAACGAGAGCAGCAGCAGCAACGACTCACTCCGAGCGGGGCTCGAACCCGGGTCTCCGATGGGAGGGGACACACTAACAAGGAGGCAGAGATATTTGAAGCAGTTTTACTCACCGCCTGCGGTTCCAACACACGATCGTGACCCTTTTTCGTTGGGACTGCATTATCCTTAAGAAATAAACGATACGCAAATCCAGCGTCAAACTGGACCTTGTTTGTAAAACAAGCATCTTCGAAATGCAGGGAACAAACAAAAACACTTGCACAACTCCGTTGATGCTCTGTAAAAATAAACTCCATCCACTGGTCCCTTAATGCTGTTTTTCTTTTGGTAATATGTGCAGGGTTGTCTTGCCCTGGCAACCAAAAACACACTCCTTTTGTGACATTTCGCGACGCTCTCGCTCTGATCAGTGAAGTCTGTTGTGCTCTCAGTGCTCTGCTATACGGGAGCGCGCTCTTCCGGCAGAAGTGCCTCAGGACCCATATAAGGAAATTCCGCTCCATCTAACGTCACACAGAGCCATACTCGAAAAAAACTTTCCGAAACTTGTGACAAACCGGAAGGAGTATTTTTGGAACAGAAATACTCCTTCAAACGTACAGCTTAATTTTTGAAACTTTGTCCATGTTTAGCATGGGAATCCAACTCTTTAACAGTGTAAAAAACTAAGTATGCATCAAATAGTATTTCACCCCCCCCTTTAAATATAATTTCTCTGGGGTTTTTAAATGGTAAGACATGGATTTCCTTTACCATTGAGCTAAGAATCAGAACATTTTCAATCAATATCTAGGGTATGTTGTAGTCCAGTTAAAAGTTTCTGTCATTAAGTACTCACCCTGGTGTCACTGAGGCTTTGTTTATGGGGTTACTTACCAGTGTAACAATGTATTTGTATTGTTCTTCAAGTGCCATCTGCTGTCAGAGAGTAAATGTGCATTTTCATTCATTGCATCTCCTTCACTTGTTCTGCCATGAACATGTTTGCCCAAATGGAGAAGAACAATTACTTTCTAAACATGATGTCTCCCAGCTTTCAGATCTTTCTTATTCGAAATATAGTTCACCATCACAACATTTTGCTTAACCAATCAAGGCTAGAGAAAATACAGAAGTCAATGGGGTCAGACAATTCTCCATGAACAAGAACGGGCAGCTTGTCATTGGTAACACACATTGGTTTAAAACCTTTAAAAAAATGTTTGTGCTAGAGCAAGTGTACTATTTTCTTTTTCTTTCTTTTTTTATTTTAGGTCATTCTCCAGATAGAACCTTAACATTGTCACAGTTTGAACTTGCAGATAATCTGCACAAAGATAAGGCTGTTACTAAACTACAGAATGTGAGTGCTACCTGTAGGTGCTGGTAGCATCCATTAAGAGCTGAACTACAGGAAAAGGTATTAAATCAAGTCAGCTTTATTTGTATAGTAGTATACACAATATTGTACACAGTTTCAAATCCAATTTTCAGAAAATGGTTCTGTCTGTAATGTATTAAAGTTTACTCTGGACAAGTCTTAACTTTTATAAAGAATAACTCTTTGGATTTGAGACTTCAGTCTTTGCAACATTACAGATCTTCTTTATGCACCAAGAGCTTATAACACTCCAAAGAGAAAGGAAACAATTTAATTGATCATATGACCCCTTTAATAAAATGTATGTTGTAGTCATGTTTTTTCTTTTTCTTTAACAGTATAAGGTGTAGAATTTCTTTTGTTAAACAAAAACATTCTGTGTAAACCTTGTGTTACATAACGTTCAAGTCTGGGTGACCAGAAGTTATGTTTCAGTGACCTGGTTACCACCTCTTTCTACAAACCCAATGGATCACTTTCCTGTAAGCTTTTTCTATGCATTAAGATGTATACTTTGTTTACATTTACATTTAATCATTTAGCAGACGCTTTTAATCCAAAGCAACTTACAAATGAGAACAATAGAAGCAGTCAGGTCAACAAGAGAACAACAACAGTATACAAGTGCCATGACAAGTCTCAGTTAGTCTAGTATAGAATGCATAGCCAGGTTTTTTTATATATATATATATATATATATATATATATATATATATATATATATATATATTAAATGAAAAGACAAGAAAAAAAAAAGTGCTAGTGTTAGTTGGTTAAGTGCAGGCGAAAAAGAGGAGTCTTTAGATGTTTCTTGAAAATGATTAAAGACTCAGCTGTATGAATTATTTTCCACAAACCACCTGCGCGTTTTCGAAGCCATATGAATTGAATTATGCCCACAAATATGACGGAAAAAAAAGCTCGGCTGCATTATTATAACATCAGTAATAAAATATCAATAATAGAAAAATAAAACAATAAAGAGCAATATCATTATCGGGCATTGCTTATTTGAGCATGAAACGAATCGATGATATCAATTTCAGCATAATTGTTCATGTTAATTAATCAGACGTAGACTAGCTCTTGCAACTTTTATTAGAAAAAAATTTGCCGATGCAGATGTGAACTTGACCGAAAGTGTTTATTATATTTTGTATTCAATTTGCACTTTCTGATCAACCAAAATATTATTTAAATATTATTTAACATCATGGAAATCGCTGATTATTGCTAAATAATTGAATGAGATTTAAAATATATTTAAGATAAAAACTATTACAAACAAATAATTTTCGTCATCTCTACGAATAAGTTTAATAGGCTACAAATATATCCAGTGCATTTTTATTTTATAAAGACCATTTCATTATTTGTCTGTGATTTAAAAATGAACACACAAAGATACTTTTTCTTTTTTTGTTACTTTATTCAACTGCATTTTTTTAACAAAACATTGTCTTCCAGTATAACTTTAGCAGCATATTTTGATCCAGCGGTGAAACAGTTTTTAAAAGATAAGAAAAAAGTTCACCAAGTTTAACCAAACAACTATTATAAGGCATAAAACAGAGACCCAAATAGCCTAGATATTTTAACTATGGCTAAAACTCATAACTAAAATAATAATATTATTTAAAAAAAAAGGGATAATATATTTACCACGACCGGTGAAACATTGAAATGTCTATTCAAAAAGATAAGGCGGTCTACGTGCTCAGATGAGAGCCGAGTGCGCAGCCTGTTCACATTTAGTGGAATAAATTCGCTCCGCTGGAACAGGAACAGCCAGGCACCACTAAACCTTCTCTGTCCCTGAAACGAATGGGCAGCAAATCTTTCACCACCATTTCAGCGAATAGCTTTGTCGTCTTCTCGGTTCTGCCTGCGTTGCACTTAGGTCTTACGGCAAGTGATTCAGTGCTTGTCTGAGTTGCAGCTCTGTTATCGCCAGATATTTTGTGTACAAATTTTAGATGATAGCGCATTGTATTTGTTGTAGATTTGTGTGAAAGCTTTGGCGCTGCACAGCTTACCCTGAACTGTTTTAAGCCAGCCATCACCACGTGACTTTGAGGCCATTATTATGTCTTCTTACGTCTTTTGAGGCATCAAGTGGGAAGCTATCCAATCAGAGATCAGGGCGCCGTCCAACGTGCTGCCATAACCAATCAAAAAAAGAATAATAATGATTTCGATCATCGTTTACGTGATCGATCATCGAGGTGGCGGTCGAGTACTCGATCACTGTTGCACATCCCTAGTAGCCAGTGTACCCTGATGAGAAGAGGAGTAACATGAGCTTTTTTTGACTCATTGAAGACAACCCTCACTGCTGCATTCTGGATCATTTGCAGAGGCTCGACAGTACTTGCAGGAAGGCCCGCCAGGAGAGCATTACAATAGTCCAGTCTGGAGAGAACAAGAGCTTGGACAAGAAGTTGGGTTGCTTGCTCTGACAGGAAGGGTCTAATCTTCCTAATGTTGTATAAGCAAACCTGCAGGACCGGGTCGTTGTAGTAATGTGGTCTGTGAAGCTTAACTGATGAACCATCACAACTCCTAGGTTTCTGGCTGTCCTCGAAGGAGTTATGGTTGACGAGCCCAGCTGTATAGAGAGTCAGACTTTGTGTCTGACGATTTTTGACTGAAGTGTGTGGGTGGGTCTGTGCATAAATTGTTGATACTGTAAATGTGGAAGGAAGGAAGGAAGACATATTTCATTGAGCTAATGCTGTTAAAAAGAGAGAGAGAGAGAGAGAGAGAGAGAGAGAAACTAGTCTAGGGTTGTTCTTAAACTTGGAGCTCATTATATTGAAGTACAAATCCAAACACCAGAAATGTTATGCATTTTATGAATAATGAAATGTTATGAAAATTATGCATTTTATTTATTCACATGCTGTATGGTTGAAATAATATTTTAGTTCACAACTTTAAGTTCCGTTATTTAAAAAAATGCTTTATTGGCTAATGTTTCATAAACCTTCAGTTGTTATGCTCTAGAATCCATGCCATTATTAATTTCACAGTATTTTTACCATCTAAATGACTAATCTTTAAAGTCACAATTCTATAATGGTCAAAATTACTCAGGCCAATGGTATTTTTTAATGACATTATTATATATATATATATATATATATATATATATATATATATATATATATATATATATATATATACAGTCTTGTTCAAAATAATAGCAGTACAATGTGACTAACCAGAATAATCAAGGTTTTTAGTATATTTTTTATTGCTACGTGGCAAACAAGTTACCAGTAGGTTCAGTAGATTCTCAGAAAACAAATGAGACCCAGCATTCATGATATGCACGCTCTTAAGGCTGTGCAATTGGGCAATTAGTTGAAAGGGGTGTGTTCAAAAAAATAGCAGTGTCTACCTTTGACTGTACAAACTCAAAACTATTTTGTACAAACATTTTTTTTTTTCTGGGATTTAGCAATCCTGTGAATCACTAAACTAATATTTAGTTGTATGACCACAGTTTTTTAAAACTGCTTGACATCTGTGTGGCGTGGAGTCAACCAACTTGTGGCACCTCTCAGCTGTTATTCCACTCCATGATTCTTTAGCAACATTCCACAATTCATTCACATTTCTTGGTTTTGCTTCAGAAACAGCATTTTTGATATCACCCCACAAGTTCTCAATTGGATTAAGGTCTGGAGATTGGGCTGGCCACTCCATAACATTAATATTGTTGGTTTGGAACCAAGACTTTGCCCGTTTACTAGTGTGTTTTGGGTCATTGTCTTGTTGAAACAACCATTTCAAGGGCATGTCCTCTTCAGCATAGGGCAACATGACCTCTTCAAGTATTTTAACATATGCAAACTGATCCATGATCCCTGGTATGCGATAAATAGGCCCAACACCATAGTAGGAGAAACATGCCCATATCATGATGCTTGCACCTCCATGCTTCACTGTCTTCACTGTGTACTGTGGCTTGAATTCAGAGTTTGGGGGTCGTCTCACAAACTGCCTGTGGCCCTTGGACCCAAAAAGAACAATTTTACTCTCATCAGTCCACAAAATGTTCCTCCATTTCTCTTTAGGCCAGTTGATGTGTTCTTTGGCAAATTGTAACCTCTTCTGCACATGCCTTTTTTTTAACAGAGGGACTTTGCGGGGGATTCTTGAAAATAGATTAGCTTCACACAGACGTCTTCTAACTGTCACAGTACTTACAGGTAACTCCAGACTGTCTTTGATCATCCTGGAGGTGATCATTGGCTGAGCCTTTGCCATTCTGGTTATTCTTCTATCCATTTTGATGGTTGTCTTCCGTTTTCTTCCACGTCTCTCTGGTTTTGCTCTCCATTTTAAGGCATTGGAGATCATTTTAGCTGAACAGCCTATCATTTTTTGCACCTCTTTATAGGTTTTCCCCTCTCTAATCAACTTTTTAATCAAAGTACGCTGTTCTTCTGAACAATGTCTTGAACGACCCATTTTCCTCAGCTTTCAAATGCATGTTCAACAAGTGTTGGCTTCATCCTTAAATAGGGGCCACCTGATTCACACCTGTTTCTTCACAAAATTGATGACCTCAGTGATTGAATGCAACACTGCTATTTTTTTTGAACACACCCCTTTCAACTAATTCAACTAATTGCCCAATTGCACAGCCTTAAGAGCGTGCATATCATGAATGCTGGGTCTCATTTGTTTTCTGAGAATCTACTGAACCTACTGGTAACTTGTTTGCCACGTAGCAATAAAAAATATACTAAAAACCTTGATTATTCTGGTTAGTCACATTGTACTGCTATTATTTTGAACAATACTGTATATATATATATATATATATATATATATATATATATATATATATATATATATATATATATATATATATATATATATATAATTGTAGCCTACATAAATAGGAGAAGCAAAAAAAATATTTGGATCGTCTCTTATTTTTTCCCTTATTTTCTTAAAGAATAAACACTTATTTTCTACAAGAATAAACATGATAACATATTACTAATTCACAGGGCATGTTAAATAGTCTAAATGAACTTGTGTTAATAATATAATTAGAACTAACAATATAGGTGAACACAGCTGGACACAATAAAGCAACACAATAGAAACACATCAGACAGGAAATTAAACTAACTAAACTGAATAAAATTGTGACAATATCATCAATAAATTGTTGCATTATGTGCATTTGATTCTCTCCATAAAGTCACACTGTCTTTAGGACTGTCAACAACAATATATTTAAGCCACAAGCATTATTTAGGGCTGTGACTGACACAAGACATCCAGTGTGAATCTAGTAACATTCATTGAAGCATTTTTTTTTTTTATTGTAATTTGCATGCTGTCAAATTTTACATCATGGTAGCAGCAAAGGGAAACTTGGCATTGAGATACATGGTCTTCAGATACATTGTTGTGGAACCAGAGCATAGAAACTTCCATCTCTGGTATTGTCCTTGGCAATATGGCACATAAATCCTTGTCGCGTTTTGAAAAGCTTCCCTACAAGGCCATCACTTTTCCCGCTATAGGGTGACAAAGAACACATTAGAACACAATCACAGACATACACAGCATAACCATATATTTCAATCTCAAAACATTTGACATTTCTGAGATGGGTTAAATTCTTTTTCAGTTAAAGTCTGCAGACATACATGTTTCATAAAGGATTTCTTTTTTGCAACTATGAACTGTATTTGTATTGGCACTAACCTACACACGTAGTATTTGACTCCAGGAAACCTCTTTGATTCATCATATGAGACCATGTTCCTCTGTTCCCCCTCCATCCATTTCCAACCACTTCCTCCACACGGATCAACCAGAACCTGAAGATTAAATACAGTAATTACTGAAGAAATAGGAGAGGAGTCATCTCCTTGCCTACAGTCTGTCAATTGTCCTGCATGTGTTTGTTATAATTTGTCAATAGAAACGTCTGTGAGTAATAGTGAGTATCTTTTCTGCTCTGTAGACTTTTCATTGAAGCTAATATTCAATTCTGAGACATTTTGGTATTTGTAATTGAATGCCAGAAATAAGTGTTAATACTAAGCTAGCACCTTCAGCGCATTCATGTGCTGCGTTTATGAATATAATATTGCTGCTGTGTTTATTCATATCATTATGCTGCTCTACTGTGAATTATTTCTGTGAAGTTTATATAATATTAGAGTACTTAATTTTTTGCTGTGTGATATTCATTGCCAGTATTTGGGACTTTCAGTTTTAATGTGACCTATTGTGTTTACATATGTTAGGACAATTCTGTATCACGTTGTACACTGCCACAGAAAGTTGATACTGTATATTGTGTTTGGTATATTGTATAGGTTCATATGATTTGTTTTGAAACTGAAGTCTTAATCTGATTATTTCTTTATTTCTGTTTTATTGAACCACACACACACTTGAATATATCTTCAGTGTTAAATAAACCCCTTTGATTGAAGTTGACCACCTGATCCACTCCTGTGTTCTGACAAACACATCAAGAGGAAGGCTAGAGAAATCAGAACAATCTTGGATTACAATCCTAGTTCAGCTCCTTCACAGTACTGCACTGATGTACCTCATAGCTATTGGCCTGATGCTTTCTTCCATCATATTCATAATTACAGCATTGATCGTTTACAAAACCACTGTGCCACCCGCTGTCAGGTCCAATGGCTTTGCACACAGCAAGTTGGGCATTAGAACGAACAGCATCTGTAAATCACAATGATTTATGGGTTAATCAAGCCCAATGCTTTGAGAGGATCAGCCTCTGATCTGATGAGAGTATATGTAAAGTAAAAGAGTTTACATACTGCTGAGCACCCCTCCGGTCTGAACCCACTGGAGGTCCTGACTCCTGCAGCCCTGGTATGGGTCTCCTTTCCAAGGGCTCACACAAGTGCAGGTCCTGTCATGATTGGAGGATGAGCATTTGGCGTTTACTCCACAGGGTTTAACCAGGCATGTGTCAAGACATGTCCCAAAGGAGCCAGTGCAGACCTCATGGTCCTTACACACACTGTTCTGTGTGCAATTGTTACATGTGTGTGGTGTGAAGGATGGACAGGGTGGTTTTGGGCATTTATACTCAGCAGGCAGAGGGTGTGTGGCGGAGCCCCAGCCAGGCGAGCATGTGGCCTTACAGACAGTGACTCCACCTTCAGATTTGCACTCAACTCGTCCGTTTACCTGCTCAGAGTAGCACACAGGTAAAGCACTCCACTGTCCTCCAGAACACCCCACAGACTCGGGGAAGGGCTTCAATAATCCACTACATTTAATTTTGACCTGCTGCTGGGCTGTGCTGTGGTACTGCTCCTTACAATGGTTGTTCTGAAGATCTGCAGCCTTCAGAGGGCCACATCCATTTTTATTGAAGAGTCTCCACTGCTGTGAAACATAGTCCTTAAAAACCTTCTCAACAAAATCAATGTTCTCTGACTTTCCAGTGACCATTAGATATTTAGACCAAGCTAAAACAGCTTCCTTTTCAAGGGCAAACATGTAGCGCACAAAATAATCAATCTGGTCCATGTAATATTTTGTGCACTCTACTGGCTCAGCAGACTGTCTTTGGGAGTCCTGGACCAGCGACTTGCGAAAAACATCCAGAATGTTGTTTTCTTCTCCAGTGCCCATCATCATGTGGTGAAAGTCTGTGAGATGAAACTGAAAAGAGTTTTCCTCTGTGAACTGAGCTCCAACTTCAGACAGATAGTGCCGTTGGGTTATCGTACCATTTTTAAGTTGTGCATGTAATGTGCTGATGTTCCTAAACTTATGAATCACATTGCTGTATTTCACAACTATTTGTGTCCACTGGGTGTCATGTTGGACAGACTCAACTATTTCTTGTGTGTAGTCCTTCAGCTCCTTGACGCTACAATAAACTGTTGTCAGATCAGGGACTGGTTTATAGATCATACCATTGATCTTACTTTCCAGAGCGGGATAGTCAATAATACAAGCTGGACCGCGGTACATCTTATGGCACTCACAGAATAGTTGTGTGGTGTCCTTAATGGGTTTACATTCTCCATCATTACAGTTCATTTCTGAGCAGAAACATCTGTATAGAAGCACATAAAGGACAGTGAGGAAAGTCTTCACAGTATCCATGGCAGCTTAACCTGTTAAAAAGAAAGTATTAAGTGTAATTAGAAGCATTGAATATGTAGCCTACTTTCTTAAGCCTAGTGGCTTAATTCAGTTTGTTTATAAAGCCACACACTTTGTTCTTTGGTGGTAAAGATGCATTACAGAGGATTTCTTATAGTCCCACTTTACATTAGGTGGCTTTAACTGCTATGTAGTTACATCAACAAAAATAAATAAATATATAAGTACAATGTGTTCATATTGTATTGCTGCTATGGAGGGATACAGGTAAGGTTAACAGACAGGTTTGGTGGTATGGGTAGGTTTAAGGGATGGCTCAATAAAGTAATGAAAAATGTAATTACAGAAATAAATAACAGATCTAATTACATGCAGGTGCTTTTTTTATTTAATTTGGCATTAACTTACACATAAAAATATTTAATTTATTTTTAACGATTTGCATAAAGAAAATAAGGTTGCACTTTATTTGAAGGTGTCCTTGTAGCAGTGTAATTAAACATATAAGTACTGAGTAATATTAATAAACTACATGTACTTACTACATGGTTAGGGTTTGGTTTAGGGTTACTTGCATGTAATTATGCATAATTAATAGTTATTATAATAATAATTACATGCAACATATGTAACAGCCTCCTATAAGCAGTTACCAATTTTAAATATATATTTATATATATGTGTGTGTGTGTCTGTGTGATACAGTGACAGAAATTATGATACCTGTTGGGATTCAATATGGTCCAAACTTAAACTTGTTAAAAAAAAAAAAAAAAAATCTTAATCATCAATGAATTCACTACAAAATAGTTCCTAAATCTCACTACTAGGAAAACATTTTTTTTTCTCAGTTTAAGCTTTCCTCATCTTCTAACTGTAATTTCTGAGACTCTGTAGGCACATACAGACATATGTTTTGGGATTGCCTTGAAGTTAATTTTTGTAAACAGGTATCTATCAGTCTGAAAGAAGTAGTGGAAGTTGAAATATCATGCTGTTCTAAGATCTTGCTTTTAAATGATGACTCTTCTTTCAGTTTCTCTCAGTCCAGAGAAATTTTATTCTCTGGATTGACTGGAGCAAATTACATTGGCATCCTCCACACTCTTTAGCTTGTTCACACTGGATGTACTCTTTCCTGGACACTGCAAACATTGAGCTATCAGTTACAAGGATGCACAGTGCTACTCAAAAAACGGTAGCACTTTATTTTACAGTCCTGTTCCTCATGTACATACTATGTACTTATTATAGTAATTACAATAACTATGTAATAACTAGGTACTAACCCTGAACCTAACCCTACCCCATGTAGTTACCTTGTATTACCAGAACTTTCTCAAATAAATACACTGTAGGTACACTATAAGTACATGTTAATACACGTACTGTAAAATAAAGTGCAACCCAAAAAACTATTTCAGCTTGGTTAGTAAAGTGACATGTTTTAAATGTCTTTACACTGTACCTGCCTTCTGCAAATGTATGTAATTATTTTGTTATACACTATCTAGGTGGTACCAAATGTGATACAGAGGGAGTGGGGGAGTTTTTTTTTAATGGTTGCTGTGGGTGGGTTGCAATTTAAAATGAAAAGATTCAGTATGTTGCACTTTATTTCTACTGATATGTCTGTATAATGACTTTCTGAAACACACAATTTGATTAAAAATGTTCTTGATTTACCTTAATTTGATTTGGTGCAAAACAGACTATAAACCATTACAATCATGTGTGGTTCCACCCATGTTTTTTTCCTCACCCAAATATCTCAGAGGATCTGCTGAATTTGTTACATTACAGGTGAGGTTTAAAGGAGAATTGAATGAACTGAGGAAACTAGGGCTATAAATACCCAGGAAAAATTATCAACTAAAAATACTCAAGTGAATATAATTGATAACCACAGAAACAAGCGAGAACAAACCAAAAACCAAGACAGACCATGTCAGATGTTGTTGGAGTTCATTCTTAATAAATGTTAAGGGGTTAGGTCACCCAAAATGCCAATTCTGTCATCATTTACTCACTCTCATGTCATTTTAAACCTATAAGAATCTTGTTCACACAAGATATTTTACTGAAATCTGAGAAAGTTCTGTCTTTTCATTGACAGTCCATACAACCACTACTTTGAAGAAACTAAATGGTTATAAAGGCATAAAAAATATTTTAAGTGATTTAAGTCTTGTGAAATAACATGATAGCTTTAAATGATGAACAGATTTAATTTAAACTTTTATTTTAATATAAACATAAAATTCAGAGCAATAATGAAGAAAATGTAAGGAAGCAAAATGTCTAATGTTAATTTATACAGTGACTCAACTTTCGTAGAAATTGTTCAGGAAACCTAAAAACCTGAGGGTAAACCACAACATCATATTCTCACGTTCAAAGAAACAGGCCAGCGTCTAGTCACTAAATCTAATCAATTTACAGGAAATGAATCAAATAAGAGTAGTGATGAGTTTTGCTGTAAAAACAGAGCAAACAGAAAGAGAAATATATTATATTGCCTCTTAATGAAGCACACTTTTTTAAATAAAAAACAAAAACAAAAAAAGGTCTACACATGCTCTTCTAGCCTATAAGTCATTATGTACCTTAAAGATGTGAGTGAGTCGAATTTAATGTGCTTCTTGTGCAATGTACGACCACCATTGAATCTGGCAATCAACGTTCATTTCTCTTAATATTCAAAGTTTATAAATTATTGTCTGCATGTCACAAATAATGATTGAGATGAATTTGTAGCTAATTAAAAATGTGGGGTGGCACCAGGGGTGTAAGGATTACTGGAGAGTGCTTGTTTCCCAGTCCTTCCTGTATATCTGTCACATCACCACCTTTCTCCTCTCTTCTTATCTTCTATGATCAGGACATCTAAAGTCCTCATGGCACACATAATGCACTGTGTGAAATCATCGACTATGCTTATCATGTTTGCTATTATCTTAAATGTCTTAAATGTGATTGGTTCAGCAGTCTCATTCCCACAGCAACAGAGCAGATTACAAAAAAGCCTGACAGAATTTAGGAAAACTCTGCCCTGCTCTGCTGTGAGTGGTGTGTCATTTTTAAAGTCCCCATGAAATCAAAATGAAAGTTTTTTGGGTGTTAGTATCAAGTCTAAAGGTTATCTATAAGGCAGTGTGCTCCAATACAGTGACAAAATTCGCATTGAGCAGGCATGTGATCAGCTGGAGACAAAAAAAGAAGGAAAATCTGACCACGCTACAAAAAGTCACGCCCCCAACACTCATTATTAAAAATATATATTTTATCTCATTAAAAGATATATCTTATATTGTAAAAATACATACTGTCCTGTAAAAAAATAAAAAAGCAGCATTTAATAATCATGACAACAATACAATGAAATATTTTAATAAAGTACTACAGTATAATATATGAAAGTATATAGAATTGTTATTATTATTAAAGTACCTGCCAAAAGTTGGGATACATTACAATAATGAATGATTTTGAAATAACTAATCAAGTATATGAAATAACTAACAACTAATCAACCTCCTCATCAAGGCTGATTTTTTTTTTATATAAAAAATAAAAATATAAAAGAATCTTTTAGAAATCATTACAATTTGTTTGACTCTCAAGAAACATTTCTCATTATCATCAATGTTGAAAACAATTTTGCTGCTTCATATTTTGTGTGGAAATGATGATGTACTTTTTAGTATTTTTTGATAACAGCATTTATTTGCATTTATTAAATATATTAATTAAATGCCTTCACTCACTTTTTGTCACTTTCATGCATTTGTTTTATGTTATATTCAATTGTGAGTTCATATTTACGGTCATGTTACTAAAATAAATGTTTGCAAAAAAGAAATTGCAAATATTTGATAACGTCATATCATTACAGACTGCATGATAGTGCCACAGCATATGTCTGATCAGGGCGATAACTGCCGTAGACACTGATGGGGGCTTATCCCCCCAATAATTAGAAATCACTAAACCATGGAAGTTGCGTGTATTCGCGTCTGTTCGTTTATCTTTTTAGAGTGAGTTTATTTAAAAATAGTGATTGTATCCTCTCGTCGCTGGAAAATATAATGTAGCGATTCAGTATTTAAACTGTATTTAATAAAAGTCGTGGCGCAGCGTTGACAAGTTTATTTTCTCCTGGATGCATGAGCTGCACGATTTCCGATATGTGTGTGTGTCAGTAAGCAGGGCATTGATACAGAACGATAATTAAAGGCTCTATTGCACACCAGCTCACCAGTATATGTGTGTATTGTAAGAGCTAGATGACGAATGATGGCATGTGACGTCATGGTAGTGGTGTCCCAATCCTTAGGGGAATATTTTCTCCCCTACCCCTTGACACTCTGTTTCAAGGGACAAGGGGAAGGGGTATAAAATAGAATTGGGATTGGGCCTAAGTGGCACCTCTGAATCTCTTACTCCAGAGTATAAAAGATTATAGTGAGTCAAATTGGCCTGTATTTTGCAGCTTATTATTTATTATAATAATTTATAGAATCAGTATTTAACTTTTTGGTAACACTTTAGAATACTGTTCTGTCATTAATGAATAACTATACAAAAACAAATGAGTAACAATATTAATATTCTAGTAACTACTAACAGAAAATTATGCTTAATTACTAACAACACTTGGTTGAATGAGGAAATTAACTATTATCTAAACATTAACTACCGTGTTTTCCGGACTATAAGTCACACTTTTTTTCATAGTTTGGCTGGTCCTGCGACTTACAGTCAGGTGTGACTTATTTATTAAATTTAATTTGACATGAACCAAGAGAAAACATTACCATCTACAGCCGCGAGAGGGCGCTCTATACTGCTCAGTGCTCCTGTAGTCTACACTGAAAACATAAAGCGCCCTCTCGCGGCTGGAGATGGTAATGTTTTCTCTTGGTTCTTGATAAATGTGACTTATAGTCCAGTGCGACTTATATATGTTTTTTTCCTCATCATTACGTATTTTTGGACTGGTGCGACTTATACTCAGGTGCGACTTATAGTCCAAAAAATACGGTACTATTTTCATCCCAGAGGTCTACCAAGAACTACTGATCACACTTTATTTTAGGGACCAGTTCTCACTATTAACTGACTATTACCTTGCCTCAGTAAACTCCTGATTTGCTGCTTATTAATAATTATTAAGGCAGTTGATAAGTTTAGGTATGGGATAGGGTTAAGGGATCTAAAATATGGTTTAATAAGAATAAGACATTATTATGTGTTCTTTGCATTTAACTGAGTGCTAGTGCTTACTAATGTGTTAATCATATATATGTGTATTTGTAGCCTATGTATATAGGGGAGAGTGGGGACAGTTGCAATGTGTGTCAGTTGCAACATTGCTGATTTATCCAATCAGGAATGAGCTGGAGTCATGACACTCCTACTGCACATGCTCACTATGCCCCTCCTTCTTTCTGGAAGTTACCAGCCACATGTTGAACTACCTTATGGGAGAACTGAAATTCAAGGGAAAAAAGTAACTTTTTCTACAACAAGATTTTTTGTCATAATGTCTAAACTGTTTAAGCATTGATCTTTATAGTTTTATAGTTTGAATGTGCAGTTTCTTAGCTCTTAACAGACTTAGGTACAATGTGTTCAAGCTAAATTGTTAGGCAAGCATCACTAGTTTTAAGATGGCTGCCAGGGGGGTGGGACAGTTGCAACGCATTGTTGCAACTGTCCCCACATGGTGTTGCAACTGTCCCTGATGACAATAATAATGACGATTTTTTTTTTTTTTTTTTTTTTTTTTATAAAAGGCAAATCAGTGGTTTGATAAAGAACATATTTCAATAGCCAGGTGTCTTTTTTAAAAGTCACACTAGGCTGCAGTGTATCCTACATTTTCTGTTCAGTTTTTTCAGTATGACATGAGACAGGAAAAGGATAACAGATAGGAGTGTCCCTCTACCTATTCTGTCCTTAGCTGCTGCTGTAGTGAGCAATGACGACAGGACAGTGAGGTCTGTGGCAAAAGAGTATTCACAACCCTCTACAGCTTTATTAAAAAGAGAAAGAGAGAGGTTAAGTCCAGGAGAGGAGATGAGGACAGGTTATTGGACCCCGAGGAGGGTCTTCTCAGTTCAACAGGAAGATAGCCTGGCAGAATACCTGAAAAGAGCAGATGATCTTTTCTATGGTCTCAGCACTAAAGAGGTAAGCATGAGGAAGGTATTAAAGTGACTTTGCACCATCTTTGGTGACAGAATGGCTGCCACCACCAGTTCTTACAGAGCAAGCTGTGACATTTGCTCCTTTGGGAGTTTCTCCAGTGCATGCTGGGACTTCTGCCTCTTCTGCAGTTCCTCCAGTGCATGCTGGGAGTCCTACTTCTACTACAGTTCCTCCAGTGCATGCTGAGTTCTCACCTGAGACTGTTTGACCTCACCCCAGAGCAGGACCACGGAAGATAACGAAAGCAAACGGTAGGAAAAAATGCAAATCGGCCATCTTGACAGACACCCCCAAAAAGGAGGCTTTGGAGAGGGAGAAAGCAAAGTTAAGAGACAGCCAACAAAAGTTAAGAGAAAACTGACAAAAAACACACTGGAAACAAGCCAACACACCAAAACTGAGAAGAAAAAGCATACAGAGAAGGACAGTGACTCTGAGAAAGAAGAAGATTTTTGGAGTCTGTTTGGAGAGCTACTCCAGACCGAGCGAGGTGTGGCTTCAATGTTGGCAGTGCAAGACATGGGCTCATGAAGCCTGCACTTATGGTGGATCCATTTACATTTGCCACAGTTGTGAGTAGGGATGGGTATCGTTAAGGTTTTAACGGTATTACAACTCTTACCGATACTGCTTAACGGTCCGGTACTTTAATGGTATTCTTATCAGTACTTTGTGTTGTGTTAGGCAGTCGAAAACTTTGCATGTCTCTGTCTGCACATAATGCACTTTTGAAAAATGCTTTGACATATTGCTTGTGTTTCCGCCCTTACATGCAAAAATTTTGTTGAACTTATGACAATGAGCATTGTCTGCATTAACTCTAGTGAAGTATAACCACACTTTGGAACGTTTTGCTCTCTCTGCCATCGTCACTTTATGTATTTAGCGGGAGTTTTCGTACTGTAAGGGGCCGTTCACATATCGCGTCTAAAAATGCGTGGAAAATGCTAGGTATGCCGATTTCTGATTATTCTCCCAAATCCTTCAGGCAGAAGCGCTCCTGAGGCTTCTGCCATTGCTAAGCAACCATGACCTGCTCTCTCCATGAAGATGTGGAAATTTCAGCAATGGACGGAATTGTTACGGAAAAGGTGAAGAAGCTACATGATTTGTGGTGCGCTTTCGGGATTCTGAAAAGTTGAGATGTTTTAATTCGATGCGGTGCGGACGCGCCTGGAAAAAAATTAGTGCGTCGAGACCGCGTCGCTTCCATTATGAGCGCGCATACCGCGCGCCTACATTTGAAATAAAGAACTTGAGCGCGCAAAATACGCGATATGTGAACGGCCCCTTATGCGTGTGCGTGCGGCGCGCTCGTTCTTGTCGTGTGTGTGTGACTGACAGACAGCCCCCGCGGCGCACATGAGAGATCTCACAGATGTCTTAACGTCTTAATATGATCACACATTAGAAATGTTTTGGTGAGATAACATGTGCACGACAACATTATTTAACAAAAATACATAGTACATATATTTTTTTCCCTCCAGTACCGAAAGCAGAACCGATAGCGTCAGAACTTACTGATACTACGGTCTTTCATAATTTAGGTTGTATGTAAATGTTTTGTCAAAATTAGGGTTTCATTCAATTATTATTCTAGAACATATTGTCTGTCATCTCTGAAAATATCTTGGCAAAATGTACTTGTTTAATGCAGAAAAATAGCGATTAGCTATTTTCAGAAAAATAGCTGAAAACTGTTTTCCTATCACACCAGAACACATTGTGGAGGTGCTTTCTCTTAACACTACAAAAACAGTTAAATTATCAAAATAAGTTTAAACTACCGCACAAAAAGTTTTATTTATGTATTTAAATACCGTGAAATAGCGGAGCACAAGAAAACAACACATATATAGACACCAGTCTCTCTTTAAACCCATTTTTCTCAAGATTCTATTCCGGAAAATCATAGCTATCAGCCAAATTCAGACAGCCATAATTTTTACATTCAAGCTATGGAAAAATGAAAACCGTTTAAGAAAGGGATTAAACTCATTTTTCATATGGTATCAAAACCTAAAAAAAGTAAAAAAAATTAACCATGTGTTGGGTTTTCCTAGCTCGCATCGCATCACACACACACACACACACACACACACACACACACACACACATATATATATATATATATATATATATATATATACATACACACACTCACTGCTCTTGAATTTGTAACTTTAATAAGAATTCATGTATATGCCATTTCTACAGTGAAGACTATGCTGTGCCAATATACTTTTGAGTCATTCAATTTCTGAACCTGAAAACTACTTGTTAGACCTATCTAAAAAAAAAAATGAAAAGCACTGTTCATTAGTTATTTTATTCATATTAGTTCTGTTGTATTTATTTGTACTATGACTTGTCATTTGATTATTTGTTCTTATTGTGGTGTCATAATTGGAATCGAGAAATGTGAATTTCATTCGTATTTAAAATTTGGTGTTCTAGCCTAATATAGTTGCATGGGTCAAGCACAATGAAAAACAATAACTATTTTAATTAATTTTGTTTGTGTGGTGGTGCCAACCTGACCAGTATAGTTAAACTCTTATACTGCAAATACCTTAAATTCTATAAAATCACACCACTAAAGTGTTTTCTAATGACCAGATGTGAAAATGACTACCAGACCACTGATAAACAGACTACTGCAACATACATGGTGCTGAACAGCTTTGAGTAATCAATCATCTTAGGAAAAATTGTAATGATGTTGAGATGCAATGGAAAAACAATAAAAACAAGACTCACCAGAAAACATGAGCATACAGGTACAACACTAGACAAAGTCCAGAACCAACACTGGGCTATTTATACTGAAGATAATGAATCACATGGCATTAAAAAGAGGAAGACAAGGTTTACAAAAAACAAAACAAAACCACAGGGCAAAGCTTCATAATACAGTCCAAAGAAACATGAAACAGATATAATGACCCCTAATGGTCATCTGGAATTAATGCCAATTCTAAATGTTAAAACTCTCGTTTTGTTTGTGAGAAACTTACTTGCATGTGCCTTAATGTTTTTAGACAATATGGCTTAGTATATTGTGACAAATAACATTATCACCCATGGCTGCTTATTGATGGGACAAAATTTCAAGATTTTCTCATTAATATGAGTTGTTACATTTTCTAACAATGATTGTCAACAAGACATATCTGTGATTAGTTAATTAAGGTCTCTGAGATCTTGGGGTTTAGCTGTATGCTTACTGCTGTATGATTGGAATGGCCATATTTTGCATGGTGCTCCTTTCTTTTTAACTCTAAGATTGTACAAAAAAATAATGCACACACCTTGTTTAAATGTAATATTTAAACTTAATATTAAATAAGATGCTGGTACCACTTTTCTTAAATGTGAGTCTGGAGCCCTGTATATATTGCCCTGTATTTGTGTGTAGAATCTGCCACCATGCATGTCCACACTTAAAGCTGCAGTCCTAAGTTTTGCCTCTTTGTCGGCATCTCTGTTTAAAAACCTGGAATTGCAGTTACTTGCGGAGTTATTCTGATTGCATGGGTTGTACTATGGCATGGCTCCAGCGTGGATGAATCTAATGTTTTGAGGAGTATGCCTGGCAGTCAGTCACAACACCAGTGTGAATCCTATACTTAGTAATCACAAATTCTAGCCTACGTCTTGGAATATATGACCCAAATGAGAATTTTCACCATATATTGTCATCTGAACAAGTAACAAGTCTGCCATGTTTTTTCTGACCAACTGAGGAAAAAAGCATTATAATAAATCACGCTACCAATGGTGATTTAATCTAATGATCGATTAGCTCATATCACATCAAACCAATTCAATGTATTATTATTGTTATACTTTATTCTCAAATTATTAATGTTAACAACTAGAGATGTTCCTTTTTCTCTTCCCGATACCGATTCTGATACCTGTGCTCAGGGTATAGGCCAATACCCAGTACTGATCCGATACCTGGGTGTGTATCTGTATATACAGCTGTATATACTACTAGCCCTGTGTGAATTGCTAGAATTATTTTATGGTGTGCTTCAGACTGCTCCCTTAATAAAACATGAACAAATACATGGTGAACTATGGTATTCATTATAGTATTTTTATTATCAGACATGAATTTGACAGTAATATTTATTTTCTTAAGTGAAAAAGAACTTCAAATGCAGCCAAAAATCTAACACCGCAAACTAAAAAAAGCTATTTTAGTTTTACAATATAACTGTATAAAAAACTGCCTAGGAATATAAAAAATGATATATTAATCAGATAATCTCTTTACAACAAAACAAGTGAAAAACAAGCAACCGTCTAGGCATAATTATTATTATTAATAGAGACGTATTATTGTTACTACATAGAGACATAGCTAAATCTACTTTAGGCTACAACCATAGTTTAACATATTGTCAATTTACTCATGTTAAACCAAACATTTATTTTGATGGGTTGCCATGAAGATCTTTGAGTGATTGTGTTTATGATATGACAGTTTTCTCAAAAGAAACTGTAAATTCTCATGAAGTGACGGTTTATGCGTTCGTGTCCTCATATAGTGACACACAGCAGAGACTAAAAAACAGCGAGCTCCCGCGCATCTGCGCCTGTCACTCACAGAGATGTAGAATTTGCAGAAGTAATATTTAAATAGTATTTTGCAGTTTAATATTCTCAGACACTAGTATATATTCGGCTACAGTCTAGAGCCCTGTGCTTAGACTAACACGGAAGCGACTGAACGCAGCTGCGGGGACCGAATATACTCAAACTTACTACCGGTACTACAGAGCAGTGGTGTCAAAAGTATTGGCATTCATTACTCAAGTAGAAGTATAGATACTAGGGTTTAAAAACACTTTTGTAGAAGTTTAAGTATCAACTCAAGCTTTTTACTCATGTAAAAGTGTAAAAGTACTGGTTTAAAAAACTAAAAGTATAAAAGTAAAAGTAATGTAAAGAAAAAAAAGCCATTAAGAACAAAAGCTTAGGCTGCGCCACAGGGGCCTATTGTGCACTACCCTACCTCCTCAAAAAAACATTTTTCTAAAGGCCATAGGCCATAATGACTATAATGTTATATTAAAATGTTCATGTTGAAAAATTTGGGATGCACTCGCCTGCCTGTTTAAGCCACATATATGCCCATTTAAAATGAACGCACTTTAGTACAATCCAAATACATTAAAGGACTAGAGATATGATGACTAGTTGCCAATAAGTATTGTTATGGTGCAAAAAGTCAAACTTTAGAGGCATGTCATCAATAACCTTTAATGGAATGTAAATGTACATCCAAGCTTAGCTGCAGGAAACATTAAACATAGTAAACATTTTAGTGCTGTCAAAATGAATGATTAATCCAAGTGATTAATAAAAAAATAAAAATAAAAAAAACTCATAATCCTGATACCTTCTCGCTACCGAACTACCTACAATAGCTTTATTTGTGGAGGATGAAGAGAAAGCACCCATTTGGTAAATGAGCAGTGTTGGGGAGTAACTAGTTACATGTAATGGCGTTACGTAATTTAATTACAAAATTAATGTAACTGTAATTAGTTACAGTTACTAAGAAAAAGAGTAATTAAATTACAGTTACTTATTTTTTAACGATTACAAAGGGGATTACATTTGAATATTTACACACATCCACATACAGATTTAACTGATTTCTTTCCCAAATTGCACTGACTATTCTAAGACATACGCCCTAATAATTTCCGGGATGCGGAAACACAGTCTGGTTCGTAGAATCCAGTCAGAAAAATGGAATGCCTAATGCGGACGGAATATGCCACATTTTGGATGACTAAATCAAAAGTAGGTCAGTACACTTGAATCAAAACATGACATGGACTGGTGTCTGTGAATATCAAGCCCCCAAAATGCAATATATGACTCCTGCACGTTCTGCGTGTCAGTTGAAATCACGCGCGGACTGGACACCGGGAGAACCGGGACAATTCCCGGTGGCCTGGCAGCTTCCTCAGTCTTCCTCAACTTGTCCCAATATTTTAATATCATTATTGTATAATTGCCTGCCGAATGTACTAAAGCGATCATTTGCGAATCCGCCATTTGATAATTAAATCTCTAATAAATCTGTTAGTCGTGACTCGCGCGCTCTCCGCGCCTCCGCCAAACGGTTTGGATCAGACTCCAAGTAATCAATGCGAAAGAGAGAGAAAAGAGTGGACTGTGGAAGCGCACAGCTGGAACAGAGAAGCAGAACTACTGTTCAGGGTTTCAGGTCAGTTTCATCTGTAAAGATGCTTTTTTGACACAACCCTTGCGAAAATTAACATTTTATTATTTTACTATAAATCCAGTGAAAATGGTTACTATTGTTTAACTGTGGTAAACAAAAATTTAAAATTATTTTACAAATGTATTTATTTAAAAATAAATACAAATCCATTTGCAAAACAAAAAACATACAAGGTTATTGTACTTTTATATAGGCTAATAAAAGCATGGTCAATTTTTGTAAGGGAAAAACATGACTCGTGTACAGTATTAGGATTTTTCTATAAATATATTGTAGTATTGTAGAGTATTGTATTGTAAAGTACAGTTTTGTTCAATCTTGAGTATTAAGATGGATAACGGGGCAAAATAATGAGACTGAAGAGAAAAATGGAAGTGAAGGTGCTGTTCAGGAGAGAACTTTTAATTATTTGACATGTCCCCATATTAAAGATTTAAACCTTTTTTATGTCAGGTCCATACAAAAAATTGTATTGTCCATGAATTTGTTTGTATGAGTTTGAATTTTCCATTCTGATTTTTTTTTTCCCAGTCTGCCCCTCCTGTAAATTAATGGCAAAGACATGCAGTTTCATTTACTACACATAGGCCTACTGAAGCTCACAGTGTTTTCAACCTCTGCCGTCTCAATATATGAGTACACGAGCACATACACATAATTTCTAGAACTGCTCTGTCACTTCATGCATTTTACTTATTTTGAGAAAACTATCATCATATCATATATAAAGAGACAGCAGTTTAAAAAAAAAAAAAAAACACCAATGTTTCAGGAGTTTATTAAACAGCATATGACACATGCTTATTAGATAACTGTATTTGAGTTGATATATATGCTTTTATTTATTATAATGTTCACAAATTTAGAAAAGTAATCAAAAAGTACTCAAAAGTAATTAGTTACATTACTTTAATAAAGTAATTGAAAAAGTTACACTACTATTACATTTTAAACAGGGTAACTTGTAATCTGTAACCTATTACATTTCCAAAGTAACCTTCCCAACACTGGTGCTTTCTGCCTCACGTTCAGAAGCACCTTGAGGTTTTCCAGCATGATTGGAACTGACACCGACTGAGCACTGAGGGAAATCAGTCCCCACTTCAGCTGTGGTCTCGCCATAAACACGAGGCACAGCAGGACCCCATGCAGGTTTGAATTTATTATTGTTCTATGTCCTACATAGTATGTCTTCATTCTAACCACCTCATCTGATATTGTACAACTACAGTGATTTAATTGTTAATCCAGGTACAGACCATTCAAATGTCCTGTACTGCACACCTTTATCAGTAGAATATTGTAAGTTAGATTGATATCTAGGAACTAAATGGAGAATTTAACTTTTTGTTCTTGCTATAATGTTGGGATTAAACAAGGAGCAGTAATTTGTGGTAAATTTACCACAATAACTCCTTCTGCATTAAAAGGTTGTCAGGGACTATGGAGTTGACTGGACTGGACCAAATGGTTATCGTCAGCCTGATGTTGTGGTCCCTGAAGTTCAGCTAAAGCGCTCGCTAAAGAGCAGGAAAGACTACCAAAACCTGGTGGCCCTCTGTCCAATGTGTTGGATGTCTACATACAAACTGTGAGCCAGTTATCAGAAATGCTCCTGTAAATTCTGGATTCAAAAGCTGTAAGATGCTTCTTATTTAGGTTGAACCTTCTGCAAGTAGTAGTTAATGCTGTACTTTATAACAGCTGTGATACTAATGGTGATTTCCTGTAAGATTCCAATTTTCTTGTTAAAATCACAATTAAAGACATTTCTAAGAGAAATCATTGTCTTTATTTGACAGCAGCCTTCATATAAAATACTTACTGGATTGTAAAACATACTCATGAACAAATTCGTCCTGAACACAATTCAAACCTGTTGGACATCCTTGGACATAACTGTCCCATTGTGGTTAATATTTGGTGTTTTGAAGCATTTTGCTTAACCCCTTAACTGTCACTCACACTTTTGAACATTGACTTTATAGTGCACAATTCATTTACATGGTAATGCAATGTCTGATTTTAAAATGGGTTTTAAAGGATGAATTTTAAGATTTTACGTTTTCAGTTGATATATAATTTCTGATGATTTCTAAAATGTGATAGAGAAAAAGGCAACAAAGAAGTCTTTTTTTAAACAAAGGTCAAAACTCCTGTTATAATGTAGTTTTTGATGGTGCACTCTTGTCATAAGTTAATCTATTACTTTTCCTACATCATTTTTAACAAAAAACATTGGTAAAATATATATTTGGGAGTCTTAGACCTTTCCAACGATATATATTTTATCAAGATTAGATTAGATTTAATTGTAATATAGTGAAGTAAATGTAAGTGTCCCGTATATGGGAGAGGGTGACAGTTTTAAATGAAATGAAAGACAGACATTATGTAAATCACAATGATCAAGTACTGGTTGTTTCAGAAAAACACATGGCGAAAAAAAGGGAATTCTAATTTGTCTCCTTTTTAACAATGTACACAGATCAGACTGAACAACTTAAAGCAGGAAAAGCACAGCTGTAAATAATAATGCTATGACATGCAATGTCATTGAGAGTGCTTTCACATCTCTAGTTCGATTCATTTTGTCCGAACCAAGGGCAAACAATTATACATTGTAGCATTTTTCAGCTTTTTTGGTTCCTTTTCACACCACACTGATTGCTTTGGTCCGTACCAGTTGAAACGAACCAAAATGCAGTCACATGACAACATCTACATCACTCATTGGCCATGACGTAAAGGAGCAAAGCCTCCTTCCTCAAAGGAAAGTAGATCGTAGGTCTGAGGAGTAGGCACATGTCCCTGACGTGGTACCCAGGGTGGCATATTTCCCTGACCTGGCCCTGAGTTGCTGGCCCTTGCTGTCTGACTCTCCTGTGGTCTTGTCAGTGTGCTCACAGATCTACCTTCACTTTGGGGGAGTGGGGGGTTGCTTTCTGTGCCTACCTCCATTTGTACCTCAACACTGCTCTGCAACAGTCTTGTATAAATAGAGGGGGTTTTGGTTAGTGTACGTTTTATATTGCAAGACAAATTGAAATAAAGACTGCACTGTGCTATAACAAGTTGAAAAGGAAGGTCATATTAAAATAAAACCTAGAAAAGGACAGGCTTGTAGGATTTAGTGGCATCTATCAGTATAACCAGATTTGCCTTATCCTCACTCTCTCCTTCCTTACAAAAAGGAAAAGCTATGGTGGTCACTGTTTGTCTATTCTGGGCTACTGTAGAAACATGTATGTTCAACATGACAGACTCCATGGGTGAGGACCGATGGAGTCTGTAGAAACATTTTACATTTACATTTTATTATTTTAGTGACTTACAGCTGCTATATATGTCAGAGATCGCACGCCTGTGGAGTAACTATGGGTTAAGTGTTTTGCTCAGGGACACAATGGTGTATTGAACCCGGGTCTCTCACACCAAAGGCATAGTCTTATTAATTGCACCACCGCCATATAATTGTTTGTCAGTGTTTTAACATCCATTTAGGCCCCAGCCACACTACTGTCGAAACAAAGGGTCATTCTAAGGGAACATATTTTCAGTAGATCACACATGGATGTAAACATAGTTATGATGATTTTATTCTCGCTCCGGAATCAGCAGTAGCTACTGTATGTACAAACTGTAGACGGCAAAGTAAAGAAAAACAGAAGGTACTTTTCGAATAAGTGGCCCATTGATAACAGAGAAACCGAGGGAATACTTAGCTTAACTTCCCGCTGACCAGTCCTTGCACTGTACAATGTAAAACCTACACGTCAAGATATTAATAAATGTGAATATTAATAAGATTATATATATTTTATTGAATCAATTCAAAATATACTACTACACTTCTTTAATAAATTTGATTTCCAGAAAAAGTAGCTGGTAAAAAATACAAATGATTAGTAAAATTGGTGGCTGGTGGGCAAAAGAGTTAATTTCCCACCCTGAATGTAAGTATTCACATTTTTCCCCAAAATATAATTTATAATTTTCCCCAGACTAATATTTGACAGCAGCAGCACCAAAGCCACTCAGTTCAACAGAGAGAATTTGATAATGCATGGCTGACAATAAACTATAATCATTTAACAGTTGGGTAACCGTCAGCTCCAGTAATAAGTTGAAAATACATATATATCTTTATCTACATCAATTAAATATTAAGTAAACAAATATAAAACTGATAAATAAAATGTACAAATTTATTAAACACATCTGTCACAGTGTAATATGGATAACCTTTAACCAATAGTAACCACAAAGTATACATCAGTTCTACACTCATTATTGAAGTTCATACTTAGATCAAAGGAGTATACTTGATGTGTACTTTTGGACAGCACTACAAATGCCCGTGTCCCAGAATAGTGCCCCTATTTATTAATATGATATAGTAGACTTTGGACACAACCACTTTTAACTTCACACCAACTACATATCAGCACTGGTGCATCTTAAATTTAAAATAAATAAAATGTCTAAATACATTTTCTTGTGTAACATTATTTGAAAAACATTTAGATAATTATATTACATTTTTAAACAGGCTTAAATGTGATTACATAATACATTTTCTTTTGTCAACCATAGTTAACAGGCAATTGCCATTCAGAAAGTTGGAACTACAATTACATAAAAACTTCCTACTTATGCCATTTTTAAGCCATTAATAATCGAACAATAAAACCCTATACCAATAAACACAGATATACACTTACAAAAAATTATTTTATATTGAGTTAATAATTAGTATATTTTTAACATGCAAAATTGCTGCTGTGCAAACATATGGCAAAATATGATGATTATAATTTGATATATGCAAACTACAAATTCCTACATTTTAAATGCTATAGACATTTTGGTCATCAAATAATTAATTCATTATTTCAATTACTCTAAAAAAATCAAATATTTTCAATAAAATTAACACTTAAACAGCACTGAAAGAAATTATACAAAATCAAAAGATAAATGTTTGCTGAAACATCTTATTGTGAAACCCTTTACATAAATGTAATATTGGCTAAACATTCCTTTATATTATCCACTAAATCTTTCATGTTGCACAATTGTTTAATATACAAATAGTACCATTAGTAGCTTAACTTACACAAGGGCATTTGGAAAAAAACATGAAATGTCAGAGAAAAGGTACAATCCTTTATTTTCAAAAACAACAATGATCAATTTTCGCAAGTAAAAAAAAAATACAAAACAAACAAAAAGTATACACATTTATATGTATATATTGAAATTAGTGGTGGGCCGTTATCGGCGTTAACGTGCTGCGTTAACGCGAGACTCTTATCGGGCGATAAAAAAAATATCGCCGTTAATCTATTCTCAAAGTTGGGTTGGGAGCTGGGTCTATACTAAGCAAGCTATGATGACTTTCACCTTGATATTTTATATAACCATCTGGCTGAGGCCAGCCTAAAAAGATGCTCAGGACAGTTGACGGGCCACTGCTGCGCATCGTCACAGAAGCTTATCTTTTTCACATGTTTTTACGCCTTACCGCTTGTCGATTCAAACATTAAAGCATCCAAACACAAGACGCGGAAAAGATGAATGGAGTAGCTGGTTACTGGTGTTCGGTTATTTCTTAAGTGAAAGTAAACAGTTGAGGGGAAAAATGGGATGTGTATTTTATTGGATGTGTTCATCTTCTCTTAAAGTGACCGCGTCTAATTTAGCTACTGGCTGCTGTAATGTTAATCCAAGAAAATGAAAATCACTCACTGCTCTTGACTGAATTAGTTAGTAATTTTAAGTCAACCCAAAAATTATTCAGACACCAGATATAATTTTTGATATATATATATATATATATATGTAGCAAAACTATAATAATGTGAGAAATGTTAAAGGTGTCTGAATAAATGTAGGTTTGATTGTATATTTCATTTTTACATTGAAGACTATCCAGTGCTATTTTACATTTAATTATATGGTTTCTGTACCTTGACACCTACAAACTTGAAAAAAACTTAACATTACTCCTGTTTCACACCAATGTTTGTTTACACCTTGTGCAATGTGGAATTAGTTTACAGCTTTTTCAAGCACTTTGTGATGCATTTTGGAAACAGGAGATGAGCCCCTTTTCTAATGCACCACCTAGCTTGATAAACCCCTTCTCAAAGACTTACTGTTTGTCAATTTTATTTGGGTAACACACATATTCTGAATGCCTTCGGCAGAATTCGAATGAGCCATTTTAATCTAGATTAATCTAGATTAATTTCTAGATTAAAAAAACTAATCTATGCCCACCTCTAATTTAAATATTAAATCCAACTATTGACCATCCTTTATAAATGTACCAATCAAAAATAAACATCCATTTAAACATTAAAATGAAAAATAACAAATACAACTTCACATTTAACTGCAATAAATTATAATCTACTACGATTAATTATTAAAACTTAAATCAATTTCACATTATCATTTATATAAAACTTTCACAAATTCCTACATTTTAAACTTTTATACTAATTTTATCTCTAAACTACTATCTATCTTTATTGTTATTGTGATTTTCACAATTTTTCCCTTCTTCTTCCACGTCTTCCCTTGATATTTCAAACTCCAGTCAAATTTGCCATGCTTTCGACAAGCTGATACTTTCACCTCTTCTTCTACGGTTCCTTCAACACACTCTTCTTTTCTCTTACAATCAGTTCCATCCACCTTCTCAGTCTTCTTTTCATTCACATTATCCAACTCTTCACCAGTTTCACTCCTAAAAAACTCCTCAAGCATGAGATCATCTGAATCTGTTGCCCGATCCATCTCGTTAGTAGACTGAGAACATGGAGGCAAAAATGCTATTATCGATTATCTCTGCCCGTTAACAGGATTCTGTCCTCCGCAAGCAGCTTGGATACCAGAAGATCCGTTTCAAATAACCTTTCAGTGCCTACATTTTTAAGTTGGCACAGCACGTAGTCATCAATGACAAACTCTGTCATTTTGTCAGTAAAATCATTGATAGTCACTTTTGTATGCTGCAACAACAGCAGCAGTTTTGCAGTACGCCCCACACTGTTGACATCTTGTTATTGCAGTGTCAATACATCATAAGATCTTTTCTTCATCTTCTGATGGGATCTTGTGACACACACTTGGTCTTCAGTCAGTTGAAGAATCTTCACGAGACATTAACCTAAAAATCCAAAACAAACAAAAAAGTACTTAATTCAATGTGACAACAACACACTTACACATCAATACAATTTTACTGCCAAGCAAAATACCATAACTTATTTTGTGACAAATGAGTTATTAATTTGAATAGGACATACATAACCTACTTATGATATATATTTATAATTATATTTACTTAATTACTGGCTGTTTGTAAACAATGTCATTCTTTTTTTGTTTTGTTTACTTATCACAAATTATTAACAATCAGTAAGAGTAACCCACTATATATTTCTTAATACATATCAGTTTTATTTCTATAACAATTACCAGATTTAAACTACTACCTATTTTCATATTTTGGGAAAGAAAAATAGATTTAATATATTTTTTACTCAAAGTTTCAAACTTTACCTACTTTAAATATTTTGCTTCTATACAATAATATTTAAAAACCTGTAACAACTTGCAACCAATACATTGTAATTTTTTATTTAGTTTTTCCACAAGAAAAACAAGAACTAAAAAAACAAACATTTACTACATGCATTTATTCAATATATATAGTCAACATTAAACAATTATTTTTTGTCCATAAATCAATCATTTTTCAATTAATAAATTCCCAACATCAGCTATAAATCTTTTAATCATTCATCCACATTTAATATAATCAAGATATTCTTGGCAAACACTCAAATAAAATACAAACAATATTATAACATTAATAAAAATACAATCTGTAATGAAAACATTACATACATGCATATGACATAGACAAAATATTTTCTCACAAATGTTTGCTTTTATGTTAAACAAAACCAAATGTTTATGTAAACTTTGTATGTATTTGACAGTATTAGCGCAATAAGACAATAAGACTTCCTGTCTGTTGTTGACGGCTGTACTACGTTTGAGCTCCGTCACTATATTCTTTTCATTGACTATTTTTAACTTAAAAATCAATTTTATACATCATTGTTTCCGTTTATATAACGCGTGAATATATCCTCTATTGTATTCTACAACAAAAACAATCAGAGCGCCTCGCTATCACTAGTTTTATTTTGATCTCCCGGGTCCGCTATTAGCTTTTGGCCAGTTAGCATCAGCAAGCGTGGTTGCTGCTAACTGCGCTTACATTGCTAATACTCTATTCTCACACATTACCACTGCTGTACTCACTGTTACTTGCTTTAATGGCGGATGAATGTCTCCACTCTGTGCAGCTCGAGCTCGAGGCCGTGGGGAAGCAGATTCGCGACCTGGAACAGAAGCAGGCCCAGCTGAGAGAGCGGAGAGCCGCGCTGGAATCATCCCGGGCTGACGCTCACAAGTCCGGGGTAAGTATACAGCGTGCTGTTAACAGTCCCACCACGTCTACTCCGTGTGTTTCTCTGCGCAGGCCCGGTGCACCCAGGACGCGATCTTCCCAGATGTCCTTCACTGCGACGCCGGGACACCACGGACCCTGGGTGCATCCACAGCGGAGGACTCGAGCCGGGTCCCGGGCGACAACTTCTCCCCATCCTGCCTTCGAGATCTCCATCCGGAACCGCTTCGCTCCCCTCCGCGAGACAGGACGCGACGCTGTGATCATCGGAGACTCCATCGTCCGACACGTAAGTGCTGCGTTAGCCTAAGGTAAAGTGCACACTCATTGTTTGCCTGGTGCTCGTGTTCTCGATGTTTCTGCGCAGATACCCGCGATCCTGAAGGACGCGAGAGCCCCAGAGCGGTCGTGCTTCACGCCGGGGTTAACGACACCACGCTGCGGCAGACGGAGACGCTGAAGAGGGACTTCAGGAGCCTGATCGAGACGGTTCGCAGCACGACGCCCGCGGCGACGATCGTCGTGTCAGGACCACTGCCCACGTATCGACGAGGACACGAAAGGTTCAGTAGACTTTTTGCTTTAAATGAATGGTTGTTGACTTGGCGCAAAGAACAGAAACTGCTATTTTTTAATAACTGGAATCTTTTCTGGGAGCGTCCTAGACTGTTTCGCGCTGATGGATTACACCCCAGCAGAATTGGAGCGGAGCTTCTCTCTGACAGCATCTCCAGGACACTTTGCTCCATGTGACTAGTAAGACAATTCTCAAATAACCATTATGATGAGTTTTGTTCTAACCGCTTAAATGCTAAAAGTACTTGCGCTGTAAAACCTATTAAGACTGTGTCTGTTCCCCGAATAGTGAGGTCAAAATATAAATATAATGTAGGATCTAGAAAAAATCTTATCGTAATTAAACCAGAAAAATGTAAAGTAAATGAACAAAAACAATTTTTAAAGTTTGGGCTCATAAATATTAGATCACTCGCACCAAAAGCAGTTATTGTAAATGAAATGATCACAGATAATAGTTTTGATTTACTCTGCTTGACTGAAACCTGGCTAAAACCAAATGATTATTTTGGTCTAAATGAGTCTACTCCACCAAACTACTGTTATAAGCATGAGCCCTGTCAGACTGGTCGTGGCGGGGGTGTTGCAACAATATATAGTGATATTCTCAATGTTACCCAGAAAACAGGATACAGGTTTAACTCTTTTGAAATACTTCTGCTAAATGTTACTCTGTCAGACATGCAAAAGAAATCTAATGTATCTCTTGCTCTGGCTACTGTGTATAGACCACCAGGGCCGTATACAGAATTCCTGAAAGAATTTGCAGATTTCCTCTCAGACCTTCTAGTTACAGTTGATAAGGCGCTAATCATGGGAGATTTTAATATTCACGTTGATAATGCAAATGATACATTAGGACTTGCGTTTACTGACCTAATAAACTCCTTTGGAGTCAAGCAAAATGTCACCGGGCCCACTCATCGTTTTAATCATACACTAGATTTAATTATATCGCATGGAATCGATCTTACTGCTATAGATATTGTACCTCAAAGTGATGATATTACAGACCATTTCCTTGTATCGTGCATGCTGCGTATAACTGATATTAACTATATGTCGCAGCGATACCGTCTGGGCAGAACTATTGTTCCAGCCACCAAAGAGAGATTCGCAAATAACCTGCCTGATCTATCTCAACTGCTAATTATACCCAAAAATACACACGAATTAGACGAAATTACTGACAACATGGGCACTATTTTCTCTAATACATTAGAAGCTGTTGCCCCAATCAAATTGAAAAAAGTTAGAGAAAAATGTACTGTACCATGGTATAACAGTAATACTCACTCTCTCAAGAAAGAAACTCGTAGTCTTGAACGCAAATGGAGAAAAACTAACTTAGAAGTTTTTAGAATTGCATGGAAAAACAGTATGTCCAGCTATAGACAGGCTCTAAAAACTGCTAGGGCAGACCATATACACAAACTCATTGAAAATAACCAAAACAATCCAAGGTTTTTATTTAGCACAGTGGCTAAGTTAACAAATTACCAGATGCCACCTGATTCAAATATTCCACCAACGTTAAATAGTAATGACTTTATGAATTTCTTCACTGATAAAATAGATAACATTAGAAATACAATAGCGAATGTAGATTCTACAGCGTCTAACACTTCAGTTTCATCCATGGCACCCAAAGATAAACTGCAGTGCTTTACAACCATAGGACAGGAAGAGCTAAATAAACTTATCACTGTATCTAAACCAACAACATGTTTATTAGATCCTGTACCCTCTAAATTACTGAAAGAGCTGTTACCTGTAGCCGAAGAACCGCTTCTCAATATCATTAACTCGTCGTTATCTTTAGGACACGTCCCAAAACCATTCAAGCTGGCGGTTATCAAGCCTCTTATTAAGAAACCAAAACTAGATCCTAGTGTACTGGCAAATTATAGGCCTATTTCAAATCTTCCATGTATGTCTAAAATTTTAGAGAAAGTTGTGTCTGCTCAATTGAGCACCTTCCTGCATAAAAATGATCTGTATGAAGATTTTCAGTCAGGTTTCAGGCCCCACCATAGCACAGAAACTGCACTTGTTAAAATTACAAATGACCTGCTCCTTGCGTCAGACCAAGGCTGCATCTCATTTCTAGTCTTACTTGATCTTAGTGCTGCGTTCGACACCACAGATCATGACATACTCATAGATCGATTACAAAACTATACAGGTATTCAAGGGCAGGCTCTAAGATGGTTTAGATCCTACCTGTCCGATCGCTACCATTTTGTTTACTTAAATGGGGAGTCATCTCATTTATCATCAGTAAAATATGGAGTGCCACAAGGATCCGTCCTAGGTCCCCTTCTATTTTCAATGTATATGTTGCCCCTTGGTAATATTATTAGAAAATACGGAATTAGCTTCCACTGTTATGCTGATGATACTCAGCTATATATCTCAACGAGACCAGATGAAACCTCCCAATTATCTAAGCTAACAGAGTGTGTTAAAAATGTAAAAGATTGGATGACACACAATTTTCTCCAATTAAATTCGGATAAGACAGAGAAACTAATTATTGGACCAAAAAACACTACACAGAATCTTGTAGATTACAATCTGCAACTAGACGGATGTACTGTTACTTCCTCTACAGTCAGAAATCTGGGTGTTATATTAGACAGCAATTTGTCTTTTGAAAATCATATTTCCAATGTTACAAAAACTGCATTCTTCCATCTTAGAAACATTGCCAAGCTACGAAACATGTTTCTGATGCAGAAAAGCTAGTTCATGCATTCATGACCTCTAAACTGGACTATTGTAATGCACTTCTAGGTGGTTGTCCTGCTTCGTCAATAAACAAGCTACAGGTCGTCCAAAATGCAGCAGCTAGAGTCCTTACCAGGTCAAGACAATATGATCATATTACCCCAATTTTACAGTCTCTGCACTGGCTACCTATTAAGTTCCGTATCAGTTACAAATTATCATTACTTACCTATAAGGCCCTAAATGGTTTAGCTCCAGCGTACCTAACTAGCCTTCTACCACATTACAACCCATCACGCACCCTAAGGTCACAAAACGCTGGACTTTTGGTCGTTCCTAGGATAGCAAAATCCACTAAAGGAGGTAGAGCTTTCTCACATTTGGCTCCCAAACTCTGGAATAGCCTTCCTGATAATGTTCGGGGTTCAGACACACTCTCTCTGTTTAAATCTAGATTAAAAACACATCTCTTTCGCCAAGCATTCGAATAATGTATCTTTTAAATTGTGAGTGTAGTTGCATCTGTTCAAAGGTGCATTTTTATTCATTAACTTGGGTTAAACTAGTTTTACTTTGTTGGATCAGCAGCTATGCTAATGATGTCTGTATTTTGTTTCTATGTTTCGCCACGGGATTTACATCCCGTGGTAACTAGGATTTAAACAAGCTCCAGTCTGGATCCTGAGAAGAGATGATGCTGACCCACAGAGGACCCCAGATGATGCTACCTTGAATCAACAAACAGAACTAACAATTATTGCTAAATGTGTCACTGAATCATATAATAACTTAATTAATAATATTGATAGTTCATCGTCTAGCTGACTACGTCTTGTATTATTATTATTTTTATTTTTTCTAAAATCCTGTCAAATGTGCACAAACTACTAGCTACTACTAAATATTGTAGAAACATAATTTTCTGTAAAGTTGCTTTGTAACGATTTATTTTGTAAAAAGCGCTATACAAATAAACTTGAATTGAATTGAATTGAAAGACTTTAAAAATAACGTAGTACAATAGATACACACTGTCTGGAACACTGTTACTTACTACACATCAGGTGTACGTTCCGAAAAGTGCACATTAAAACAGCACATCAACCCACAACTGAAATGTTTAACAACCAAGGCTTAAAGCACATGTAAATAATACATTTTTGTAAATTGCAGTGTTCCGTACTTCTGCATTAACATATGATGTGCATGGCCATCACGTTGTATAGTATGTTAATGGGCAAAAGCACTGAACTGATATAATGCACTGTACACAATACAAGAATATTTATTCAAAAGTTGAACATAGAGACATTTTAAATATCCACAATTAAAAATCATTATATTGCACACCACAATGTCAAAAGTAGCACAGTGCATCATGGTGTAGTGTAAATATCATCAGTACAATACACACATAAGTTGCAGTTAAACTTAAGTGGAATCAATGTTTCTATTGAGAAAACCTAGTTATTTTACTTTATGAAGTTTAAATTGGTAAAATGGTAAATGGACTGCATTTATATAGCGCTTTCACAGACCTATGGCCACCAAAGCCAATCCAGCTTGTCGGGAGCTGCTGGGGTTACATATCTTGCTCATGGACTCCCCAACACTTGGTCAGGTGGAGCCGGGGATTGAACCACCAACCTTTTGGTTTGTAGACAACCTACATGAACCACTGAGCCAAAACCTAGTTATTTTATTTTACAACGTTTTAAACATGACAAAACCTAAACCTAGTTATTTTATTTTACAATGTTTTAAATAAGGACATTTTTAAAACTCATCACTTCAATTTTTTATTAACGCCCCCAGATCTGTGTGCAGCACTTTTATGATGGACAGATGTACTTATTGCCTTCAAAACAGAAACTACCCTGCTAACACACGACGTAACAGTTACGTAACGTACTGGTAATTTTTGGTAATTCCATGACTTACCAATTGACAACGTAACTATCACGTCGCATGACGGTAATTTTATTACCATCACATTACCAACTCACAACGTTGTCAGTACGTCCTTCCAACGTGACCAGATAACCAAGAACGTCCCAGATAGGTCCTCTATTGGTAATATATTGGTAACTTCATGACTTACTGGCAAGGTAACTACAACGTCGTATGCACGTAATATCATTACCATATTTGTGTACGTTCTTTTATATGCTCTCTGAGTATAGAGCTATTTAAAAAGTGTAATTAAACATCAGACACAATATTAAACGTTCCCTAAAGATAAAATATGTTTCTTTTAATATGTGCTTTTAGGGCCCTATCTTGCACCCAGCGCAATTGACTTTGTACACCTACGCATGTGTCATTCCTATTTTGCACCTGTGCAAAGCGCGCTTTTCCCTCCACAGAAGTACGTCGCTAAACTAGTGAATGAACTTGCGCTCCCTGGGAGGTTCAGCGCAAAAAAGGAGGCGTGTTCCGGCGCAGACAATCCCTGGTGCTATTTTGCTGTTCCATTAAACAATTGCGCCACTGACCAGAAAAAACCTAGTCTAAAGTCAGTGGCGCGTTGTTCATTATGCTATTTTAAGCATAATACTCATGCTTGACCATAATGTATAGCGTGCACAACGCGCATACACTTTGGTCATGTAATCTACACAGATGCAACAGTTATTTTTGCTAATCATAAATTGTTACACTAAAAAAATATTAACACATGAGATGACGGAAATCATTGTGGTGTGCCACGAAGATGTGAAAAAATAGGCATAAATCTAGCTTACAAATTATTCAGGCTAATTGTAGTAATTAAGGATCAGACCTGTTTGAGGTCATATATGTATATAAGGACATCTGACAAATTGGTTTGTCCATCAAGAACCAGGAAAAAAAATCGATGGAACAATTGTGGCTATTTCCTCCCACGCCTGTTTAACCGACGCTATTTTGGGTGGGTTTCTCCCATCCCCATACAACACAACTTCTCTGTCTTTCACTGCTCTTACAAGAACATCAGTCTCCTCGGCTGTGAACCACTCCTGGCGTGCGCCTGGTAAATACGCCATAATAATAGCAATCCATAATGGAACTTGCGCACCTGCTTTTAAAGGGAATGTTGGATGACGCTCTGATTGGTTTATTTCACGTTACGCCCAAACCACCCAGCCAACATTGATATGTGGGCCCCATATGGGTTATACCTGGGCAGCATGGGTTCTATGTGGGCATGGGATGAAGATGGGCTATTTATGTGGGTCCCATGTATTTTTCACAATGTGGGTCCCATATAGGTTTTACCATATGGGACCTTCATGGGATCTATGTGGGCATGGGCTGAAGATGGGCAATTTACGTGGGTCCCATGTGTGATTCACAATGTGGGTCCCATTTAGTTTTGAACATATGGGACCTTCATGGGATCTATGTGGGCATGGGCTACAAATGGGCAATTTACGTGGGTCCCATGTGTGATTCACAATGTGGGTCCCATTTAGGTTTGAACATATGGGACCTTCATGGGATCTATGTGGGCATGGGCTACAAATGGGCAATTTACGTGGGTCCCATGTGTGTTTCACAATGTGGGTCCCATATAGATATGAGACCTTTGTGGGATTTGTATGGGCAAAATAATTTCAGACTTAAATACATCTTTACACCTTTAAAGTTTATTGGTTAAAAGCCACTTTTTAGGAAAAAATAGAAAAAATATTAAAGATTGGCAATGGGATGAAGCACAGGAACAAGTTAATTATTCTTCCATGTGTATAAAACCTACAACGACTCCACCTGTCTAAACAAAAGCTCTTTAATATATTTTCCTCTGACCCATGTGATAGGTGTAGTCAATCACCAGCATCAGACATATGTTTTGGAGTCGTCCTAAGATTGGTAATTATTGGATTTCAGTTTTTCAGTTGCTGTCAGAAGTGTTGGGGAAGCAGTTGGATGCAGACACTGTTTTTGGTGTCGGTGATAAAATAGAGCAAAAAAAAAAAAAAAAGGTATGCAGCATGCAAGCCTTTTATCAATTATTTTAATAAGAAAGCAGTAGCTGAATTCTAATACAAGCACGCCCACACACACATTATTTTCTTTTTCCCTTTTCTTTTTCATTTTTCTTTTTCCATACAGGTATATTATTATGATATTAAATATAATATACCTGTCAGGATTTGTATAAAAGTGTCAAAAATGTGTATTGGAATTTTTTTTTGTTTTTGTGCCAACGTAAAAAAAACTAATAAAGAGAATGTTTTTAAAAAAGTATTTTAAAATTAAAATGATCGATATTAAAATGTTACCCTGCCTATGCAAAAATACATTTTTCTTTTACTGCACACGTTAGCAGGGACAACCCTTTTTAAATTCTTTTACATTTTACTCCAGAGTAGAATTATATCGGTCTCACATAGACCTTACTGTACACACTCAAATGTTCTCACAACCTTCCGCTTGACAAAGTAGTCCTGTCGTATTAAAATTTGAGTTAGATTTTTTTCACATAATATTGTATCATATAATATCATATGTCAATGATCTTGGATGAAAATAAGCGTACATTTAAATGTATAGCTGTAAAGATTTTAAATATTAGAATAAAAGGAATTCCCGCGCTGGCGCGCGGATACAGTCTCTTCTATGCACAGTGGTGCGGCAGCATGGCAGGAGTTACTACTTTTAACAGTCAGCAGTGGTCGACACGGATCAGAAACAAGCAGGTAAAATGCATATTTTCTAGAAATTGTTTAATTATCCACGGTTTCAAGTATTGGGAACATTGTTTTGATCGTTTAAATTACCTTTAACATAATGTAGCCTTTAAAATTGTGATGTTGTATTTTTTTCTGGCCGCGTTATCGCTAAAATGTATATAAAGGCTTTAAGCATGTCATTTTTTTGACTTAAAGGTGTAGTTTTGTTCTTGCCTGCCATTAATGAAGTAGGATTCTCGGTTGTTGTTCATTTATGCTTCACTTGGGCATTTTGTGGCCGTCTTGCCGCCATTTTCTTCGCCTGAGTGGAAACTGAATTTCCACACAATTTATAGTATTAACCGCGTTTGAATGGCAAAATACTTAGTTTTTAATACATTTGAAGTAACTTGCTCCTAAAAACGGCAGGTGGGGTGGATTTGAGACAGTTTTGAGACCACCATTCTTTAGGTTTTGCTGTGCGTGCAGGCCGTAGCCAGACCTAGGTCATCAGTTCAGTAACGTTAAAGTACCTCCATTCATTTTTTCATGTTCACAAACACAATTTGTCCTCTGAATGACACCTTTGCTGTCAAACTCCTCTTATGAATGTCTGCATGACACGTATAATTAAGTTTAGTTTCCAAGAATGGCATGAGAATTTTCTCTGTTAAACGCTAGAGGAACGATCAACTCTTGAGAGCATTGTGAGAAAGGGCGCTGGCGCAGCCTCAGTGTTCAGGTGTAGGGATTGGGTGTCGTGACATCATCACTTAGCGTGGCCGCCATGTTGAAGGCCCCCTACTGCTAATGCGCAATAATGTGCTCATGCTTATGATGGGGAGGGAGGATTGTGGGCCGTTGAGCATACTTACGGAGCAGGAGTGCCACTTATATATGTCCTGTGTCTAATAGGAGAGAGATAGTGATTGGAGCAATTTGACAGCTGACCGCATATGCTGTTCACAGCCTTGCCTCCATGACTGAACTAACGCTGTGCTCGATTTATCATGCACGAACTGCAATTAGAAGTTTGATAGTGTTCTTAAGCAATTTATATATAATAGTAAATTAATTTGTGTATTGATGTCAGCCACATTTATACATGATTTTATACATTGATTGCTGTCTATATAAAATGTACTGTATATATAACAAGTACTATATGTAGATTGTTGTTTATATCATATACACTATTGAAATTATTCCTAATTTTGTTTTTAGATAATGGAGTACTACGGTGCAAGCTCACGTACTACAAGGCGACGAATCAAAACAAAAGTGCAAGAACATTTAATGAGCTTTGCTGTGGATGCTCTAGAAGTTCTTGATGAAACTGTTGAGCAAAGTGTGAATGATGAGCAGTTTTTTGAAACTGACGTATCAGATCAACTGAATTTCACATTGGATAGTGATGAAACAAATGAATCATTTCAAGATTCTGATGAAGAGGAAATGGAGCCTCAGCCTGACATGAAGACAAAATTGGCTGAATGGGCAGCTAGTCGGAATATCTCTCAGTCTGCTTTGTCAGAATTATTGCACATACTTATAAATGAAGGTCTTAACTTGCCTAAAGATCCAAGAACACTTATGTCCACTTTAAAAGACTGTGAAGTAAAAAAAATGGGGAGTGGAAGTTACTATAATTTTGGCATTTGTAATGCAATATGCGCAGAGCTTAAGAGTGCACAAGTTGAACTCACAGACACATTAACTCTAAGACTAAATGTTGATGGAATACGGTTATGGCCCATCCTTGGTAAAATTAAGGAGCTACCTAGCTCGAAAGTGTTTATGATAAGTCTGTATGCTGGCCCATCTAAACCACCATCAGTTCATGAGTACATGAAAGATGTTGTTGAGGAATTTAAAAGACTAACAAAGGAAGGCTTGTACTTCAATGAGAAACATTACAGTGTTCCCTTGCCTGATGCATTTATATGTGATGCTCCTGCGCGAGCTTTTCTCAAATGTATAATAGGTCACTCGGGTTACAGCTCTTGTGAGCGTTGTGTGCATCCTGGTGTTCATTTAAATGGAAAAATAGTGTACCCAGACATGGAAGCAGCCTTGAGAACAGATGCCCAGTTTGATGAAATGTTAGATGAGGAACACCATCGTGATATGTCACCTCTTCGGGAGTTGGGAGTAGGTTTAGTGACATCTTTTGTCCTTGATTACATGCATTTAGTGTGCTTAGGAATTGTCCGTAAGCTTGTTTCACTGTGGGTTAAGGGACCCTTGACATGTAGGATTTCATCAAGTGTTCTTTCGGTTGTATCTGAGAACTTGAAACGACTTAGGCAAAATTTGCCTAGGAATTTCTCAAGAAAACCACGGTCCCTTTATGAATATAGTCAATGGAAAGCCACAGAGTTTAGGCAGTTTTTGTTATATACTGGCCCTGTTGTGTTGTTCAATGCATTTCCTAAACGTGTATATAAGAACTTTTTAGTCTTATCAGTTGCCATAAGAATTCTTTTGTGTCCAGATTTGTGCAGTGTCTATTGTGATTATGCTGAAAAGTTACTGAAGTTTTTTGTCACAAATTTTGGCAAAATCTATGGATCTGAGTTTCTTGTATATAACACTCACAGCCTTACACATTTGGCACAAGATGCTCGCAAATATGGTGCTCTTGACTCTGTATCATGCTTTCCATATGAAAACTATTTAGGACAATTGAAAAGGATGGTTAGGAGACCTCAAAATCCTGTTGAACAAATTGTGAGACGTGTGGATGAGAAACACGCTTTTAAGAGGGACTCAAAAGGATGTTCAACAATGGAAGAAAATCTTAAACAGCCACATTTCTCTGGACCTACTCCACTAGGATTTTCCACATACAAACAGTTTAAGCAATGCAAATACAAAGGAATGACCATCTCCTGCTCTCCGGGAAACAACTGCTTTGAAATTAATAGCAGAGTTGCCCTTGTTAGAAATCTTCTGGTTTCTCCCATGGCAGACATTTTTGCAGTATGTGAGTTTTTTAATACAGGAGCATGTTTTTTTGACTATCCTGTCACTTCTTCAAGTTTGGGGATTACTGTCGTCTCAGCACTCACTGGTCAGCTTTTTGTTGTTCCAGTGGCACAACTTTCAAAAAAACTTGTTCTTCTCCCTATGACTGATGTGTATGTGGCTTTGCCTCAGCTGCATGATTACTGACTCTGTACTTTAATGGTTCAGGATGTCCCTTTATAGTGTAGTGGAGTTCATTGATGAGTACACAGACAATGGAAGGACTGTCATTGATGTCATCCCTACAAGCTGGATTACTGGTCCAGGAAGAGAAGAATGCTTTTGGCCAACTGGTAGGACTGTGGACATCAGCAAGGCTGTTAAAAAACGGTTAACTCCTGGAGCAGACTGGGAAAAGTACAGCATACGTGTCTTAGGAAATGCAGGTAACTTAAACCATCTGGTTTTACATTTTTCAAATAATACTTTTTTTTATTTGACTAATACTTTTGTTCCTTAATGTATTTGTGTTTTGTTTTTTACAGAGACGTATTCTGCAGCAAGAGCTAAACTTAGTAGGGCTGAGGAGACCTCAGATTTACAAACTGACATTGAAGTGCCAATGAAGCGCAAAAGATTGTAAGTTAAAACTCATTTTCTCCATAATGCTAGTTGGAGTTAGGAGCTATACTATACCAAAACACATTATTTTGCTTAAATAGGGTCCTATGATTTAAGATATGTGGAAAACGTAGACAGAATTGCAGAATCCATTCATAAAAATTGAATTGATGAGGAATATTGCAGATTCAAGCATTTGACGGCCCTATAGTATTAGCCTATATAAAATAACAAATAACTTACACAAAGTTTAAATAGGTAGGCCTATACAAAATAAAAAATCATTAAAGAATGAGGAACAAATAAATATGAAAAAGGGCTGAAATGATTCCTCGAGTAACTCAATTACAAAAAATGAACGAGGCAAATTCCTCTGCCTCGAAGCCTCTTTTAATTTATTGTAAATCTCACGTCAGGTTCTTTCGCAATTATTTTTTTTAATGTGACACAACGTATTTACGTCACCCACAAAGCGAAAGGAGACACAAGGAGTCAGCAGTGTTTTGTTTTGAGGGTAACGCCAAACGTAAAGAGAATGTCGTGGCATGTGTCCATTGCAAGATAGAGCTGGCATACCACAACTAGAGCCCTATGATTTCCGCGATGCAGAAAACGCGGAGGGAATCGCAGAATCCAGTCATAAAACGGAATTTACAGTTTAACATGGAATGGCACGGAATTTTCCAAATTTTGAATGAATTAATCAAAAATAGGTAATTGCACTTCCATCAAATCATGATATGAACTAATATCTGTAAATATTAAGCCGGAACAGTCTATTTACCGTATTTTCTGGACTATAAGTCACACTTTTTTTCATAGTTAAAAATAAATGCGACTTATAGTCCAGTGCGACTTATATGTTTTTTCCTCATCATGATGTATTTTTGGACTGATGCGAATAATACTTAGGTGCAATTTATAGTCCGAAAAACACAGTAAATATGAATCGTGCATGTTCTGCGTGTCTGTGTTAATGAATGGAGCAGAAGCGTGTCTTCCTTTATCACACACACTGAAGCGCGTGACGCTCCAGTGATTTCAGCGTCTGCTGTCTCACTAAATAAGGATGTGAACACATGAACACTATCTCTGAAAAGTCACTTCATGAGCATTTGACCGTTTGATTTGAGTAAAACTAGCGTCACTTCATATACACAGAACTGTAAAGGTACATTAACCCATCAAAATAAAAGTCCGGTTCAGTTTAAAGTCAAGTATTTGCCAGAAATGTATTACTAATGTTCAGCAGAATGAACATAGCCTGCTATTAAAAAAAAAAAAAATTATAATCAAACATGATCTTTTTCAAGGTTTAATCACACAACATTTCTTCCATGTTTTATTTTTAATAGTAGATCCCCTTTGTTCACCAAAAAGTTAAGTTTGCTTAATTTTCAATAGTTAAAGGATAAATTAAATGTTTTGTGTTTAATGTTTAATGTGTATCTCAGAAAATGCTTTATTTAAAACCCCAACTGAATGGCACTTAAATGCACTTAATTCATTTGTCAACTTTATTGTCATTGTTCACAGTACAAGTACAGACAGAGAAACAATGGGTACTAATTAAATGTTTGTTTTTGATGTATGCATTGCATTTTATGCATTTAAAAAAAAAAAAAAATTATAAAAAGGAAAACTTAGTTTGTTTGTTTTAAGATGCCCTTATTTTCTCTTGCATAATTAATATTGCACTTTAAGCAAAAACAAATTTTATCAGATTAATCGATGGAATTTTTGGTAGAATACTCGATTACTAAAATATTAGATAGCTACAGCCTTCCATGTCATTTGTGATTTTAATTGCAGAAGACTTTTCAAAATCCAAAATATTTTTTAAACTGGCACATTTACATTTAGTTTAAAAACTCACCTCACTCTTGTCAGTCAGCTCGACTCACTCTCTTCATGTGATAAATAAAACCTGATCTGTGATGTGCGACTGTATGGAGTGAGTTTTGGTTCTTTATTACATGCGAGAAAATAAAAGATCTGAGAGAAAAAAGAAGTTTGAGAGAAAAAGTTATCACACTGATAGCAAAAAAACATTTCATGAGAGAAAAAATAATATTTGAGAGAAAAAGTTTTCATGCCAATAGCAAAAAATAATAATATTTGAGACTAAAAAAAGTTTTGAGAGAAAGTATTTTCTCATAGAACATAAAAAAAATAGAAAAAATTTCAAATGTATGAGAAAAAAAATCTCTCTCAAAATACTTTGAAAAAAACTCTCAAATATATATTTTTTGCTATCAGTGTGAAAATATTTTCTCTAAAAAAAAAAAGTGTTTCTCTCGAAACGCTTTTCTTTGCTCTTGATGCAATTTCTTGCTCTCGTGTCAGGATTTTGCTTTCACTGTGAGAATTGTGTCATGGGCGGGGCCACGTTCCTATTGGCCAGTCGGGTGAGCATCGTCTTGTCTTGGGAGTCGAACTGAATCATTACACCATTGTTCGAAGTTGAAAGTTGTACGGGAGGTTGTATGAACAAGCAGTTACTCTTCAGGTGCTTTGAGGCTAGCAAGTGCAAAGATAGAAACTAGCTCACTACTAGTTTCTAGAAATTACTAGAAATTGAATCTAGAGCAAAGAAAAGAGTTTCGAGAGAAACACTTTTTTTTTAGAGAAAATATTTTCATACTGATGGCAAAAAATATATATTTGAGAGTTTTTTTTCAAAGTATTTTGAGAGAGATTTTTTTTCTCAGAAATAATTAAAAAAATTTCAAATGTATATTTTATTATGTTCTATGAGAAAATACTTTCTCTCAAAACTTTTTTTAGTCTCAAATATTATTATTTTTTGCTATTGGCATGAAAACTTTTTCTCTCAAATATTATTTTTTCTCTCATGAAATGTTTTTTGCTATCAGTGTGATAACTTTTTCTCTCAAACTTTTTTTTTTCTCTCAGATCTTTTATTTTCTCGCATGTAATAAAGAACCAAAACTCACTCCATACGACTGTTATTCATCCTCTTGGTAGTGGTAGTGAAGTGGCAGTACTTGTGGCATCCCTAGTCGCCGTTTTACTGTCTGGTTGGTCCAGTCTGAAATACTTCTAAACAGCGGACATACTGCTAACCACTGATCTATAATATAGAAGCGGCTTCACTGTCTGTTGGCAGTTTAGAACGCGAGGAGCGATCCAGTCATATATAGATCAGTGCTGCTAACGCGTTTTCATTTCTTCACTGCTCTAAACAGGGGTTGCTTGTGGCAAAACAGCACAACTTCCTGTGTTTGCAATGCATTCTGAGCAGCGAAGAAGAACTGTGCAGCGGTAAGGCAAAACTAGCGGTCATAACTAGATCTTGTTTAAGAAAATGGTATCGGATCGGTACATGGGTTCATGTACTAGCAGATGCCAGAATTTGTTGCGTTATCGGTGATATTTCCGATACTAGTATCGGAATCGGAACAACTCGACTCAACTGTTTAACTCTAGGGGAGTTATAAAATTAGCCTATTTTCAAAATAGTGGCGTTCCTTTAAAGACATTTATTGATAAGGCTTTAACTGATTTTTCTTTTTCAAATATCTTTTTAGGCCAAATAGAAACATTTTTCCTTTCACCAGCGAAGAGTCAGACAGCACTGAGGATGAACTACCACCCACACCTCCCCATCAACTAAAAATTACAACCCAAAAGGTCACCACCAAGACAATGGATGGCCAGACTGAAACTGGACCTTCCACTCAGAGAGTCGCCACTACAGGACCTGCCGTTACAGGACCTTCCACTCAGAGAGTCGCCAGGACCTACGATTCAGAGATTTGCTACTTCTGATTCTGCTATGTTCATCAAACTCTTAACACTATTAGAAGAAGTGGAGACCCAGAGGGTGCATAGCAATATGTTAAATGCTTTGCTCAAGCAACATGATGAGTCTTTGCCAGAGGTTCCTGAAGGAATTGTCTTCCCTATAACAACAACTGAAGACTTGGAAGCAATGAATGAAAAGTTGCATGACCCAAGATTAATGTCCATTGTTGTAAGTTCACATTGCTTGCTGATCTTATTTTTGTGTGGTCATCCAGTCCTTGGGTATTGTGCTTGTGTGCTCAAGACATAATTTCATTTCAAAGCATGCATGCACAAAGCTGCCTTTCAGACAGTGTGTGTCTATTAAAATTAGTTATTTTTAGTGGCTCATCGCAAGTAAGTTTTCTGATACACAGAATATGCAAGCCGTTTGCCAGATTAGAATGATGAGAGCAAGTCTGTGAACACTTGAGAGATGCAACCATAGATTTTGCTAACCTATCACAATACAAGATAATGAATCCTTTATCAAACAACATTAAAAAGTTACTATAGTTTAAAAAGCTGTAATATTGAGTTACAGTAAACAATTTTTTTGATAATTAAAATGTTGGTGTTTTTTGTGGCATCTCATTTATTGACAAAACCACACATTGATTATTTGAAGATGGCAGATGCGTTGACATGTCTTGAGCAGTCAAATGTGGCATCTACCTACATATCTAAGGCCGGGTTCACACCGCAAGTTTCAGCAGAGCAGAAGCAGCGCGTTAGCAGCAGGTAGGCAGAGCAGAAGCAGTGCGCGCCTATTTTGCTTTCACACCGGCAGCGGAGGCAGCGCACAACTGAACAGCAGATTTTGATCAGAGTGCTCTATAATGGGTACGTTCGCATTGCTTTATTTCCCATTTAAAATACATTTAAATAAAAAGACTAGGCAAGAAGCTTTTTTAATTAATAATTTAATTGTTACTTTTGTTGGATCTTTGTTTTGCTGTCTTTGTTTTCCGTGCAGTACGTGTTGTTGATAGAAGAAAGGCCATCGCGCTATATTTGTTATTAAGGAGACTAAAAAGACCCAGACTTTGGGTTCATCCCATTAACCGACGTAGGAGAGAACATGGTGCATATTACCATCTTGTCACTGGGTTTGTTTGCAATCAAATTTACCAAAAAACACCCTGAAAACCAATTTAATAAACGGTTTTAAATTATGTGTATTGTAAATGGTTCACAGCCTTGACTTCCTGCTCATCTTGAAATCAGCATTTACTTGTTTATTATATATGCATGTATCACCTGCTTTTGTTATTTGTGTGCTTATGTGTAATTTAGAAATTGTAAATAAATGGTTCCAATTGAATCAATTTTGAATCAAATATTGAGTTGTTTGCTCGTGTGCCAGCGAAAGCGTCAAAAACACTATAAAATTACTTACCATCTGCAATAAGAGCCGCTGCAACTTCATCCCATGCTTTTTCCTTCTCCTGCAAGTCTTTATAAAGTACATTGTGTGGATCATAAAGAACTTGATATTTCTCAACTTCCACAATGAGACGAGTGTCGTCCATTATTGTCTTTCCAGGTGCACGCTGAAGACCACCGCCTGTGACACCACGTGCTGTTGTTTATGATTGTTAGCACGACATCCGTTCTTCTGCCAATATATAGGCCTAGTTAAAAGAATAGGACAACGACTAATAATAAATAAATCTCCAAGGCTAAGCTAGCAATATAAATTATTTAAAGTTGTTTTTGTATTTCGGCAGAAAAGTCTATTTTTGGATAGAACTGTAAGTACTTTAACAGATTTTGTAAAAAAAAAATAATAATATTAAAAATAAAATTATAATAAAAAATAGAAAAATATGTGGTTTTAAATATCATACATTTTTTATGTAATTCGCTAAGAACACAGTAGATATCATTAATGCAAATTTTGGACAAATTTTCGTTTAAGTACATGTGTATTTTGGCCATGGTCACTTTATCTTCTATACATATTTTTTTATATTAATTTCCTTTTCGTAACATACTCTAGTTCTTGTTAAAACACCCTAGATTTGCTTTTTTGTGCAGTTAGAGCACTTTTTGTGTGAAATCATTTTTATTTTGTCCATCAAAGGTGTACTTTCACTTTAACTGAGCGTCAGCAGCGCTGCAAAAATAGACCCAGCGCCGAAACGATCGCGGCACTGCTGCTTCTGCTCTGCTTCTGCAACGCTCTGCCGCGCAGCTTCTGCGTGCGGTGTGAACGCTCTCATCTGTTAACATAGGCGCCGAAAAAAATACGCGCTGCTTCTGCTCTGCTGCAGCTTGCGGTGTGAACCCGGCCTAAGAGAGAGTGTGTCAGTATATCATATCCATGTGTGAGTTCTTAAAGAGCCAGGAGCCTAAATAATCCTACTACTGTTAGTGTCATTAATGTTAATCAAACAACACGAGAGTATTGCTGTCAAAGGGACCGACTTCAGTATCAGTTGTTATTGAAATTTTAAAAATATTACTATACCAGCAATATCCTGCAAACATATTGTGCACTTTTGAGCAGATTAAAGCATGGATGATAGGGCTGCATGATATTGGAAAAAAAAATGACATTGCAATATTTCATTTTTCTGCGATATATATTGCAATATAAAATTTTATTTAAAAAAATTCTTACAAACAGGGTGAGCACACTTACATTCTCATTTTAAATGATTTAAACATCGACACCATCATGTCAAATGATTAATATGTGCGAGGGAGAGAGAGGAAGACCGCGCTCGTGTTGTATGAAGACGGTGAGCTTGTGGCTGGGCGCTCTCTCTCACTCGTGCTGTCTCTCTCGCTCTCACACATGCGCGCTCTCTCTCTCTCTCTGCCCTGTCAAAACTTTCACTCTATGATGGTTAAGCTGTGCAATTAATCTGCGAATCACATTCAAGGGCCGGGGAGCAGCTGGCCTGTACAGTTAATGAATAACTGATCGACTACGACAGCCTACATCGCACATCCTGCAATGTGACTATCGTGGATCCGTACATCACGATATCGATGCTTAAACGACACATCGTGCAGCCCTAATTTATGATTGGCCATTGTTTTCATGTGCTCAACAGATATCTCTGTGATTGGGTACAATGATCACTGATTCATGCTATTCACTGAGCACTTACACAGACACACGGGAGCATATGAAAGCCACCATCTGTCAGTGGATCCCTCATATATCTGATCGTAGACAAATCATCTGAGATGCTGAAATTCTCCTGTTTATATCTGTGTAAGTGCTCAGTGAGGAGGGTGAAGCGATGATTGTAGTTAATCAAACATATCTGTTAAATTTGTGAACTCAAGTGCTGGAAATGCTGGTATCATCACATTTTGGGTATTGGAAATGTGCTATATATGAAAAATAATAATAATTATTATAATTATTACTATTATATAAAAGAATATCAGTACCAAAGTCAGTACTATTGCCAACACTATAAAAAAAAGAGTAAATCTAAAATGAACTTCATGTTCTCAGATTACTCTGCACATGAACTGATTTATGCATGTCATCTACAAATGATTCTGTTTTTGTTTGTACTTAGACTGCAAAGGTAGCAGATATTGGTGGTTCTTCACTGGATGATGCTACGAGGAGGATGATGAGATTCCTGATTTCAAACGAATTGGCGATCAGGTACAATCTCTTTGGCCGTCATGGCAAGAAAAGATTTCGAGATCTGTGCCTCTTTGACGTCATATGTGGTAAATGTGTTTTAGTGTTTAACTACTCATGCAGAATTATGTTTAAAGCACTTTTCACAATACAAACTTACAGATACTACAATTCTCAATATAATATTGAACCATTCGGTAAAACATCCATGTATCAATAACAATCATAATGCCAGGTTTACATTACGGTATTTTCCACACTATAAGGTGCACTTAAAAGCCTTTAATTTTCTCAAGAAACAACAGTGCGCCTTATAATCCGGAGCATCTTATATATGGATCAAGGAGCTCTGTCAAAATGTTGATGTTCCCTTTAGCACAGCTCCATCTAGTGGATGCATAACACAAACCCAGTCAAACGTTTGACTGCAGTATCTTCTATTCTATGCGCTTTATAATCCGGTGCCCTATATATGAAAACAGTTCTAAAATAGGTCATTCATTGAAGGTGCACCTTATAGTGCGGAAAATACTCAGTTTGCAGTGCGTATACGATGCATTAATGGATTAAAGAGTTCACGGTGCACACGGTTGCAACTAGGGCTGTGCAAAAAATCGAATGCGATTTTCATGCGCATCTCATCAGTAAAGATGCTCCTGTAATTAGAAGTATACGTGCATTCAGATCAGGGTTGCCAGGTTTTCACAACAAATCCTGCCCTGTTGCTTCTTAAAACTAGTCCTAAACTAGCCCAATCGCGTTTCCAGGAGGTTCCCTGGTAAAATTCACATTTTAGGGACTAAATATCACATTATTGGTATTGGGGTTGCTTCAAACCGCGGACATGAAAAAACAATCGCAGACCTAATGGGTAACATTATTTTACAGTGTTTGTAACATTTTACATATTGTTGAAATAAACTGCACATTAATTTAGTTAATTCATCATATACTTAGCCTCCTGTCAGTACAAACCTACAAAAAATTAATTTCAGTGGAGGGACAGAAGACAAATCAATTGTGTTTAGAAGACGAACAAGTTTTATAGGTTTGGGACAACATGAGAGTGAGTTAATTACAATTTTCATTTTGGGGATAACTTACATTTTAATCCTGTAGTAAGTAAAATGTTGTTAATTAACATTACTAAGTATTTATATGTACACCTACACTTCGACAAGGACACTATAAAATAAAATGTAAACCAAGTATGAAGCTGGACATTTCATATGATTAAATGTGTAAACTTTTGTTTTTATAGGTGGACTGAAGAAGAGCACAATGACCAAGACTGTGAACCAGAAAGACATAGAAAAGGCACTCTCAAAATGGTTCACGGGGGCTAGAGACAGGGGCGGAAAGAGAGCAATCAGGTCACAGCAGTCTTCAGGACTGTGATCAGTTTTGTGTGTCCATACAAATTGTTAAGACCAAGTATTTTAATACTGTATTGTAAGTTGAACGGTTTTTGTGTTTTGTTGTCGTTGAAGTTTTTAAGTGTTGAAAAGGGATTGTTCACCTAAAATATATCAATCTTTTCTCTCTCTTATATTGATTTTAAACTAGTGGTGTCAAACTCTGATTCTGGAGGGCAGAACTTAGTTCCAACCCTAATTAAAAGTACCTGATCCAGCTAAACAAACCCTTCAGGATTATTTGAAATCTAGATGTAATCTGTGTTGGAACAGGGTTGGAACTAAAATACGCAGGGCTGCTTTAAACCCAGTAAGACTTTCTTTAATCTCTGAAACACAAGTGTTATTAATGTGATTAATGAAATTAAGATATTTCTGTCTCTCCATATAAAAACTATTCATGAATTTTCAGAAAAAAGCTATCTCTTTTTTAAATCTTATTACTGTTTGGAAGCATCAGAAGTTTGGGTAAACAGACAGAAAATTCCCAGGTTTTTGCCCCCACTGTTTTCATATCTTGACTATTTGTTTGTTTGTTTTTTATATATTTTTAAATGTTACATAAGTTTGGTTATGTAAAACGGTCTCAGGTTACGTATGTAACCATGGTTCCCTGAGTAGGGAACGAGACACTGCGTCCTCTAGGGGGCGCTTTGGGGAACACCTCGTCGTGACCCGTGTCTGAAGCATACAATGAAAAAACACCAACTTGTTGGCCGTCGACAGCCTCCGACGTCACTACCGGCGCGACTATAAATCAGCACCGGGAGAGCACGTCATTATCTTCTTCGTCTGAAGCTTGCGTCCGAAGCATGGCAGAGAGCTAGAGGACGCAGTGTCTCGTTCCCTACTCAGGGAACCATGGTTACATACGTAACCTGAGACCGTTCCCTTTCGAGGGAACTTCGAACTGCGTCCTCTAGGGGGCGCTTTGGGGAACAGTATACCCACGCCGCCATGCTGAGGGGAATGCAGGCCAGAATCATGGCAAGCACTAAGTACCAACTCTACCATTACTATGGGAGTTGCCCCTGGGACGTTTAGACGGCTGTCTGTGACAGTACCCCTTATGGCCAAAAAGGCCTAAGCTACATACCCAACTTAATTGTTAGGGCCTCGGCCCTGGGTAGAGCTGAAGGCTTGGAATCAGGAAAGATTCCTTTAAAGGGATACGGCTAAGAACCTAGCATTTGTACCAAGTCCTGCCTGTCACACAGGGGCTACCGCTAGCTTACGCATAAGCTTGCTGAAAGAGCTGTCTCAACAGTTCTCTAGTAGCAACACCCTGTTTAGATAGGTATCCGAGGATACATAGGTGGAGTGGCGCCCAAGATGAACGGGGCTTTTACCAACTCAAGAAAGGGCACGAAGCAACCGCGCGAAGCCCTCACCATATAGGATTTTAGAAAGAACGCAGAATACTAGCGTGCAAACTTACCACAGTGTGGATTTCAGAAAATGTGCAAAGACTACACGTGCACACTTACAAATATTATTCTAAGGAGGGGCTCTCGTGGCACTGATAGAGTAGCTCATAGATGGAATGTTGCATCTTAAAACAGTATGATTGAGAGTCATCAACTCGATCTCTGGAAACAATACTGGAGTGCTCTGGGAAAAAAACAGAGAACTCCGTCTCGTACGAGAGGAGAACTCCGAGCTCAGAGTAGCGCACTCATAGGTGACCCATTTTTTGGAAAAAGGGGAGCGCTGCTAAATTACCACGAGAATCAATAGCCCCTCATGTTGAGAAAAGCGATGCTTGAGGTGTATAAACAAATACACACTGGCTGAATGGAGCCCAAGCATCGTAGAGGAGCTGAATCTCGGGAGAGGCAAGCTCAATTTTACAAACCTCGGGTGAGGGGAGCATCACCTGAGGCAGCATATACAAGAAGACTTCTGTAACTGCCACCTCCACTTCCCGGTAGATACGACAGCACCCCTAAGCGGCCAGGAGACCCCTCGGGGTGACCTGGCCAGACATCCATGAAATTCCCTGCAGTGCTGTGCCAGGCCTGATGATCAAGGAGGCTCCCTCAGAAACCTGTGATCTCAGCCGCCTAATACCGGAACATGAAGCCGGATGGCTGCTGCTGACGAATGTTTAGTAAACACTGTAACTGAGCACTGCAAAGGAAACTCAGACAGAGTTTATTAGTAGACACGTAACCACCAGCAATTAAATACACATAAGTATATACAGAGAGGGTTACATTTACTCACTCACCCTCCTACGCCGGAGCCCCGCTCAAGGGGTACCTCCTTTTAACCTGGACCATCAGTTTCAGGTTGGTTGCTATGGACATAGAACCATAAAAAATATTATAGGTCCAGCATAGGAGACTGTTATGCGAGAGGTTTCCACCTAACCTCGATCAGGTGGAGAGCTGGTGGTTACAGGGGAATTAGGAAGGGGAGGATAAAAGCAGAAGTTAACCTTTCGAAGTCGATTAACGCATATACGCGTTATGTTCTTTTCTTTTAGTAGATACCTCGGTATCATTCTGATTCAGACGAGAACGCTGCCTCGTCTAGATCATACCTCTTAGGTTCTGCTTACCTCCTCGTGACCCACGATTCCTCTAACCCCTGCCCGCAGGTGGGGGAGGAGCGCGAGTTGCGACACTAGCCTTCTGTGCCCATCTTTGATCCTCAGATCGAGACAGGCCAGGACCCCTATGTTGTTTGGGCTCAGACCTGGACCTTCGTGGGACGAAGGATCTGAAAGCAGCAGAGCGCGCCTTCGTCTCCCTGAACTTTTCAAATCGCCGCCTCAACGGAAATACCGAAAAGTTCAGAAGGCGAAACCTGAGCATCGAGCAGAAAGCATTTTCTGCATGTCTGTTCATCCACAGATGTCTCTCCGCTGCCACCATGGCCGCCATAGTCCTGCCCCATGGCGGAGGCGGCCTGCTTGGTAGCATGGAGAGAGATCCGTGGTGTGGCGCAGCTCAGCTACCAGATCGGAAAAAGGCCCCAGCCTCTATCCAGGTCTCTTAGCAGATCAGTCTGATATGCTTGAAGCACCAACATTGTGTGTAATAAAGCCACAGCCTGACCTGCTACTGCGTATGCCTTGCCATTTAAGCGAGATGATTTTCTGAAGGGGCTTAGATGGCAAGGAGGGAGATTAAGAGAGGAGGTTTCCCCTGCAGAAAGAAAACATTTTTCACATATAAAAATTTATAAATTATTTATAAAATTTTTAGCTCTTTCTACAGGGGCATTCCCTCCTAGCCGCTTTCACGCATCACCTCGATGTCGGCAGATTACTTTAATGCCGAAACCAATGGATGCAAAAAGAAAACGGCATCTTTCATTTCTTTTTAATCTCTGTATGGAGATCATGCACAAATGAAAGGCTCACCTGAGCTGGAGGGTTATGGTCAAAAGGTAATTTTTGCTCAATAACCTCCAACAGCTCTACATACGCAGGGCAGGAGAATTGAGAAGGCTCAGCCTCAGCTTCTTCACCATCCTCAAATATCTCCTGCTTTTCCTGGGTAAAAAACCCAGCAGAGCACTAACCTCAGTATGAGAAAGTGTTATAACATCATCCTCCCAAGGCTCTCTCTCGTCCGCCGCCCCTTTTTTTTTTTTTTTTACGATCTAGAAAGGGAAAGTCCCTCTTTAAACCATTCAGACAGATCCATCTGTATTCTCACGAGCTCATTTTCTTTCCTGCCTCAGCATGGACAGATCCTGAACCGCGGGAAGCAGATGGCTTGCCTTTTTTTTTTTTTTTAGAAGAGAGACGAACGAGAGCGGAGCTTTTTCCATTGAAAAAACGCTCACAGTGCACGCAGATTGCCTCCTCAAAGACATCGCGTGCGTGCTCTTTACCCAAACAAATGACGCAAAGATCGCGTGTGTCATCGGGTGTCAAATAACGCCGACACGGATGCACACATCGTCTAAACGCTTGCTAGTTGTCGCCATGATAAACAGAGAAAGATCGCCCTTACCGGTTCTTTCAGATGCACGCTTCAAACAAAACAGTCAGTTGAAGATGAAGAAGATAATGACGTGCTCTCCCGGTGCTGATTTATAGTCGCGCCGGTAGTGACGTCGGAGGCTGTCGACGGCCAACAAGTTGGTGTTTTTTCATTGTATGCTTCAGACACGGGTCACGACGAGGTGTTCCCCAAAGCGCCCCCTAGAGGACGCAGTTCGAAGTTCCCTCGAAAGGGAACCAGCTGTTGGGATAGTATCACCCTGTTTTAAAATAAACAGCTAATGTTGGTGTTTAACACTTTACAAAAACTTTTATTGAAAATGTATGAATTATAATAAAGTATTTGATGTACTGAACTTTTAAATTGCACCTTTCGTATACTTTTTTATTTTTATTTTTTGTAGATGAATGACCAGTGGAATAGTCAAACAGATGTATGGTTATGAATGTTGCCCAGTTGGGCCCCACTTAGGTTCTATATGACATTTATATGGGCTAAATCATACAGGGCCCACGAGGAACCCATGGACAAACCCATATAAGCCCCATGTTTAAAGTCATATGGTGCTCACATTTGCCCCACAGTTGTTGTGTTGGCAATCCAGTCATATGTGGGAAAATATGGGTCTTATATGTGTTGCCCAGTTGGGCCCCACATTAGCCCCAGTCAGGTCCCACGTTTATTTTGTTGGATGGGTCATAAGTGGGACCAATATGGGTCTTATACGCATTGCCCATTTGGGCCCCACATTAGCCCCAGTCAGGCCCCATATGGGATTCATATGGGTTAATTCAGATAGGGCCCACATGGAACCCATGGACAAACCCATGTAGGCCCCATATTTTCAGCCCATATGGGGCCCCCATGATAGAATGTTGGCTGGGCGGCGTGCACCGCTGTGCAACGGGGTTTGAGATGCGTTTTCTCTTGTTTGGTGGGTGTGTCAGAACTGCAGTCCAATCAGCAGCAACATGCATATAAAGCACGCGGTATTAAAGTGAACTCGCACAATGGCTTCAAGGAAAATAATGTAAAAATGTGTTTGTTGCAGCTCGGTATACGCAACAACTGGGGATATTAGAAGACATGTTTGTCGTAAGTTTTATTGTAAAAATATAGGATATCAACATAATGATGTAGTTGTTTATATTTTTAGCTTCACTGCAAGTGTATGACATTTGGTATAGAAATAAACAATGGTAATTAAGTGCTTTTCCTAAAAATGAGAAAGAAAATACAGGGTATTAAAACCATATGAACTACAAATAAAGTCAGTACGTGAGGCTAAGTAGATGTGTTTTAGTCTGAATTAGGTAAGAAACACAAAGGACACAAAGAATGGCCTTCTCAGCTGCCATAGTTGCAACTCTTGCGTCAACAGAACAGTGTGTTCAACGCATCACCGTTTCTGTTTAAAAAACGTTGTGCAACATTTTGTAGGTGCTGAACACAGCCCAGGTACCGTCACATTTAAATTTAGTACCGACTTGGTACCGAAGTACCTGAGGCATGTTCAAGTTCAAAACGGTGCGCAACGTTTTGCTACGGTTTCCGTGTTGAACGTCATGTTTCCTGGAAACGGCATAACTTGTACATGACATAAAATCTTGAATCGTGTGAAGTGTTACCTGTGATTGAGTTGGTGATAATAAGGAGATGGAGAAAGGAGTATCATTGAAGCATCGATGACTTTGGTATCATTAATATTTTCCACTTAAGTCTTGGAATGTTTTTTTTTTTTATTATTAATTATTTGTAAAATTCACTTCCATGTGTGGGCTCCCCTTGCATTAAAGGAAAAACATTAAAGACAAACAATATACAGTAAACATTTTATTGCTCTAAATTTCTAATTCATTTTCTTGATACTGATATAATTATAAAATTAATATCTTTTAATATACTTGAGTGTTTGCAGTTGCCACAAAATTATAATACAACCTGTTGGTAATAAAATTTTAACTACAATGAAAACAGATTTAGTGTTTTTCATTGTAGTTAAAATTTTATTACCAACAGTTTGTATTATAATTTTTCATTAGTATCGCTACTTGAAACCATCCTCATTCGCACACACCCAGGCAATGTTGCAATGTGAGATTTTCGCTTAAACCACGCACATTTGTAAAGTCCCGCCCACTTGCGGCAAAAGCTCCTCCCACTTGGAGTCTCCGGGCTGCAGCGATGCCTACTTGCTGACACTGGTGCAGATCAACTCTAGCCAGTGTTGCCAGACGTACGATAATTATCGTATTTGTACGATAATTATTACCTCTGTATGATGTACGGTCAATAATGAAAAAAATCCCGTAATGTACGATAATTTGAGAATTTTATGAAAATGTAAATGATGGTAGTTGCAGTCATAGGGCTTCTTTACTCATACACGAAATCGGCTCATTACAGACACTCTAAATGTGTTCGTGTGCACCTGAGGTTGTGTACAGAATGTAGGAGAGTGCTTTAAAGCCGACGAGCACTAGTTGCGGACCATGACAGCAAGAACCCCTTCAACATCTGGCAACACACAGTCATCCAGTGACAGCGGCTCAGATGTTAACTGCACCATGCAGCAACAGCTAAATTCCTTTTTCACTGGACGAGACAAAGCAAGTGTTAAAAATCATTTTAATATATTTTAATATGCGCCGCGACGCAGACAGTCACTGCAATTAATGGGATAGTTTTTTTTGTCTCACAGCTTCCGTCCAACAAAACGCCTTCTTATTTATTGTGGTAATTTGCAGGTCGTGTCAAAATGTTGTTGGTTTAGAATAGATAAATAACTCTGACTCGTGTACGATAATTTTCTTCTAAATACAATAATTTTGAACTTCTGGTACGATACTTGGACATTGCCAATCTGGCAACACTGACTCTAGCCACTGAGGTGAAGTAGAGATATAGAGCTGAGGGGACAATGTTACTATCCTTTGAGTTCTCATATTCGAGGGTTCTCCTCTGCCACGGAGACAGACCACACCGAATACATAAAAGTATACCTGCCGTGAGTAATACGTTTGACAGATGGCAGACCTAGGAAGGACCAGGTTCTCCGTCATGTCAAAGCAGACAGTGAATGTATCACCCACGTCATTTAGTGTGACATAAAACTGACAAGCTCGGCGACAGTGAAGTTTGTATAGAAGAATCTTGTTCTGCTTCTCTTCTGCAGTCAGATCAGGTTCATTGATTGCAATGCTGAATTTGACACACGAAGAGCACACATCTTTGGCAGGATGACCAAAAGCCAGGTTGAAGTCATACACAAAAATGCTCCAGTATAGCAAGTAGGAAACTTGTTGATGATTCTGCTCAAGAAACATCTGATGCATTTTTCCCACACTCAAGTCACTTGGCAGGAACTTTCTTTTACAATTAAAAGACTGTATGTGCTTTTGAACTATGTCCTTCTTTGCAGTTTGCTCACATCGGGATGTGCTTTGCCATTCTCAAGCCAGTACTTTGTGTGACGGGACGAGCACAAGACAGACACAGTGGGCGTGGCGTCAGGCCTCGGAGAGGCTTTTATTAACAGAAATCATAACATAACACAGGGAATAAGAGTGGCCAAAGGGGGGAAGTGTCCAAAATAACAGGGAATCTGGTGTCCTCGTCGTGCTGCGGGGTTTGTGTAGGTTGGGCAGTGTTCATCGAGGAAGGGTCCAGGCAAGGGGCGGAGTCCGGGGTGCGAGGGGCGGCGGCTTCCTCTAGCGGCCGCATCTCTTTCGTTGGCCACAGCGCTGGCAGGGGATGGACGGCTCAGCATCCTGGCCCCGTCGGCCGTGCAAAAAGGGTGCGGCTCCCATCCGGATCGCGGGTCCGGCAGCTGACGTCTCGGTGGCGCGGGAGTCCCTCAACGCACCCTTCCTGGACCCACGAGGACACCAGTGTGCATGCACGGGGAAGAGACCGTTTTAAACAGCGGCTGTGATGAGGCTCCATTCACATCAGGTGTGCCCCATCACACGCCGCCAGCCCTGACTCGTCCAGCGCCCCTCCTCTCACACACCCACTCCAGTCGGGAGCCTGGTGAAGGGCGGCGATTTAGGACGGGGTGCCGGTGACAATCAGGGAGGAGGCAGCTGACTCGTCACATTTGTTACCAATTATACTAAAATAGTACTAACTATAGGACCTAAAAACTCTGCATGTAATAACCTTGAACACTGTCTAAGACTTGATGTCAGTTCTTCACCATCAGTTAGGAACCTAGGTGTGCTATTTGATCGCAATCTTTCCTTAGAAAGCCATGATTTTTGCATTTGTAAAACTGCATTTTTCCATCTCAAATATATATCTAAATTATGGCCTATGCTCTCAATGTCAAATGCAGAAATGTTAATCCATGCATTTATGACTTCAAGGTTAGACTATTGTAATGCTTTATTGGGTGGTTGTTCTGCATCCTTAGTAAACAAACTACAGCTAGTCCAAAATGCAGCAGCAAGAGTTCTTACTAGAGCCAGGAAGTATGACCATATTAGCCCGGTCCTGTCATCGCTGCACTGGCTCCCTATCAAACATCGTATAGATCAGCAGTTCCCAAACCTTTTTTCCTGCGCACCCCCTTCTATTTCCCAACTGGGTTGGCGCACCCCCAATCCCCACTTAAAAAAAAAAACGCAACGAAGCTTTCTTTTATCGCCATATAAAGAGTCATGTTTAATCATGTGCAAATAACCAGCACGCATGACAATAAAAACATCAACAAAGTTTCAATATAATGCAACCAAGCTACGCACAAGCTTCCACTTTTAAGAGGACGAGTGACAGACTCAGTAACAGAAAGCATGGTTATTTTCAGCCACGTAAAAGAAACATTGCAGCAATAGGCTAGGCCTATTAAATGACCATGGAGCTAGCAGCAGCATCATCTCAACCCGCGGCCTGTCACGAATTCAAATGCGGCCCACCATGCTTGAACACAATTAATTATTATTATTATTTATTTTTTTTCAGTTTTACAATTATTTTTTTTTACATTCATTTAAAAATGTACTTAAGAAATATAAGCTATAGCCTAATGTTTTTTTATGTTAAATTATTTTGTGAAAATAAAATTATTTTTATTTTCAGACATGGGCAGACCTACTCACATAACATTACGCATTTATCGAACACATACAAGCGCCCACTTTGGCAGAATTCAATTCAAATAGTCATCAACAGCCATTAGTTCGGTAAAATTGAGCATCAGAATGGACAAATTTGTTTTTAAGGGAGAAAAAAAAAGAAATGTGGAAAATGCCAGCAAATGAACATAAAAAAAATAATGGTCGCAGTATCAGTAGTGAAGGAGAGTGCTGGATTTTCGGTTTGCCTCGCAACTCACTTGAAGAAGTTCAGGCAAATGGAAACACCATATATTATGTAGCAATCATCCATAATTGAAGAAATGTGGCAAAACATCTCTGCAGAGAACCTTATATTATTAAATTCGAAAGTGCTTGCATATTTGGATCAACATAGGCTACACTTGTTAACGCATATTTTCTGCAATGTCGCGCGTCAAGTCAAATCCTCACTCTCTCTTGGTCCCTCTCCTCCTGACTAACAACTTTATCATCATAAGATGTCCCACTTGACAGTTTCCCTGATTTCAGCCTGTTAAGCATATTTATAATTTTTTTTGGTCCGTTTTCTCTATTTTTACATTTCGGCTTATAAACCATATGTAATGAGGATGGACCACCATGTATTTGGTATCAATGGATTCAGAAGACCCTAAGCCACCATAAGCATGCATGCTATATGTCTATAAAGGAAGTATGAGTGAAAAATTGTACAATAAACTAGAGAATTTCAAAGATGAAAATTAGATTTTTGTCATTTATTACTGAAAATCCTACCTCACACAACAATAGTTAAAAGTTTTTGACCCAAAAATATATTTTTCAAACTCTTTGCTTGACAGCAATGGGTTAATGTTCAATCAAATGTGTAAAGAACAATTAAATAATTAACTTTATTTACAAACAGTCCTAGGCGTTTTTTTTTTTTTTTTTTTTTTGGAACTAAGCCCTTTTTGGTCTGTTTTCTCTATTTTTATATTTGGGCTTATAAATCATATGTAAAGGAGATGGAACACCCTGTGTTTGGTATCTATGGATTCAGAAGACCCTAAGCTACCATAAGCATGCATGCAATATGTTTATATAAAGGAAGTATGAGTGAAAAATTTTACAATAAACTAGAGAATTTCAAAAACGAAAATTAGATTTTTGTCATTTATTACTGAAAAACACACAATATAGAACAGTTTTTGAACAAAGAAAATATATTTTTTCAAACTCTTTGCTTGACAGAAATGTGTTATTGTTTAATCAAATGTGTAAAGAACAATTAAATAATTAACTTTTTTTAAAAACAGTCCTAGGCATGCCAGTGAGCAAAGAAAGGCCTCTCCAGGCCTCTCCAGTAATTGTTCCAGAGCTTGTTCTGCCGTAAATCTTTTACTGCTTGCCATTTTGATAAAACAATTCTGTAATAATGCTGTATCTCTCTCGAATTTATCTCTTTGTGCTCGCTAACACTCCGATCGCTTTCTGCTTTCTCCACAAGATGCGGATTCTCAGATCGCTCGAATTTAGCTCTTTGTGCTCGCTAATACTCCGATCGCTCTCTGTAACACTCCGATCGCTTTCTGCTTTCTCCACCCTGATGCTGATTCTCTGAACGCTTATTGATTACATGTCTTTTACTTTAGTCCAGCCAGCTTTTACAAGGCTACAGCAGAGCTACAGAGTCCTCTGAATGGCTAGAAGACATAACCTTCCTCTGATTGGGTTAGAAAAAGACTCCTCCCAGCGGCAATTTTTCCATTGGCTGTTGCGTGTTGAATCTGCCTAACACAATCGTTTTCATTGGCCTGTTTACGCAGTGGTATTGCGCAATAAGGGAAGTGTTTAATATACAAACTGAACACCGCTGTTTTCAGCGGAATCTGAGGAAGACGGCAAAAAAACCTGCATCTCTCTAGCATTAATAGTTTTTGCGATAACTACACATTTGTAAAAGTATGCCATTTTGGGCGGTACCGCCCAATCCGTCCCCAGAGGGTTAAAAAAATAGACCGCCATTAAATTTTTCCTTTCGTGCACCCCCTGGTAGCAGCTCGCACCACACTTTAGGAATCTCTGGTATAGATTTTAAAATATTGCTTATTACTTACAAAGCCCTGAATGGTTTAGCACCTCAGTATCTGAATGAGCTCCTTTTACATTATACTCCTCTACGTCCGCTACGTTCTCAAAACTCAGGCAATTTGATAATACCTAGAATATCAAAATCAACTGCGGGCGGCAGATCCTTTTCCTATTTGGCGCCTAAACTCTGGAATAACCTACCTAACATTGTTCGGGAGGCAGACACACTCTTGCAGTTTAAATCTAGATTAAAGACCCATCTCTTTAACCTGGCTTACACATAACATACTAATATGCTTTTAATATCCAAATCCTTTAAAGGATCTTTAGGCTGCATTAATTAGGTAAACTGGAACCAGGAACACTTCCCATAACACCCTATGTACTTGCTACATCATTAGAAGAATGGCATCTACGCTAATATACGCTAATATTTGTCTGTTTCTCTCTTGTTCCGAGGTCATCGTGGCCACCAGATCCAGTCTGTATCCAGATCAGAGGGTCACTGCAGTCACCCTGATCCAGTACGTATCCAGACCAGATGGTGGATCAGCACCTAGAAAGGACCTCTAATGCCCTGAAAGACAGCGGAGACCAGGACAACTAGAGCCCCAGATACAGATCCCCTGTAAAGACCTTGTCTCAGAGGAGCACCAGGACAAGACCACAGGAAACAGATGATTCTTCTGCACAATCTGACTTTGCTGCAGTCTGGAATTGAACTACTGGTTTTGTCTGGTCAGAGGAGAACTGACCCCCAACTGAGCCTGGTTTCTCCCAAGGTTTTTTTCTCCATTCTGTCACCGATGGAGTTTCGGTTCCTTGCCGCTGTTGCCTCTGGCTTGCTTAGTTGGGGTCACTTCATCTACAGCGATATAATTGACTTGATTGCAAATAAAAACAGACACTATTTCAGCTGAACAGAGATGACATCACTGAATTCAATGATGAACTGCCTTTAACCATCATGTTTTCCTAATGAATGTTGTTCAGTTGCTTTGACGCAATGTATTTTGTTTAAAGAGCTATATAAATAAAGGTGACTTGACTTGACTTTGAAATACTTTGAACTCTGTCTTTCTTGATACCCAAAATGAAAATAAACATGAAACCAATCATGCAGGCATATTACCCATATTACACACAATTTAAAATGAATTGACAACAGCTTATAATTTTTTTTGCAAAGGTTCACTCATATTAAATGCTCTCCCAATTGTGCAACACTACTATGTGCAATATCACTTTTATTTCTTTGATACCACCCATCTTAGTCCATCCCTATATCTTATTCCATCTATAGCTCACCTGCACATACAATGTTTGGTCTTTTTTGTGTTTTATTTATTTATACGTGTTTATATTTTTATTAGCTTATTTTTTATTTTTCATTATCTATGTGTTGTTGTCTCTTGTTTACTGGAAGCTTTTGTCACCAGAACAAATTCCATGTATGTGCAAACATACTTGGCAATAAAGCTCTTTCTGATTTCTGATATTGTTTTTAACAAATTTAGGTAGCCTATGATAATATTTGATATATAATATATGATAAAAAAACCATCACTGATTATATTTTAAATAAGATATATGTCCTTTAATATGATTAAATGCATTACCAGAAAATAACTGTGTACTGAGCACATACTAGAGGAAGATAATTGGATAAACATGGCTTTGATGACATAAAACAAAAATTTTAAATATAAAAACACCAAAAATTCTACAAATACTAATAAAAAATAGGAAAAAAAATATAAACTTGTGATGATGAAATCTTTAGAATTACAGAAAATGCTCAGGAATGAAGCATGGCAGACAGCTTCAAAATGGCATACTTGATCGACACATCTCTTTATCTTCTCTTCTCTTCAGCCTCCACTTGTTGTCTCCTCCGTTTACATGGCATAGCATCCATATGAGACAAGAATGGCATCTTGTTTGACTTTGTCGTTGGTGGAATAGAGCTGTTGTTTGATGTCAAATAAATCAGATTCCTTCAAAGTAACAGCACTAAACCAAGAAGTGTTATGAGTGCGTGCTACACTTGCAACCAAGCCATTTCCACTGTATCGATTTACTTTTGCCTTGTAATGGGAAGAGTTTTGAGGTAAATTACGTTTTCTTCTTCCATTTGATGTCGGCAGGACAGGCTCATCCATTTCATTGTACTCCCATCTTAAAAATGTAACAAATCTAAATCTGAATCTAAAACAAAAACAGTCTCCTCAGCACGCTGCTATATTGAAACCGCCTGTATTGTTTCGTGCCTTCTGATTGGTCCTCAGGACGTAGCGGCTTTTGCTTCCAAAGGAAAGTGGCGTCTAGAGGCTTTTGCCAACAAACTGATATTTCTGCATGGGCTGAGGCTGAGATTTAGAGGATTTGAAGCAAACATATTTGTTGAACATGTATTATGCACAGATAGCTTTCACTCAATGTCATTATCTCATTTTTGACGGAGGTGGCGTTTAGAGGCTTTTGCATCTGAACTCTTCATATATACATATATGTAAATAAATGTATATATAATATAGAGTAGTCAAATTTTAAATAATATAACATAATAATAATAATAACATAATGTATTTTTATCTTACCAATTATGTAAATGTACAATTCACTTATTTCTCGAAAATGTTTGTATTACATTGATTTTTAATGAAATATTTACCTCGTGAGTTGTGGTTTATCTTCATTTATTTATCTTAATAAGTATCCATTTCTGTTTCATCATTATTTTCACAACATATTTTATTATTTTACAGTTAACTAATACATGACTAGTTTTAATATCAGTTTTATCTGATAATTAATGCAAAAGAATAACAATATACATGCGCAGCTCATAGTCAGATAATGATTAATGCTGCAGATCTTTCACAAAACAAATAAACATTGATAAAAACACACATGAAAGCAAACAGCGATCTTTTAATTAATCTACCATAATTACATTACGTTACATAAGTTAAACATGCTTTATCAGAAATATTTGTGCATATCTTTTAAGTCAGAAACCTTGATCTTACATAACAGTCAGAACAAAATTATCTCTTCGAAAATAAAGTATTGCATATTTGAGTGGTTTGTGTTTGAAAGAAGAAATCCCTGTGGACCTGACCTGACGCTGATCCGCATAATCAACAGAAGAATAAAGCAATCTCCGCGTTGTATCTTGATGAATTTCCACACAGAGGTACGCAAAAATGTAGGGAGGATGTTTCCCCATGTGTTTGATATACCACTATCCACTGTTAAATTTAAATGTCATTAATTATATACATCTAGCCAAGTTTCCTATGTAAGTTTCCCTTATAGTAAATGCGAATGTTGCAAGACCGGAAGTAAGTCTGCATACACTCACGTCACTGAAGCTCACCGGCGCCATCTTGTGCACCGAGCCCATTTCTTTGTGCTTCTTCAACAGAGCTTGGGCAGCACATCTGAAGCAGCACATCTGCCTTGTGTCTTGTTGCTGTTATTTTTTCATAGTCAATTGTCTTCAGCAACCTTGTTAGCAGAGTTCGGCTGTTCCTCACCCAGCGTTAATGTTAATATTACTGTATATATTATGTGTATTGAAAAATCGAGCATCGCGTTAGCTCAGTCAGGCCACATTAGTCACGCTTGCATCAGCTGACAGTTGTTCCTGACGTGTACCAATCCAGTCTTGACACCTATCACATATATTACCATTCTTCAGTGTTTCTTCCATCGCATCGCTGCTTGCAATTAACTCCCTCCTCCAACCCCAACTCCACCAACTGAACCTGTAATCCGATCTAACTTTCTTAATTGGAAGCAGTCTCTTTCAGATTTTGTTTACAACTCATGTAATTGTGAATTTTAATTATGCTTATTAATGGTTCTGTTCTGTACCCCAGGGGGGTTTGTCTTGCTGCTCTCCCCGCTGTCCAAGCATGGTTACATGGACAGGCATGTGGAGTGTTGCCCAGAACATAACCATACCGCCAACACTAACTGTATGCAATTATAATTGTCATTAAATATACTTGACGGAAGTGGTCCTGATTGAATTGTATTTTGATGCTTTGGAAACGTTCTTATAACGTTTATGCCAATAAAACCCCTTGAATTAAATTAATTTTAGTGTGCATTTAATTTTAAAGGCAAAAACTGCTCCATTAAGGTATAATACATTTAGAGTATGTGCTGTATATATTTTTTATGTGCTTCTATGGTCATAATTACTAAAATCCCCCACCAAACACCTTTCTTTATGCCATTGAGGACTTTGGTCTGACCTTTGCTGCTACAAATGTCCTACCACCTAGCATGTCTTTAGCATCAATAGGTATGGAGGGTCTGTTTCGCCTGTTTTCTGGTCTCTTCTCTACAAGTGTCATTGATTGTATGTGTGTTATTCATATATTAGTCCAACATATCTGCTTAAGGACATTTTGAAAAAGATGTGACTTGTTTGTGGTAACTCTGGCACTTGAAAATTATAATAATAAAAAAAAAAGTTTGAGAGAAAGTTATCACACCAATAGCAAAAAAATATATAATATTTTAGACTAACAAAAGTTTTGAAAGTATTTTCTCATAGAACATAAAAAAATATAATTTGAAATGTTTTTAATTATTTCCGAAAAAAAAAATGTCTCTCAAAATACTTTGAAAAAAACTCTCAAATACATATTTTTTTGCTTTCACTGTGAAAATATTTTCTCTAAAAAACAAATAAAGTGTTTCTCTCAAAATGCTTTTCTTTTCTCTCTATGCAATTTCTTGCTCTCGTGTCAGGATTTTGTTTTTACAGTGAGATTTGTGTCATGAATTGTGTCGTTCCTATTGGCCAGTTGGTTGAGAATCGTCTTGTCTTGGGAGTCGAACTGAATCATTACACCATTGTTCGGTTCACCTGCAATAGACGCCGCCTCTGCCTTATGGCTAGTTTAGTTGAGCACAGACACTTCAATGTTTGGGTAAGATGATGACACAGCTGGCTGAGCAAGTTCAGTATCACTGAAGATTAAACATTAAAAAATAGCACTCATATTCATGAATGAGTGTGTATTATATTATTTGCTTGCTAATCGCTAGTAAAGCTAACCAGCCATCATGCTAGGTAAACTTACAAACTCACCTGGTTTATACTATTTTTAAATCAAATGTCAAATGAATGTTTTGATTTAGATAGTTTCACTGTAAGTTAAGTTTTCACTAGTTTCATAGTTCACTGACAACCGGGGCAATTTCCCCTTCATTATCACGCATTGCCTGCGATAACTAATGCGATATGGCTCAGCTTGTCAGTGAACTTACTGTAGTAAATGTCACTCCATCTGAAAGCAGGTGATGGCGATTTACTACTAATCAAGGAACCAGCTTTACTGACGAGATGCGCATAACAATGTCATCCGATATATCGCCTATTCATCATACAACCTCCTGAACAGTTTTACTCCATGGACTCAGAATAAAATATTTTGTTTTAGGGTCAATATGATCAATATTATCAATATGATCAAATCAAGCCCGACCCTACCCGAGCCCGAGCACGTTGTATCCGAGCCCGGCCCGGCCCGACACGTTCACTGTAATTATGAGCCCGAGCCCGATTTAAACCCGACCATTTTTAATATATGGGCCGTTGTAACCAGGGCGGCGCCAGATTTTTTTTTTTTTTTAGCGCAGGTGCTGCTGTGCTACGGGGGAGCTGTGTATATACAGTAGGTGGCCAGCCTTTCTGGGGCTTACCGCCATGGCAGTACCGCGGTGGTAACTGTAATTCAGTCGCGTGTTAAAATCATTCGCGAAACTACCGCCAGGTGGCGCAAAGGGACGGATTGCGAAATGAATGTAATTGTAAAATGAGATAGAAGAAGGAAGTAAAACAACAATAACATTATGATATAACATTGTAACATTTAAAAAAAAAGTTTTTTTACAATTTGTTAATTTTTTAAATGTAGGATAGTCTTTGACTACAGTCTACTGAACAAAAAATAAAAGAAGACCTTAACACAAAGGATCATATGCATGCTATTTTTATTAAACAGTAAATAAATATAAGTCCTATATTTTAAATATATATATATATATATATATATATATATATATATATATATATATAAGCTAAATGTTTTAATTTCATTTTCATTTCGATTCATTCTTGGTTTAAAAAAATATTCAGGTTCCATATGCAGAGCGAAATGGGAACGGTCCAGCATTTAGCAATAATTAGTATTAACTCTGTTATTATTCTTGATTTTTCAAACTACCAGCATTTTTGAATTATGCCTTATGTGTGACCAAAAATTAAGTGTTATTTGTTTCAGCTGTTTGATCGCTGGTGCCTCGCGCACATATTCACTGGAAACAGCAGTCGTTCACCAGACATTCGGCGTGAGCACTTTGACATTGCTATTTATGATTTTTTTTTTATCAATACTGAAGCGCACAGCCTATTTACCTCATGAATAATAGTTAAGCTTCAAATGGGCAACATCACAAATATGGAAACGTTTGATTTCTCCCGATTGAGAAAGTTACCTTATGCTTAGCTCTAAATTATTATTATTATTATTATTATTATTATTTATTACTAAGCCTATATTATTATATACTGCAATTATATTTATCCACTAGAATTCTATATTTTTAATTATTGTTTTGTTCTGATAAATTTGTTAAATTTAAAGGATTTGTTGTAAAATATTTTCTAATAGCCAATTTTTTTCCTCTCACAAACTCTGATTTATTTTTTAGCGTGTTTAAAAAAAAAAAAAGAAAGAAAACATTCAGCAAATGAAAATAGGCGATTAATCCGTTAAAATGTGTTACTCTTGGTTAATAGTAATTATAATTATTTTACTTCCGAACAGAGCCTGAGACTAATCTAGGTTATCCATATTTTTTATTTTTTTTATTATTTTTTTTCAATCTGAAAATGACTTTGTTCATTACATTCACTTCACGTGATCTGGCGCAGATCAGCCTCCTGCAAAGCTCAGCTGTGGATGATTTAAAAATGTTTGATATAAGCAGTGGTTCTCAACCCGCGGCCTGTCAAGATAATAATGCGGTCTGCACAACATGCTGAAAAAAAAAAACCTTTATCAGTTTGTAAAATTTTATTGGTTACATCAATTAAAAAAATAATATGCTACTAATGAAATATAAGTTATATCCTAATGTTTTTATGTGATTTATTTTTTCTTCATATATTATTTTCAGACATGAGCACTGGCATAAGCATTTAACAAACACATATAAGCGCGCACTTTGGCAGAATTCAATTCAAATAGTCATCAACAGCCATTAGTTAAATTGCCTTTAAGGTAAAATTGCGCATCAGAATGTACGAATTTCTTTTTAAAGGGAGAAAAAAATAAATTAAAAAAAATGCCAGCGAATGAACATTCATGAATGAACATACAAACTGTCAATAGTCGCAGTATCAGTATTGAAGGAGAAGTGCTGGATTTTCGTTTTTTTTCTTTTTTTTTTGCCCTGCAACTCACTTGAAGAAGTTCAGATAAATGGAAACACCATACACTATGTAACTATCCTAAATTGAAGAAATGTGGCAAAATATCTCAAGAGAGAATCTCATATTATTAAATTCAAAAGTGCTTTCCATATTTGGATCAAAATAGGCTACATTTGTGAACGCAGATTTTCTGAAATGTTGCGCGTCAGGTCATGCAAGCCTGCATCTTAAACCCTCTGTCAAACTTTCTGCGTCCGCTATGGACCGCTAGGTATGCGTGACGTAAAAAGCGTCATTGGAGAGTGTGTGCAGAGGCTCTAGCAGACGACCGCATGGACAGGTGCGCCTGGTCAGTCAGCTTCAAAAGCAAAATTGCACATGTGCAGGCAGAGTGAAGAAGCTCATTGCTACTCGAACCTGTGCAATCCGTCAATAAAAGAATATAAAGACAGCGATGTGCAATAATTCTGGGCAATTGCAGAGCTGGCCATCAGCCTGCGCATTCAGAAGTATAAATTGAAGAAGTCTGCGTCCGCGCTGGCCGTGTACGCGTCCGGATTGCTCATGCGGAAAGTATAACACAGGCGTTACAATCGCAACTTCTTTGTGTTACTCCTTTCAAGCTGAATCTCACAAAATTGGTCAGCTCCCGACAGCATCAGGTGTTTTATTTATGGGGAGTAGAATTGTTTGTTTCAATTAATGTAATATATATCATAATAGTTAGGCTATTACAAATCAGGTTTGTTTGTATTGCTGACGTAATATGTAAATTATATGCGTAGACTTGCACTTAGACCATAGTGCGGCTCGCTGGAAAAAAGGTTGAGAACCACTGATATAAAGGTTGCTGTCCCATTTTATACAGGAATTGTTCATTTAAAAAAATCTAATTATATTGTTAACACAAGTTCATTTATAACTATTTTTTTGCTTATAAACTCCTTGAGAATTTAAAGTTAGTTTAATAGTATTTAAATTCAAGTTTAAAAAAAAGGTTTTAATTGCTTAAATTATTTTGATTAATTAATAATATGTTATCATGTTTATTCTTGTAAAAAATACATGTTTATTCTTTAGGAAAACAAGGGAAAAAATAAGGGAAAATCTGAATATTTGTTTTGCTTTACCTATATATGTAAGCTACAATTATTCAAATAATAATAATAATAATAAAATAATGTCATTAAAAAATACCATTGTCCTGAGTAATTTTGACCATTATAGAATTGTGACTTTAAAGATTAGTCATTTAGGTGGTAAAAATACTGTGAAATTAATAATGGCATGGATTTTAGAGCATAACAACTGAAGGTTTATGAAACATTAGCCAATAAAGCATTTTTTTAAACAACGGAACTTAAAGTTGTGAACTAAAATATTATTTCAACCATACAGCATGTGAATAAATAAAATGCATAATTTTCATAACATTTCATTATTCATAAAATGCATAACGTTTCTGGTGTTTGGATATGTAGGCTACTTCAACATAATGAGCTCCAAGTTTAAGAATAGTCCTAGACTTCTCTCTCTCTTTAAAGGGGGGGGTGAAATGCTCGTTTTCACTCAATATCCTGTTAATCTTGAGTACCTATAGAGTAGTACTGCATCCTTCATAACTCCAAAAAGTCTTTTTTTAATTATATTTATAAGAGAAAAATAGTCTGTACCGATTTTTCCCGGAAAAACACGAGTGCCTAGAGGCGTGACGTGTGGGCGGAGCTAAAGAATCACGAGCGCCAGTAAGCTTTTGAGTTGAGAGCGTGTGGAAGCTGTAACACAGATCCAGAGGCTGAAATTTAACAAGAGCAGCATCAGCAAAGGCGTCTGGAAAATGACTAAGTTCCACTTTGTCGTTTTTTTTATTTTTATATTTTTTTTAAGGTGTACATGTGGAAAGTGCAGTTTGATGACAACATCGCATGTTGTTTACTTGATGTGCTCACGGGCTGATAGCTAAGTTAACAACACAGAGATATTTGAAGCAGTTTTACTCACCGCATGCGGTTCCAACACACGATCGTGACCCTTGTTCATTGGGACTGCATTATCCTTAAGAAATAAACGATGTGCAAATCTGGCGTCAAACTGGGCCTTGTTTGTAAAACAAGCATCTTAGAAATGCAGGGAACAACACTTGCACAACGCCGTTGATGCTCTGTAAAAATAAACTCCATCCACTGGTCCCTTAATGCTGTTTTTTTTTTTTTTGGTAATCTGTGCAGGGTTGTCTTGCCCTGGCAACCAAAAACACACTCCTTTTGTGACTTTTCTCGACGCTCTCGCTCTGATCAGTGAATGTCTGTGCTCTTAGTGCTCTGCTATACGGGAGCGCGCTCTTCCGGCAGAAGTGCCCTCAGGACCCATATAAGGAATTCCGCTCCATTTAACGTCACACAGAGCCATACTCGAAAAAAACTTTTCGAAACTTGTGACAAACCGCAAGAGTTTTTTTTTGGAACAAAAATACTCCTTCAAACCTAAAACTTAATTTTTGAAACTTTGTCCATGTTTAGCATGGGAATCCAACTCTTTAGCAGTGTAAAAAACTCAGTATGCATGAAATAGCATTTTACCCCCCCCCCCCCCCCCCCCTTTAACAGCATTAGCTCAATGATATACGTCTTCCTTCCGTTAGACTTCTCCTGCCTTGCTAAATGTTGGGCTCATGATCAATAAGTTCGCCTCAATCTGATTCAGTAAAGTCAAACCACAGACAGTGAAGCCTCGGAGACCCGCGCGCTGTGAGGCGGGAACAGAGGACTCCGCTTGGTCTTAAAGCCTCCCGCAAACATCCACGATCACAAATAACAATGATTTTCGTAAAATAATGATTCATTATTAATTGATGATTTGTTATTATCATTATGGTCTTGTGAAAATAATAATATGGGCTGCGAGAAAATTATGAAGTGTAGTGCAGGCATGTTTCAGCCCAGTAACACAGCGTTCCTCAAAGCCAAAACACAGACCGAATTCTGTTCAGCTGGAGGGGGTTGGGTTTTGGATAGTTATTCATGGCTTGTGGGGTCGAGATAAATGTGTGAATTGCTCTTTCATATGGACAGTGTCTTATGAGGCTTTCACTTACTGAACCGGTTTATATAGGACTGTTGTTTTGGTTATATTCACAGTGCTGGCTCTCTCCAACGAGAGAAATGCAACATTCACACATTACATTATTCCTTTTCGTTTAAAAACATTTCAAGCTTTCTGTAGCTATATTTTTAATGTACCTATGTGAGACACCACAATATTATGTTAATTAAAAAATTATACATTCATTATCATGAAAAATTAAAGTGATGAGACGGCGCCTCCCTGTCATTAATGCACATTAATAATTTTTGCACAAACACTTGAATATGAGCTTCTTATCACGAGTAAAATTCATGCCAACAGCCAACATATTTAGCTTGATCAGAAGGTTGACTGCAAGAGTCGAGCGGGATGTTAAGGGTTTGTCTGTTTCTTTTACTGATTATTTTCGGGTTAAAGCATGATTTAAACAGATTCACACTCAATCGCTTTCGCAATAATGCGTTCAAACAAATGTAATCTTACAGTGCTACATTATCAGCATGCTATCTGATTTTGAAATCTTGAAGAAGTTAATCGATCTGTTTAGATAAAATAACTGACAAAGATGTTATTTTCATCACAAACAAAATTTTCACAGCAGAAAGCAGCAATTAAAGATGTAGCTAATGCTAAAAAGTTTACACATAGCTTAAGCCATTTTGAAACTCTCCTGTTATTTTATTTTTATTATTATTTTATATGTTTTTATGAACAACATTTCAAACATACTGAAATACTTTATTCACTGGGTGAAGGCGGAGCGTGTTTCTGGTATCAGTTCGCGCGGAGGGGAAGTTGTTGCTGCTCACAGACTCTGCTGCGAGTGAGAGAGATGTTTCACCCGACGAAACGAACATCCACCAAAAATCAACCTGCAGTAATGCTCCTTCATCGACTCGCCAAGCTTTACTTTTGTAGGTCGCATGGCAGTAAATAATTCGATAATATGACCATGCAGTCAATACAGATATTTAATAAAAACATTAAAACAAGCAGGGCTATAAAATAAATCAATAAAAAACGCAAATCAGCTTATTTACAAATAAGTTCTATAAGAAAAAAAAAAAAATCTAAACCAGCGGCATAAGGAGATGGAAATATAAACTAGAAAAAATATTAACAGGTCCTCCATCCATGACACTGACTCACTGCTGAGCTGCTAGTTTTAATCTGAACAGCTCTTAAAGCTGAGTGGATGGTTAAATGCACGATGGGCTAGTATTAAATTAATCATCTTGTTGCAGTTATAAATTTGACGGCTAAATGAATGATAAAGAACTATATTAAAACTTGTTTTGTAAAATTTCTTCGTAATTTGAATATTGATTTAAAAATCGGTTTAAATCATAAATCAGATTTTTTTTTTAGGCCATATGATATCACCCTACTTTAAAAGCAAGTAAAGAAGGTTCTCTTTAAAGTTACTTTAGTTCTCAATTACTAAAGCTTTTTTTTTACATCGTGTGAATGTTGTTGATTGTAATGAGAGAACTTGCGTTTAATTGTGAGGACGTTTTATTAATTCTTTAGAGTTTCAAAGATTTAATCATGCCGGTTTAATTTTATTCGTTTCTTGTTTTAGGCAAATTAGGCATTAATAATGGGAACGAAATTATACACTGCTTCACATTTAAACATGCAACAATTTCTTAATCAGTTTACAGACAAATGTCTTTTTCCCAATAGGTTATGTCAAAATAAAGGACAGGTAACGAATAACAAAAATGCATGTTGTTTTATTAAAGGAAAAAATATATTTATATTTAAAATATAAATTAAAATATATGCATAATATATTCAAATATTGACATTTTGCATATTAATCCATGTAGCCTACCCCCCTAAAATAGGCTGCCACTTTTAATGCTCGGATGCAAAGTAAACCACAATTTCTTTTGAATAATATAACGCATAATTAATATAATATAAATAATACGGCACACCTTTTAAATGTGTCCAATCTAAAATATGGTTTAATACCATGTAGCTTAGAAAATATAAGCATAGATTCTTTCTCTTTCTCGTTCTAAGAAATGCACATAACTTCATAAATACCAAACTTTCTTCTGTGAGTATTAAATATTAAATATATTAAATATTTAAACTATAGAAAATCGGAGGTTTTCTCAGTCGGAAAAGGGTGGATTGCCCACTTCAGGTTGGTGGAGAGTTCCTGCCTCAAGTGGAGGAGTTCAGGTATCTTGGGGTCTTGTTCACGAGTGAGGGAAGGATGGAACGTGAGATTGACAGACGGATCGGTGCAGCTTCTGCAGTAATGCGGTCGCTGTACCGGTCTGTCATGGTGAAGAAGGAGCTGAGCTGTAAGGCAAAGCTCTCGATTTACCGGTCAATCTACGTTCCTACTCTTACCTATGGTCATGAGCTGTGGGTCATGACCGAAAGGACAAGATCCCGGATACAGGCGGCCGAAATGAGCTTTCTCCGTCGGGTGGCTGGGCGCTCCCTTAGAGATAGGGTGAGAAGCTCGGTCACTCGGGAGGAGCTCAGAGTAGAGCCGTTGCTCCTCCACATCGAGAGGAGCCAGCTGAGGTGGCTCGGGCATCTATTTCGGATGCCTCCTGGACGCCTTCCCAGGGAGGTGTTCCAGGCACGTCTCACCGGGAGGAGGCCCCGGGGAAGACCTAGGACACGCTGGAGGGACTATGTCTCCCGGCTGGCCTGGGAACGCCTCGGGGTCCTCCAGGAAGAGCTGGAAGAAGTGGTTAGGGAGAGGGAAGTCTGGGCGTCTCTGCTTAGACTGTTGCCCCCGCGACCCGGCCCCAGATAAGCGGAAGATGATGGATGGATGGATGTTTTTCTTTCATTTTTTGTAACTGAAGCAGTCAAATGTAACACATCAGCGAGGCAAAACTGAAGTCTATTTGCGAAAATGTGCTTTGATGTGCTTGTTTGATAACTTGTGATTAAAGCGCCACTCAGCGGACACAGGCTGCAAATGCACTTTACACCGCCGCCACAGCGGTATGTGTGGCGGTAAAAGCGGCGTTTTGGATGTCTACTTAGTGTATATATATATATATATATATATATGTGTGCCGCATTTAATGCACGAGACAAAGCCAACACATATGTTGTCACTCCCCACGACTAGTTTAAAATGTTTCCATACCTCCGATTTTCCTCCAAACTTGCATAAAGTTAATTCTCCTTTTTTTTTTTTCTTTGCTTCTTCAAGCTCCATGTTGCATTCAATTTACTGAATAGTAGGCTACAGCGCGCACAGCAGGTGTGATGCGTCACGCATGCAAGACTGCGAGTGGACGAGACGCTGCGCATGACACGTGACGTGCTTTATAAAGAGCCCGACCCGACCCGGCCTGAGGACGGTGGCAGGAAATATCTGCCCGGCCCGCGGGTTGGGTCGGGTCGGATCAGGTCGAGCCCGAGCTCGGGCTTGGGCAGAGAATCTAAGCTCTACAATATGATACATGTCCTCTTTGAACCTATAACTGAACTATAACCTAAAATGATAGCATCTGTATCTCTCACTATAGGTAGGCTATAGAGCACTATATGCTCTAAAATCTTTGCCTTAGGCTATGCAATTTAAATGGAGGAAATACAGATAAGTTGACATGAAGGCTATGCATATGTGAAATATATGCTATAAATATAGCAGCATAAATTTAACCTCTTAATGTTGCTCTCAGAGTGCACCAGAATGCATTTGACTTAAACATGTACACATTTCCGGCCGGGGGTGCATACCCCAGGACCCTCTTTGCGTTCCCCTTAACTGAGGTCCAACCATCATTGTCTCTGAAAGCTCTGAGGGAAACACTGCTTACATAGATATATTATAATTATAACCAACGTTAATGGAAAACACTTTAGAGTTCAAAAGATCTTTACATGACTTCAATTCATGGTTTTATTTTTCATTTAGTTCCATCATTTCGAATACCCACACAGCTGTTTTATTTGTCTGATTGGCTCTACTTCATAGACTTCAAAGACAATGCAATAAATTCACCAGTACAATGTTCTTACTAGTTGGTTGTCATGATATTTCCCTCTATTCGCTTGTTAAGTCTGACGTCACGTAGCAGCGCTTCCGTGTCCAAACGCTCTATCAGTTACCACGTGAAAACAATAAAAGGTGCTAATATAAACTCACAATGTGATAGAATACTAGCGAAAAAGTTATAATCTTAACCTTTAACTCCATACCGAAGTCCCAGATAGCCAGACAATGAAAATACAAATAGATTGTAACGGGGCGTGTTTTAGAACTACAAATCCCATTAGCCTTAGTTCTATAAAAGGAAGTAAGGAGATTTGTTCGTTCACTTCCGCCTTTGTTCCGTTGAAGATTTATGAAGGAAAGTCACGGCAAATCTAAGGTATGGCATTATACATGTTAGATTAGTATGTTTTGCACACGTAGATGTTAAATAATGCGCTGGCTCTCTGTGTGTTGTACGTCTTCCTGGTCATTGAAATTGAAGTCGCAGCTTGTCTGTGTTGCATGGTGGCAATCGACTAAATGTGTAAGGATCGTTTGTGCAGTCATACATCAAATATTGGAACGTTGTTGAGTGCTGAACATATGATGCATCATTTAGGAGTATTTTGGCTGGATGGTTGCCCGAGTGTCATAAACCAAAATAACGGATGGTAGAGGGATGCACGATTACCGTTTATTTTTAGGGTGAATTATTAAGATTGTTTGTGTTCTTTTTTTTGGTTGGATGTTGGACCGGAGTGGGCTAAGGGAGAACTGAGGTCACACTAAAGACAAAAAAAGGGATGAAGTAGAACATTGTTATTTTACAGTGTTGCCTTATTTGTCCTATTTGCATTACCCACTGTTAATGCTATTGTTTGTTGTGTTTCTTTGTTGTAGATTTCTTTTGACCTGACGGTGGCTGCGGGGTTGCCTTCACTGGTGGATAGCAGTGGTGTGGTGGTTTGGTCACTTTATTTTTTCTTCCCTTTAGGCTTGCAGTGTGATTGCCGTGAGCTTGATTGCAGTGGGAGCACGGTTGCCATTTCTGTTTTTTTCACAATCTAGGTAACCTGTGGCCATCTGTAGGTCTTGTTTCTTTATTTTTGATTGTTTTTGTTTACATTTTTTCTTTGTGGGTAATTGCATTGAAGGTCTGCTATATCTGTTTAACATGTTAATGTTTGTTTTCTTTGTAACTATATTTTCTTTTGAATAAAATGTTTGTTTATTGAAACTTCACTACTGCCTTCTGCCTGCTCATTTCCCTCGTTTGGGTCATGTCACTATATATATATATATATATATATATATATATATATATATATATATATATATATATATATATATATATATAAAAATATTTGTGTTTGGGACGCTGTGAGCACGTAGACTGTAGTGTACACCGTAAGTTTGGAAGCGTTTAGCTTAAATGATTAATATGAATAAACAGTGCTCATAAACGGCTGCTGAGGTCATATTCTCAAGTGAAGCGAGTTGAGGCTTGGACCCGGAAACCGCGCTTCTTACATCACTTAACAACCGAATAAGTGAGAACATTTGGCCCACAAACAATTACAATCAAATATTTATAAATACACACACAGGGAGGAAGGGAGAGATAGAGACAGAGAGAGAGGAAGTTTACCCTCTCGTATCCATGCGCCTCGGTGACGTCATCTGATTGGACCACTGCTAAGTTTAAGAGCCCTGTCCCACTGACCCCCTCTCGCTTGATTCACAGACTACTCTGCAGCAGCAACAACCACATCTTTTCTGAGGTGAGTCAGCTTGACTTTACTACAAACAGTGATTAAAAGTTCAAACTTTCAAATACAAAATAAATTCTTCCTATATATATATATATATATATATATATATATATATAAGTGATAAGGGCCTATATGACAGTGGCAGGATAGGCAGAGACTGTAATATAATAGACCCTATTCTGACAGGATTTGGTCAGAGAAGAGTTTCTGACTGGAAAAATAATTTTCTGATTTTTTTTTTTTTTTTACGGATTTCAAATAACGAGTGATTTTTAAAAGATTATGAAGACATGACATTTATAAAACCCATTCTGAAAGGATTTGAAGAATTAAATATGAAGGATAATTTAATCTTAAATATTTACTTCACAAGAAATACCATAATTCCTCAAATAAAAGCCGGGTCCTTTATTTTTGCCTAAACTGCATATAGGGCCTTAATAATATTACCTTTCAAAGGATCCTAATGTAAAGGATATTTTCAAAAGAGTTCCTCGTGTGATACAGACTTTGTATGAAGAAATATTAATCATAGCAGTGGGCATTTACACTGAAGTCTTTAAGGAGACACATCCCTTTAATTGGAGTATTTAAATCAGAAGATAATTTAAACATGCAGTTCATGATCCCTCTAAACGTTTTATCCACATACTTAGTGTTTTACTGAGTTTGAATTACTTTAAGTGATTTATTTTTCATTTGCTACACCATAGGAGAGACCCCAGAATTCGAAGAAGGGGACAGCTATGTGGTAAAAAACCACACCATATCTAGCAAATATGGAAAGCAAACTATATTTGTAAAATCAGCAACCAGCAAATGTAAAACCTCCCCACTGAGTCTCACTGAAGATCAGGAGAGAAGGGCCAGAGATCCTTGTTCCCCTCTGGTCTCAGAGGACAAAGTGAACCCTTCTGAAGAAGAGTATGTCAGTCTCCTGGGAGAGATTGATGGAGGAAGTAAGTACATTTAACAGAGGCCTCTCATTCTACATTCTCATGATCAAATGCAAATTTAATAAACCTTAAAAAAAATGAATGTTTGTTGAATGTTTACAAAATTGCTCTTAAGGAATAGTTTACCCCAAATTTTCATAATTGATCAAATTCTTTGTTCTGCTGATCACAAAAGTTGTTATATGTAAGAATGTTTGTAATCAAGCAGTTTTAGGTCACCACTGACTTTCATAGTACGAAAAAAGGTGCTAAATAGTGTAATATCAATCAAACTGCAGTGTATATATATATATATATATATATGGTGCTCCAGAACTGTCAGGTTACAAACAATCTTACAATCAGATTTAGAAGAGCAAAGAAACTCATACAGGTTTGGAACAACTTGAGGCTGAATACATGATGACAATATTCATTTTGGGTTGAACTATCCTTTGCGGGATATGATACATCTGCAGAATATAGCATGAAAGATATGTGGGCAACCTTCATGCTTTTTTGGTTGGGGCATGTTCGAGTTCTGTACTGTACTGTAACAGAAGGACAGTTATGTTTCCTCTGGTATTTTTTGGAGGGGGCATGTTCGAGTACTGTACTGTACTGTAACAGAAGGACAGTAATATTACCTCTGGTATTTTTTGGTGGGGGCATGTTCGAGTACTGTACTGTACTGTAACAGAAGGACAGTAATATTACCTCTGGTATGTGATTGTAGTTGCAGGAGGTGAGGATGGCACAGGTGCAGTTTGGTAAAGTGCCCGTCCTGGACTTTAAGATAAACTGCAAATCAAGAGCAGTGGAGGTTTCTCTGTGGAGAGACGAGGCTCTTATCCAGGTGTTGAATGGAGACACAGTGGAGCTGACCCACCTCCGCCCAAACACCACAAACAGTTACACCACTGTTAAGGTACACTATGTAATGCAGAATATTATTTCTTTAAATCAGTCTCTCTCAAACTCCAGCCCCTCCCATCACTACACACATCTGCCACATGTAAAACATGCATTTAAACATGCCTGCTGTAAAAACACAGATTTCATGGAGGAGACGGTGGAGGTGGTTGAGTATCTTCAGGAATGGGTGCGATCGTGCTTCTGGAGGTCGATTATGAGGAGTATGTTGTCCCAGACACAATGTATTCAGGAGACGTTGAGGACCTTGTGGAACAGCTGCCAATAAAAATGAAAATTAAACATATGAACAACCGGGTGCTAAGTATCGAAGAATAGATCTTAAATGATATAAGTTCAAATTGAATCGGTTAAGGGAATAGTTGTTCCCCCATTATTAAAAGATTATTTGTTCAATATTTGTTATTTTGTGGTTTAATTTGTGGCCTTGTTAATATAGTTAATTGATTGGTGTTTATATGTTAATGCTTTGCAATTGGTTTTCAATAGTTCTTCTGTTCACTTTGTATTTTTTTTTTTGTTGGTTCAATTAAAGTCATTAGATAATTCTCAGTTATGTCAGTTTTGATGCTTTTTACACATACACATCACAGCCTAGGCTATATATTATACTGACAGTACAACAGTCTCATGTGATAATTACTTACATTTTCATCACAATAGTATATTAAGTTACAGAACTTAGCAGGTTTAGCAACATTTGTATGACAAAAAAAGGACTCCGAACATTTAAATAAAAAGCAGTACATTTAAATATTTAGAACAAACATTTTCAATCAATATTTAACATCAAAAGTATAAGTTAAGTGTTTTATAAATAGATTGCCAATGCTAATTAAGTCTAGGATACTGTGATAAACACCACAGCTAATTTACTCATATGAATTGATGTTTAAAACATTTTATACTGTATTATAAAGGCAAAATGATGCCAAAAAGATTTGCATGCACGAGGTAAGATTTGTGAAAGTGTATACAAGGTTGCAAGCCTAAATTAATTTTGCAAACTCAAGAGCAGACTTGAAATTGTTTCAAGTACATGTAAAAAAGACTTGCAACATTTTACTGTTTTTCATAAGTGTAGTTCATGTATTATGAAGCGGCGGCTTCAAACTAATGCAAAATAAACATGACCTGTATTCTTTTGACCTTTATTTTTCTGCTGTTTCACAATACATGAAAACACTTGCAAAAGTGTTTTTTTCCTTTTACACTTTATCGCGATTTCCATCTTTACGAATCTTCTCTTGCATTTGGTAATTAAAATTACACTTGCAAATCTTACCTTATGCTAGTGATGTTACATATGACACTGAAGCTTCAAAGTGCATAAGCAGCGCAATTTCTCATGAAGCTGTGTGCTGGAGCACGTATTGTTTTCAGAGAATCAAGTGATCAATGATAAACTAAGCCTCACATTCTGTCCAATCATGTGCGCGTGTCAGAATGTTCGAACATTACATACACCCACCTAAAGGATTATTAGGAACACCATACTAATACTGTGTTTGACCCCCTTTCGCCTTAAGAACTGCCTTATATATATATCTTGTACTATCCTGAAAAATCTTGTACTCGATGGCGCCGCGCATGGCTGCTTCAGTGTTTGGCTCTCCAGTGTTTATACTGTTTTTGTTCGTTTTTCCTGTTTTTTGTTTAACAAACACTATCAGTTTCACCAGGGATGAACTGCTGAACATTCGGCAGAACACACCACAAGATCTTTTACCAGATTTAAATTATTCAGACGTTTTACTGAACGTTGTTATCGGAGGAGCGGCGGCGCTGATCAAGCGCTTCAGGACGCGCAGACGGGGGAAGCGAGCGGGAGCGCTCGTCAGACTCAGGAAGCGCGGATTTAGAACGCCGTTGCCTAGCATCCATCTGGCAAATCTCAGCTCTCTACCTAACAAAACAGACGAACTCCTTTTGCTCTCTCGGACAAATAAGGGTTTCTCTCACTCTGCTGCTCTGTGTTTCACGGAAACCTGGCTAAATGACGCCATACCGGACAGCGCGCTCCATCTGCCGGGCTTTCAGCTGTTCAGAGCGGATCGCGAATCAGAGTCTACTCAGAAATCGCGCGGCGGCGGGACATGCTTTTACATCAATGAGCGATGGTGTAGAGATGTAACTGTGTTAAAGAAGATGTGCTGTCCTGATCTAGAAATGCAGTTTGTCAACTGCAAGCCGTTCTATTCGCCGAGGGAGTTTCATTCGTTCATTCTGGTTAGTGTTTACATCCATCCGCAAGCGCACGTGAGCTCAGCTTTACAGAAACTCGCTGATCAGATCACAGAGACAGAACAACAACACCCGGACTCTGTTTTAATCATTCTTGGGGACTTTAATAAAGCCAATCTTTCCCGTGAACTGCCAAAATACAGACAGCATGTTACATGTCCTACCAGAGACAGTAATATATTGGATCACTGCTACACCACAATAAAGGACGCATATCACTCTGTTCCACGAGCAGCTTTGGGACGTTCTGATCACTGTCTGGTTCATCTTATACCGTCCTACAAACAGAAACTTAAATCTGCTAAACCTGTAGTAAGGACTGTGAAGAGATGGACCAGCGAAACGGAGCAGGATTTACAATCTTGTTTTGACCTCACTGATTGGAGTGTTTTTGAAGCTGCTACCACCGATCTGGACGAACTCACAGAGACCGTAACATCCTATATTAGTTTCTGTGAGGATGTTTACATTCCTACCAGGACTTATTTAACATTCAACAACGATAAGCCATGGTTTACAGTAAAACTCAGACATCTTCGTCAGGCTAAAGAGGATGCCTACAGAAATGGGGACAGGGTCTTGTACAATCAGGCCAGGAACACACTGAACAAAGAGATCAGAGCGGCTAAAAAGACCTACGCTAAAAAATTGGAAGACCAGTTTTCTTCCAACGACTCAACTTCAGTTTGGAGAGGACTGAGGGCCATCACAAACTACAAGACACCATCCCCTTGCACTGAGGCTAATCAACGGCTTGCTAACGACCTGAATGAGTTTTATTGCAGATTTGAAACCCCCAACACCCATTCTGACCATCTTCCTGCACAACCATTAACACCTCCTGCAATCCCCCGTTCCACACCTACTGCTCTTCAAATCTGTGAAGATGATGTGCGCCAGGTCTTCAAGAAGAACAAAAGAAGAAAAGCACCAGGCCCAGATGGTGTTACACCAGCCTGTCTGAAAATCTGTGCTGACCAGCTGGCCCCCATCTTTTCACAGATCTTCAACAGATCCCTGGAGTTGTGTGAAGTGCCTTCCTGCTTCAAACGCTCCACCATCATCCCCATCCCAAAGAAACCCAAGATAGCAGAGCTTAACGACTACAGGCCTGTGGCTCTAACATCTGTCGTCATGAAGTCGTTTGAAAAACTGGTTCTGGGTTATCTGAAGGACATCACTGGAGCCTTACTGGACCCCCTGCAGTTTGCTTACCGAGCAAACAGGTCCGTAGATGATGCTATCAACATAGGATTGCACTTCATCCTGCAATATCTGGACAAAACAGGGACTTATGTGAGGATCCTGTTTGTGGACTTTACTTCGGCTTTCAACACCATCATCCCAACAACCCTCCAGACCAAACTGACCCAGCTCTCTGTTCCTAGCTCTATCTGTCGGTGGATCACCAGCTTTCTGACAGACAGGCAACAGTTAGTGAGACTGGGGAAATTCACATCAAACAGCTGCTCCACCAACACTGGCGCCCCTCAGGGATGTGTTCTCTCCCCTCTGCTCTTCTCCCTGTACACCAACGCCTGCACCTCTAAAGACTCCTCTGTCAAGCTCCTGAAGTTTGCAGATGACACTACAGTCATCGGCCTCATCCAGGACGGTGATGAGTCTGCTTACAGACAAGAGGTTGAGCAGCTGGCTGTCTGGTGCAGTCTTAACAACCTGGAGCTGAACACGCTCAAAACAGTGGAGATGATCGTGGACTTTAGGAGAAACCCACCTGCACTTTCCCCACTCACCATCATGAACAGCACTGTGACTGCAGTGGAGTCATTCAGATTCCTGGGAACCACCATCTCTCAGGACCTGAAGTGGGACAATCACATTGACTCCATTGTGAAAAAGGCCCAGCAAAGGTTGTATTTCCTTCGCCAGCTGAGGAAGTTTAACTTGCCACAGGAGCTGCTGAAATAGTTCTACTCAGCCGTCAATTAGTCTGTACTGTGTACTTCTATAACTGTCTGGTTTGGCTCAGCAACAAAATCGGACATCAGAAGACTACAGAGAACTGTTCGGACTGCTGAAAGGATTATTGGTGCTCCCCTGCCCACCCTTCAAGAACTGTATACATCCAGAGTGAGGAAAAGGGCTCATAAAATAACTCTGGATCCCTCACATCCAAGTCACCCCATCTTTGAACTTTTGCCATCTGGCCGGCGTCTCAGAGCCGCAAATACCAGAACAGCAAGGCACAAAAACAGTTTCTTTCCCCAGGCAATCTACCTCATGAACAGTTAAATGTTCATGGAATGGAACATTGGAAGGGGACGCATTAACAAGGAGGCAGAGATATTTGAAGCAGTTTTACTCACCGCCTGCGGTTCCAACACACGATCGTGACCCTTTTTCGTTGGGATTGCATCATCCTTAAGAAATAAACAATGTGCAAATCCGGCGTCAAACTGGGCTTTGTTTGTAAAACAAGCATTTTAGAAATGCAGGGAACAAACACAAACACTTGCACAACTCTGTTGATGCTCTGTAAAAATAAACTCCATCCACTGGTCCCTTAATGCTGTTTTTTCTTTGGTAATCTGTGCAGGGTTGTCTTGCCCTGGCAACCAAAAACACACTCCTTTTGTGACATTTCGCGACGCTCTCGCTCTGATCAGTGAATGTCTCTGCTCTGCTATACAGGAGCGCGCGCTCTTCCAGGAGAAGTGCCTCAGGACCCATATAAGGAAATTCCGCTCCATCTAATGTCACACAGAGCCATACTCAAAAAAAAACTTTCCAAAACTTGTGACAAACCGGAAGGAGTATTTTTGGAACAGAAATACTCCTTCAAACGTACAACTTTTAACTTTGTCCATGTTTAGCATGGGAATCCAACTCTCTAACAGTGTAAAAAACTCAGTATGCATGAAATAGCCTTTCACCCCCCCTTTAATGAAAGTTTCTTAAGGGTCAATATCATGTTATCTGCATCTCCTGCACTACATCAAGCCACTCTTATAATAGCACTCATCACTCAAAATAATGCACGACTCTATTATCTGTATAGTGTGTAAGACTCTAATACAATTATGAAGTAATACTTTTATGACAAATAAATATTTCAGTGAGTAAAACTGGCTGTGTCTATAGTAGGCTGTTATGGACTACACAGCATTTTTATATTATTTTTAAATTATTTTTTTAAATGATTATTATTTTAAATTATTGTCCCTGGATCAGTACGATACTCTTGTAATAAAGTAGCGGTGGTAGCAGACATATTTTGAGTATGAGTTCTGGTTGAAAAGAAGCGATCTAATGCTGTTTACATGAAATAAGCTCCTCCCAAGCAGGTTTAAGTTTACGGACCTGTTGCTATGACAGCAGCTCCGGGATGAGCTTCGAAGAACCAAATGATCCAAGATCACGCCAAATCATCAACATTCAAATCCAGCTAAAACCCAGAGATCATGGTTTACCAACCGTGACAATTACGTCTTCTAATGGTTTATGTTTGAGGTAGCCTTGTAGATGTTGCATTAAAATTGTGACATGAATAGTTTTATAGTTTTTAAAAGTTGGTATAATATTGAGGTACATTGAATAAAATATTAATGAATTACAAAATGTTTGTATAGTGATTCGAATTATCACATTCCTTATTTTGTTTAATTTATTTTTTTAATTATCAAATACTGAGTAACAAAAATGCTTTCTATGTGTTCCCTTTCTAACAAGATTTTAATGATTGACTGTACACTGTTAAAACATTTCAAGTTGGTTAAACTTAGAAACGAAAGTTCACCTGCTGCCTTAAAAATGTGAGTTAACTCAACTTACAGATACTCTGTTTCAACTCAAGAAGTTAAGTTTTACAATTTATTAAACTAATGGTCATTTGTTGTTTAAACTTGATGCTCTGAGTTAAAACAACTTACTATGTTACATTATCGGTTCAAGAAAACTCAAATCATAATAAATAGACTTGTAACTGGTCTGCTCAAAAATGTAAAAAATTTATTTGTATGTAATGTTGTACAAGCTTTAACATTGGTTTGAGAATACAAATTCTTGTAAGAAAACAGGTTTTAAAAAGCCATTTAAGAACACAAGTGCTACCATTTCATCAAAACATCAAAGTTTCTCTAATAATATATAGAACTAGAAGAAAGGTAGATGTAAAATATAACTGAGGGGGAAAGAAAAAGGCATGAATTGTGGAACAATGAGGAGTGGCAGGCCATGTGTAATGATACAAAATAATGGCTCATCAATCACTTTAAAGATTGTAAGTGTTCTCTATATAAACAAGTACATGTAGCTTTCTGACCTTTGAATGATTTGCACAATACATGGTCATTGACTGTGTTGAACAATACTCATGTTGTAAACGCTCACTAAAAGCAATAAGAACACACATGTGAAATTGGTCTATTTCCAATAAATTCTCAAAGTATTTTTTTTATTTTTAATTATATATAAAAGTTTTTCCTTATAGTAAACAATTGACCAACATTCAGCATTGGAGATTCCAGATAAAGCAAAAAAAAACAAAAAAAACCTTTAATATTTTGTTAGATTTGTACATGATATTATTGATGACATGATCTGATATATAGTATAGTACTTAGATTGACTGAAAGTCAAAAAAGCATTTTAGCATAAATTATTACGGATTCTGGGATAAAATAATAATAATAAATATATTGTAATGGTTAAGCTGATTTACTTTTTCCCTACACATATTGCTCTACAATGAATTCAGTATCATCAGTACATTCACAAGATTTAAATATATTTTCTTACATCACACATCTTGATTATCTCAGAAGTCTCCTCTGAAAGGAAGCGTAGAAGGCCAAGTAAGGCAGCTTTTCTTCTGTTCCAATTTGTGTCCTACGTACAATTATAAACAATACTGAGTGACTCCAATATATACATATATATATATATATATATATATATATATATATATATACAGATGAAAAATAATCACATATCAATAAATCACATGCCATCTTATAACGTAAATGATTAAAGAGGTCATACATAGAGGTCATGACAAGTAATAAAATCAAGAATAAAGAATGTTTTAAAAATAAGCAAGTTCACAATTACCTTATTGTAAAATGAATGTCCTTCACACAGCTTCTTGAAAACTTTTTAGGGTGACACTTTATATCTTTAGAGTGACAATAACTTTGAAGAGGAATCAACAGCTGTAACAGTGTGGAAAAGCAGTAGCATATCAGTAGAAGCAATATAGACTAAGCAAATGAAATTGTACAAAAATAATTGCATGGTCTGCATTAAATATGTTGTGTGACTGCATTAGTCCTGCAAACAATATACAAGTTAAACAGCAAACGATTTTAATATCAGTAAGGATGTGTTAACTGTACCTCAATGTAACATGATTGTCCTTCACACAGCTTCTTGAAAACTCTGCAGGGTGACAACCTTAACCTTATATCTTAGGCTGACAATAACTTTGAAGAGGAAGAGCTGTAAAAAGCAGGTGTGAAAAAGCAGTAGCATATCAGTAGATGCGATACGAAATAAGCATATGACATTATGTTATACAAAAATCAGTAGACAAACAGCTGTCAGTAACATTTAAAAGTAACTAAAATATATAAACTGAAAACCAAAGTGAAATATTAAGCTATTTTAGCATTTGAGGCTCTAGTAAAATTAGCGAGGGAAAAACCCGTGTCCTTGTATTGCCCCAGTCAAGTGCGTCTTCATCTGTGTAACTTTACACCCGGTCAAGCCAGCGCTGCCTGGATTTGAACATTTGTCTAGTTTTTAATTACAGTACAAATGCGTGGCATGGCCAAAAAGCAGAGAAAGATGATTTTTGGAAGCTTAATGTATGGCGACACCTTAACGTAACGTACATCCACAAACAGACGTGCACTCGTGCAGCAAAATCCAGGCGACGGCAGGCTTGACCGGGTGTTCACAGATGGTGGCTCAACTGACCAACGGTCTTACACTCGCGGAGCACGGTCAGTGCAATAAATAATAATACCTGCAGACTTCAGCTCGAAGACCAACTAAAATATAAGCACTGTGAACCAAAGTGATATAACTATTTTAGCGTTTGAGGCTCTGGAACACAGTGAATTAACGAGGGAAAAACTTGTGGTGTCATATTAATTTATCATTACAAATAAAAAAACAAAAACTCTCTTTCCTCGCATTCTTTGTGTTTCTCGACACAAATTCGTGTAAGGTCTCCAGGCAGCTGCATTAACTCAAAATGGCGATGACTTCTCTCTGTATTTCGCTTTTCGCGCTCTCCGTGTATCGCCCCCTCCCCAACATATAACTTACAGACACGAGTTAAGCCCTTACTAGTAACCCCCCTTTTTTGGCATGGAGACCGAAATTACATCCCCAAAATAAAAAGGTTTCTGCTCATGATTCTTTCTGACTAGATACATAATCAACCTTTGTTCACAAAGCTGACACTTTAAAGTTTACTGTTCAGGAATCAGAATCACTCAGACTGTTATGATAATAGAGATATATAAGCTCAAACATAAAAACAAAAATAAAAATATTAAAAACATATGTTTTAAATGTATTTAAAAAAATGTTGATGTAGGAAATGAGTTTGAAAACACAGTGTAGCTAAGCCCTTACGAAAAATAACCATGGTTTTATTATAGTAAAACTGTAGTAACCCATGGTTTTTTGGCGTATTTACTGCCATTTGTAAAACCACAGATTTACTACAAATACCATGGTTAAACTATGGTCAATATAGCAAAACCATGGTTAATTTGTGGTTACCATGGTTTAACTACAGTAACCATGGTTTTTTGGTTTTATTTGTAGTAAAACCATGGTTAATTTTCGTAAGGGAGGCCACAAGTCTTCCAAGACTTCATAAAAAAAATTAATAATTGAATCTGTAAAACTGTGAATTTTATGAAATATTTTCTAAGGCCATGTCATGTGTGTTTTTAGAGAAGGCTAATCAGATTGATTTATGGCCCTTGTCATCTCTGTAAGATCTCACATGTAAACTCTCCTGTGTATTTTGTGTGTGTTTGGCTGTGAAAACTGCCCGATTCATTATTCCATTGTTCTCACCAAACGAGTCTTTCACACCTCCGCCAGGTATGACACATTATCCGCATTATTCTTTTATCATTATTCTTTTGTTTTTATTCCACCTTTATTAGCCTTGATTGTGGTTTTTCAGGCTTTACAAAGACACAAAGCAGCGATCTCACTTCAGTCTCTCTTTGCATTTAGCCCTTATTTATCAAAAGTCTTACTATAAAAATACAACAAAACATTTTCTTACGACCTTACGTGAATTATTGTGACAAAAATGCATTATGAAGAAGAAAAGCACCTGCTATTAGTAGCATCGGAGCTAACGTTAGCATCAAGCTACATCAGACAATTTATGAAATTATTAGTACACTTTTACTCAAAACTCACTTTAAACCCCGATCGAGTGTTTATAATAACTTCCTTTAGCGATCAGGGGTGGAATTTGGTCGTTTACTGTTGTAAAAATATGTTATTTGTAGCCTTTTTCATCGCTGCACAAGTTAGCATTTCCGATGTACATTTTCGATTTTTTTTATAAAAACGCCCCAGATCTCAAGAAATTCTCATACCAAGCTTTACTATCATAATCGCGGGTTTATTATTCGGATATTTTGTGTGTACAGAGGTGTTTCAGTGTTGTTTTGGCCAGATAACTACCAGGAAGTGTGCAGGAAGCATGTGACACGATGGGGCGGTGTCCAGATATGACACTCTAAGATTGACGTTTGAAAGACCCAATCAGAGTCTGAGTCACACACCGCACGAGCTGTGACTACTGCATGCACACACAGATCGCTGGGAGAGGCTGTTTATCATCAGATCTCGTAAATCCATGGAAAATGAATAGAAATGACGATTCTGTCTGAAGAAATATGAAGTAAACATCAGTAAATATATCCATATATCTCCGCAGATATGCATCTTTGGTCTGTAAATCCTTATTGACGCTGTTCAGTGAGTCTATGTGAACACAAATAAACCGCTGCTGACGTGACTGAATATGAGTGAGTGGTGAATTTCTATTCAAAATGTGGCATAATACGGATTTATTATTTTGCACTTCTGACATAAATCACTAAATATCTGTCACTGCAACAATGTTTTATCAAAATATTGGTCAAATATCTTTAAATAGTCTTTAAACTTTCAATTGATGCACAGTTTGTCCAGATGAAGTAAGACAGTGATGTTTAATGTGCTGTGAAAGTGAAACAATAATAAACTGGGGCCGTCAGCGATGTTTGCACGTAAAGGGGTTAATGCACCGAACACCAAGACCTGGGCAAAACTGGCTAAAGTCACTCTTGCACAAATGATCATCTTCAACAGAAAAAGGCAAGGAGAAGCCTGTCTGATGCCAGTACAATCATTCGAGTCTCGAGACAAATCTACTTTAAATATTGATATTGCTGACTCTCTCTCAGAAGTTGAACAAGCACTATGCAAGTACTTTAGTCGTGAAGAAATCCGTGGAAAACGCGGAAGGTAAATTGCAGTACTTTTGGCACCGGAAATGATCAAATCCATGGAGTTGCTGGTTAAAACACGTGAAGTTTACGGTGTTCCGAAGGAGAACATCTACATGTTTGCAATCCCAGGCTGCGAGACATCATTTTGTGGATCAGACTGTCTGCGCTGCTTTGCCATGGAGTGTGGTGCTAAATGTCCAAAAGCCCTATCGTCCACCAAGTTGCGCAAACACATCTCTACAATGTCCAGAGTTCTTAACATGAACGACACCGAAATGGACCAACTTGCTGATTTCCTGGGACATGATATTCGTATCCACAAGAAATATTACAGACTACCCGAGGGAACACTCCAGCTGGCAAAAATCACCAAAGTATTGATGGCAACGGAGCAGGGAAGGCTTAACTAATTCAGAGGGAAAGGTCTTGACCAGATCAGCATCAATCCAACAGGTATGTAACCTGTTAATCGAGTTTAAACTAGCTGTCAAGCGTGTCCTAGTGACTTTGGAAGAATCTGTGCATATCTCTGAATACGAAGACTATATTTCAGAGTGCATTGAGCCTGATCCTGGGATGGAGAGTGAAACCGAACTGTCAGATCATTCTCATGATGTGACGTCAAGTGAGCCAGGTAAAGATTTGTAAACACATTTTTTTAAGATGTTTGTAATTTCCATTAGTTAAATAATTAAATCATGCCTTCAAGCAGGCACTTCAGGAGTGAATAGCAGCAGGCCAGTAAACACGAATGAAGGTAAGATGTATGAACAGGCAGTTAAATGTTTAAAGCAATTAGAACAGCCTATCAGTAATTAGTAGTTTGATTTAGAAATGTATATGATTGTGTTTCTAAAGGATCTCCAGAGAGGACACGGGAGGTCATGAAAGTAACATCAGGTAAGGAACCTGTCCAGTAACAGGTTTTATTAGCTTTATTTATAAAAGGTCAACAACATCATACAGAATACAGTAGTATAAAAATAATCCAGTCTTGCACCTACAACACATGCAGTGCAATTAATGTAATTTTCTTGTAATTAGTTCCTAGGAAGAGACAGTGGAGTGAGGTGGAGATTGCGGCTGTAGAAGAGACAATGATGAAATTTATTCACTCGGGAGTTACTCCTGGAAAAGTCGACTGTGTTGCATGCATTACAGCAGCCCTCAAAGCCCTCGGTGAACGAGACTGGCAGGCGGTGAAGTATTATATAAAAAACAATCACAGCATACGAGAGAAAGACCTCAAAAAAGTAAGGTGGATTTTGGATGTTGATTCCGTTTTTGGGTTTTAGTTGAATTATATTGTTTTTTTTGTTTTTTTTTTGGTCTCAATACCATAGTTGGAAACATTATAATGTAGTTTAAGTTTTGAAAGAGTTAAAATGGCTCGATGTTGGTTGTAAATTTGGTGCTTGGACTTTTTTTAAGTCTGCTGGCAAAATGCTGTGTCAGGTGATAAGGAGTTGGTGTAAATGTTGTAGTTTTACTGTACAGTAGCCATACGACAGAGTGAGTGCCTATAGTTTTCAATGCCTTTATTTAGGCCCCTTTACTTTTCACATTTTAATTTTAAATTGATTAATTTATTTTCTGATGGCACATTAGACGAAACGCATCATAAAAACTATATGTTGTAATATCTGGTGGCAAGCACTGAACCCATACTGTACTGATTCAATTTGGCTGTAGATTCAATTTGTATCAAGGTCGTTTTTATTTCTCTTGGACTTTTTTTTTAATGACTTAAAGATTAAATTCTTAGAGCATTTCAAAACAAGACAAAAAAAAACATTCCACTGATAACGTTCATAATTTTAGACAATTTAAGAATTGTAGCTCTGATCTAACCTTTCCGAATGTGTTATTACTGGTTAACTACAGGATACTTAACTTTACCTCAAACATAATACATACTTTTAAAAGTAACCTTACCATGTATACGTTTAATGGGTTTTTGTGTGTATCTTCTTGTTTGTGCTCTGTCAGTATAAGGGTCGGTGTTTGTAAAAGCACTCTGTGACAACTTAGTTTTAAAGGGCTTTATAATATTTATTAGATTGACTTTGATAAGAGCAGCTAAATCACATTCAACGTACGTCTCTCATGGGTCATAATAATCAGTAAATGTAGCAACTGAATTGTGTAAGAATGAGTTAAATGCAGTATGATTGTGGCAGTCTTAGTGGACTGAAATGGTTTGCAGTTGAAGAAGTTAAAGTTCATTTTTGAAGTCAAGCTGAACTAACTTGTTAAACCACCCTATTTTTAACGAACCAATATAACTTCCAGAAATACCATTATGAATTGGCCAGCTGGCCATATTATGACCTTTCTTTGTCTGTAGATTACACTGGTCTGTCCCCAGATTGGACATCCATGTGTACTTACTGATACACTAGTTGGTCAGGGTTTTGTCCCCAGATGGGACTTCCGTTAATGCCCATATAAGGAGTTGTCCCCGTGTCCCCACATGTGTTAACCTGACCTGTCCCCAGATTATCACCTACCCTTATTTTAATAATTTAATTACATTTTAAGTGAGGTATTTATTAAACTTTTTTTTTTAGATTTTTTGATGCGTTTATCTAGTCTCTAGGATGTCAGGAAAGTGGTGTCCCCAAAATGTGGTAAATAACTGGTGCCCCCACGAGGCACCCCAAACAAGTATGTGTGTGTGTGTGTGTGTGTGAGAGTGTGTGTGTGTGGGATCGTGGTGTTTGGTTTTTAAATTAAAGAGAATGTGCTGAAATGTGTCTTTGCTTGTGTTATAAATCATCTTACTGCTTGACTTCTCAGGATTTTGTGAAGAATATTTCTGGTAGTTCTGGTCATTTCTGGATTGGTTTGACTGATGTTGAAGAGGAGGGCAGATGGAAATGGGTTGATGGCAGCAACATCAACATCAACATCACCTCTGGGTGAGAAATCACTGAACTGAACTGATTATTATCTAATAAATGATTGTCTCAGTCAGTATCATATCACACAGAAAGCAGCTCTGATCTAACACTGATCTGTTGATGCAGGTTCTGGAAGTCTGAAGAGCCAAACAATCAGGGAAACGAAGACTGTGCTAACACTCGTTCATCAGGATGGTTTGATGCTCCATGTGATGGTAGTGTTAAATGGATCTGTGAGAAGAGTATCCTAAAATGATACATTATAATAAAAATATACGTATATACATCATGAACGGATAAATATGTCAGTAATTTTACCTTTTTTTTTTTTTGAATGGCACATTAATTAGGTTATTCTGTAAAAACAAATAAAAAATAAATAGAAAAAAACATTGTAATATTAAAATTTACATAATTGTTTTTCAATCACTTTTTGAATTTTAAAGATCTGAACTAAAATCTGAATGTGAAAAACAACAGTAATGTTTCTACAGACTGAAATAAAATCAGTAATACACTGATATAATAGAAATATTCATAAAAACAGCATTGATCCAATATTGTTAACCAAAATGATCATGATTTTAGGAGTATTACTCAGTACATCAGTAAAGTTTGATTTGAAATGTGACTCCTGCAGCTTTTTTGTAATTACAGTACGACAATAAACATGATTTACTTGTTTTCAAAAACTGGTTTATTTCCTGAACCACGTGAAGATGAATATAAATGGAAAGTTGCATAAACAGCTTCTAATGTTTGACTGAGAATATGAACAATAGTCTGACTGTAGAAATCAGGATATGATCTAACAAGTACATCTACTTTATAAACACTTTTTAGCATCAGTATGATCGATACATCACCAAATATAAGAAGAGTCATTCGATATCACTATATGAAACAATATACATGTTATTTATTTAAGACATCTTTATGACTGTTTGTTTTATGTTAGTGAAAGCAAAAATTGCTTACACAACAAGCCCAGATTTTACCCCAAAATGACTGACAGTTCCTTTAAAGTCCAGCCTCATTAAAGTGAGTGAATAATGGACTGAAGGAAGAGCATCAGATGCAGTCGCTGCTAAAAACTGTTCATCCGTCTGAACTTCTGATGAAACGACCTGAAGCTGATCAAACATCGAAGGATTTCAACACCAGATGAACAAGCCCCTGACGTCTTTACACACAAACAGACAAACTGTGCTTATGATTGTGTTTTCACATGTTTATTAAGGGTCGTTGATTTATTCACCAAATTTGTTACGACTAATCTAATGGGCTTTGCGATGTTAAATTGCGAAGATCTTGAGGTTTCGTTAAAGGGCGGGTCCATGGCGGCCTGACAAATTTTGATGTTTCGCCATGAAAAAGGAAGTTGCTGTAACTCAGACATACAATGTCCAATCTTCCCCAAACTTCACATGTTAGATAAAACTTCTGCCTTTAACAGATCTACATGCCCATATTCAGTTATAGTCATAGCGCCACCTGCTGGCAACAGGAAGTGACATGTTTTACGCTGCGACAAACTACTCCTAGAAATCTTTTGACAATGTATTTTTTTGTGGTCAGTCTAATCTAAAGGCCTGTGCAATGTTAAATTGTGGAGATCTTGAGTTTTTGTTAAAGGTTAAATGTCCATGGCGCCATGACGGAGTTTGATGTCTTGCCACAGCAAGAGAAGTTGCTGTAACTCTGGCATAAAATGTTCAATCTTCCCCAGACTTCACATGTTCAATAAGAGTCCTGCCCTGAACACATCTGAAGGCCAATAGTCCATTATAATGATAGCGCCACCTGCTGACAACAGGAAGATTGACACATATAAATGGCTTTGACATATTCCACTTATATTTATGAGTTTAAATGCATTTCTCACCGTTCGTCTTTTTTAATAAAGCAGCTCACTGGCGGTGAGCCCGGGTTCATCGCTGCTTGCAGCTTTAATTATCTCATTAGTTTCAGTGTATTTATGACCTTCAGGTTTTATGTAAGTCAGTGTGTGTGTGTTTGTGTGTATGAAGGGGAGGATTTCCAATCTCCTCTTTTTTTCTCCATCCTCTTTTATTTGAGCAGGATAATTAAAAAAGAAAATGAAAAGAAAAATAAAAAATTGTAAGGCAAACGCAGCATTGTATAGTGTAATAAACACTTTTTTATTATTAATTTTACTGTAAAAAATGGCAAATTTCCCTGCAAGCTACTATTATCTTCCACTGCCTACTTTGTATACAGAATTAAATGCTGTTTTATAACAAAGTTCGGGAGGAACAGTCGCAGTTCATTAACCTGATTAACACAAGTGGAGACCAATCAGTAATCAACTCATGACAAGGTATAAATAACAGCAGAACCTATCTCTGTTCATTGACAGTTTTTAGCATCCCTCCTCCACCCCATTTCTCCTCACTTATAGATCCATCTACTCTTACCACAACCGGGGGGAGTACTCTGGGTTCGGGCCACATCCCGAGCTCGGAGCCCTCCACCCGGACAGCACGCCAAATACGCATAAACTTACGGTATTAATATACGTAGATGTGAACTCGTGAAACTGTTTGTATTAAAGGAAGGGACGGTGATTTGGTTCAAAAACATTTTTTTATTTTTATTTATTTATTGTTTGCCCATATAATCACATAGCATCAATAACATCAGTTTGTGTATTCATGTTACAGTATGTACAGTCTTACAACATAGTAGATAAAACATTAATAAGAAAAGATAAAGAATAAATAATTAATCAAATTAAAAGTTACATACCACCGCAGTTACACAACAGAGTACAAGCAAACCATTCCAATGCAGCACTTGAGTAGTAATTAAACAGAAAATTATATATAACCAAAAACATTTCTTAGTGCACGTTAAGAGAGCTCTTTTATATAATCCCATAGAACAGACCAAATTGACCAGAATTTGTCAGACTTTTGATGTTTATCATAGGTAAGTTTTTCAAGTGGTAACCATGAAGCAATCTGTGATATCCACATTTTGAAAGATGGGGCTTGTGGTGCAGACCAGAGTAACAAAATACATTTTTTAGCAAGATATACCAGGATGATAAATAACTGTATTGCATTTGTGTTAAACAAACTGTCTATATTGAGATTCAACAAGTACAAAGCTGGGGTCATTTCAAAATTTAACTTGAGAAGATCTTTCATTACCTTATGTATTTTCTTCCAAAATGGCAAAATTTTGTCACAGTCCCAAAAACAATGAATAAAAGTACCTTTATCTTTTTTACATTTGAAACACAGGCCAGTGGCATTAATAAACATTTTCTTAATGCGTGTCGGTGTAAGATATATCCGGTTAAAGAATTTAAAATTAAGCTCGTGGATCCCAAGAGAGGTACATTTCGGGTATATGTTGTCACGTAAGATAGCCCAGTCATTCCCTTCAATGATTTGCCCAATATCTTTCTCCCAGACACCCTTAAGTCCCAGCCATGTAGAGGAACAATTATTAGACAAAATGTCATATATTCTTGATACTAATCCCTTTAAACAAGTTGGATTCAGTAAAAGGTCTCCAATATCTGTTATTTTGATTCGCAATTCTTCTTTATCTATCTTTGGCTTTAAAAAGTGTCGCAATTGTAGATATTTACAAAAATTGGACTTCGGAACATTATACTGATCTACGATCTGCTGAAAAGACTTCAGGGTGCCTTCTGAAAATAAACAAGATATTTGAGAAATCCCCAGATTCAGCCATGTTGAGATAACAATATTCTGTAACATTAAAGGCATATCAGGGTTAAAAGAAAGTGGGGAGGACAAAGAAAGAGAAGTAGAAATTCCTAAATATATCTTTACATCTCTCCAAGTTCGAAGAGTGTTTAATATAGTGAAATGTTCTGAAATGTTTTTGAGCTTTGTATAATTCTTAATAAATGGCAAAAACTTTATTGGTAAAGGGGCGCAAGCAATTTCTTCCATTGTATTCAAAAACATTTTTATGCTGGTTGAAAATCTCTTCACATCCAGACAGCAATCATTGAGTTAAGGGTATAAATGTATTTATGTCAACCATAAAATGTTTGTCCAATCATATCCCTGGGTCTGAGGACTTTGACTGTTTGCATATGAAACACCAGCAGCGCATTAATGCAGAACAAACAGAAAACAAGCGTGCAGTGAATGTCTGGGCTGCTGAATTACCAAACAGTGTCAGATTCCAGCAGATGTTGGAGTTCTTCTTCTGAGGGAATGATTCCTGTGATATATTCTTATTATGAAATACATAGCTGATGGGAGCTAGTGTGACAGAAATAAATGTTTTATATTTACTCAACATAAGGGACTTGAAGTACTTGGCTAGGCCTCCCCAGAAACAGACAAGAACCGAGCCGTCCCACGAAGGTCCTGGTGTAATCCTCGATGCTCCGATCTCCCTGGTGGACATCGAGACACTTCCCTGCTGGACCCATGATCGCTGGCTGAATTCTGTCACAACACAGTGAGAGAATAACCCTGGGCAAAAAAATCAGGGTATAGGTCCAAGTGCAGGAAAGACTTCTCTTTAATAAACAAAATGTCAACAAGGCAAAACAAAACAGGTTCAGACTTGATCACAGCGTGACAACATCAAAACCATAACTAGAAATACACTTAGCTCTTGAAATATAAAATCACAATTAATTCTCCCACACAGAGTGGTGAGTTAGAGTAGAATATATAGTCTGTGACAATGGGGGGCAGCTGTATGTGTGTGTGCGTGCGTGCGTGTGTGTGTTGGTACATGTGTATTAGCAAAAAAAGATGACCATTTAAAGGGGGGGTGAAATGCTCGTTTTCACTCAATATCCTGTTAATCTTGAGTACCTATAGAGTAGTACTGCATCCTTCATATCTCCAAAAAGTCTTTAGTTTTATTATATTCATAAGAGAAAGATAGTCAGTACTGATTTTTCCCGGAAAAACACGACCGGCTGGAGGCGTGACGTGTGGGCGGAGCTAAAGAATCACGAGCGCGAATAGGCTTTTGCGTTGAGAGCATGTGGAAGCTGTAACATTACCGTGAGGGAAAAAAACATCATCCAAAACAAACCATGGCTAAAAGTCAGATTCAGCCGTTTATTTATGATCCAGAATCAGATCCAGAGGCTGAAACTGAACGAAAGCAGCAGCAGCAACGACTCGCTCCGAGCGGGGCTCGAACCCGGATCTCCGATGGGAGGCGGACGCATTAACAAGGAGGCAGAGATATTTGAAGCAGTTTTACTCACCGCCTGCGGTTCCAACACACGATCGTGACCCTTTTTCCTTGGGATTGCATCATCCGTAAGAAATAAACGATACACAAATCCGTCGTCAAACTGGGCCTTGTTTGTAAAACAAGCATCTTAGAAATGCAGGGAACAACACTTGCACAACGCCGTTGATGCTCTGTAAAAATAAACTCCATCCACTGGTCCCTTAATGCTGTTTTTTTTTTTTTGGTAATCTGTGCAGGGTTGTCTTGCCCTGGCAACCAAGAACACACTTCTTTTGTGACTTTTCTCGACGCTCTCGCTCTGATCAGTGAAGTCTGTTGTGCTCTCAGTGCTCTGCTCTACGTGAGCGCGCGCTCTTCCGGCAGAAGTGCCTCAGGACCCATATAAGGAAATTCCGCTCCATCTAACGTCACACAGAGCCATACTCGAAAAAAACTTTTCGAAACTTGTGACAAACCGGAAGGAGTATTTAGGGAACAAAAATACTCCTTCAAAGGTACAACTTAATTTTTGAAACTTTGTCCATGTTTAGCATGGGAATCCAACTCTTTAACAGTGTAAAAAAACTCAGTATGCATGAAATAGCATTTCACCCCCCCCCCCCCCCTTTAATACACAAAAACCTGATTTTGCGTATGATCTGTGTATCACCACAGCACCCCCTATGGCCGGTTGAGTAATAGCAGGACCACATGAATATTAACACTTGTGTGTATTATTCTGAGCATCTGATTGGTTGATTGCGTCATTTTTTCATACCCCCTCGTCTTCCATCAACTTGGTACAGTCCTGTAAATTCAGGTGTGAGCTGATCGTCTACAGTGTTAATTGAACACGTTTCATCATGCTGCCGATGTGGAGAATATGGTAAGAACTATACAAAACCCTTGGCACATTGCATTTATATAAATATTGTCATGTAATTAAGCAAAATGGTAAAGGCTATTCGATGACGTTTGGATACACTAAAGCATCTAATTTGCCACAGCTTAGGTAGTTGTTATTATTAGCAAGCATGCTTGTCAGTGTAGTTTAGCCACCATGTTAGTCCGCTGCAAATGCATTAAAATCTTTGGAAAAACCAACCTTCTACCAAGCATCAAAGGTACACCATGTATCTTGTATCTGAGATGTGTTTATTTTTGTGCTGTTCTTCGTGCTAGCATAATAGAGACGTACATGCCGTGTTAGCTACCTGTCCACGTGTGACTTCGCGTTTAATATGTCAAACTTTTGTGCTGCTTAAAAATCATCAGCGTGTAATATTCTTTCACTGGCACCAATTATCCTGGATACTAATCCTTAGAAATAAGATATTTTTTGTAGTTACTTTTTTTTTTTACTTTTTTAACATTTAGGCATTACATGAATGCACACAACTGTAGTCCATCCCTCATAATAACTAATAATATTACCAAAAATAGTTAGTAACGTGTTATATTACTCTGCTACTGCAAACGTAACAGTGTTGTACATGGAAAGTGAGAGACGTGATACTGTTGACTTAATTCATAAAGCATGTACACATACAATAACATTAGGTCATTAATGAATTAGTTACTTTAACAGATTATACATAGATAGATATAGGAATAATTAGTTACCGGTAAATCTTTGTTTCTCTCTGTTTTATCTGCCTGTCAAGTTGTATACAGTAATGTGTTGTTGCTCATGTCACTAACATCTCATCTTTGCAGGAGATGAGTGCTACAAGGCCACAAAGAGCTAAAAGAAATGCCATACAGGATGCTGCTTATTATTGCTCCTTAAGCAAAGATAAGGAAGGATTTGAAGCTAAATATATTGGTAAATGGTAAATGGACTGCATTTATATAGCGCTTTCAACAGACCACATGGCCATCCAAAGCGCTTTACAATTTGCCTCACATTCACCCATTCACACACACATTCACACACCGACGGCGGTGAAGGCGCCATCCAGCTCGTCGGGAGCAGCTGGGGTTAGATGTCTTGCTCAAGGACACCTCGACACTTGGTCAGGTGGAGCCGGGGATTGAACCACCAACCTTCCGGTTTGTAGACAACCTACATGAACCACTGAGCCACTGCCGCCCCAATATTGATTCTTTTAAAGGTGAGTTGCTAGTGTAAATAATACACTTTAGGAACATAGATAATGTTATATAATCATTGTCATAGAACATCTTTTTGATCCCAAAGCAGCTGCTTAAAATAGAAGCTATGTTGGATCATGATAACTGTTTAATATCAGCCGACATCAATAATTAGCATGGTAAATTTTGCATCTTTTTTTCTTTGAAGTTTAAGGCAGATTTTTGCCCCTAAGTGAACGTTGTAGAAACCAGAGGATTAATTGAGGTTTTAAAAGTACTCTTTATTGTCAGAAAATATCATGACAAACTCTTGCCAAACATGATAAAATTTCAAACATTTGTCTGAGGTCGAACATTCACACATTCAGTCGCTTTGTTGCATCGCTCAGCATTAGCATAAAATAGCTTTCTTGTTTATTTTGGCCCCACCTTGCTTGGCGCAGTGGCGTGGTTGTCGCTTGTCGCTGGCAAACGGCCACTCCCATTGAAAATGAATGGTAGCCTGTCGCTCTGTCTCGGTCTCTTGTAGCTAATGTGACTGGGGGTTACTGCGCTGAGTCAAATACTCCCAAAAGTGTAATTCCGCCATAAATTATAGTTATCCTTTTTAACCCGCTTAAAATAGCGGCACATTTAATTTTGTGCTTTAATTTACTCTTTGGAAAATTAATCTGATGTATTTCAAAAAATATAATGTTGAAATCATGGGAATTTCAGTAGTAAAAACAAGTAATGGACAACGGCCTTTTAAGTGCCTTTTACAAGTATAACAAAAAAACAATATTAATTTTAAATATGCTTATTGCAATGCTTAATAATAGTTGACAAATGTTTAAAATGCATACGTTGATACATTCATTAAAAAAATCTAAAATATTAAAATGATAAATTAATAAATATTAAAAATATATTGCAGTAAACGCACTAAAGGCTTAAAGTGTAATTAAGCATGTGTTTATTATCAATGTACTTCTAGTATACTTTTTAGAAATATATTAAAATGCTATTCAATATATTTTTGATCGAGGGGATAAGTGGTCTGTGTCGCGTGCGGTTCAAATGAGTTTTCTGCTTTTGGCACGTAAACATTATCGAGCATTTATCGTGAAATTATATAATGATAATTATCGTTATCATTTAATTGCCCAGCCCTACTTTAATTATAATAGAAAATGTTCATGGATTAATCCATAGAAATAAATTGGTAGTGAAGAAGCCATTCCACCACTTAATTGACAAATTTTTTTTAATAACCACAAAAAACATCAAATTAAATTTATTAACTTTTTTTGATCAGTTAATTATTTCAATTTCTACTACTATTTGACAGCTCTGCATTGTTTAAAGTTTATTACTCTCATTTGGTTATCATGTGTGTCTTTAGGTCGGGGTGTGTTCTGCTGCCGGCCCTTTGAAAATGGAGATTTCCTCTTTGAGTACAGAGGGGAAGTCATTACTAAAAAGGAACAAGAAAACCGAGAGAGAATTTACCATAACGCACTCAAAGGTTTTATGTTTGATTTTCAGTTCAATGGACAACAGTTATGGTATGTATCCGAAATGTGTATTTAAACACAGAGATGCAAACTCTGCTACCTCATTATCAGTTGAAGTAGTTAAAAAAAAAACGTATTACAATTTTTGTTGGATGAATATTTTGAATTGTTGGAGGGATGTACTTCCGACATGCTAACATTCAATATGCTCAATCCGTTCCCTTACAGTACAATGTATCCTTGTTATTGTATACTTGATATTTTAGTGTGAATGCTGCCAGAGAGGACGGATCACTAGGGAGACTGGTAAATGACGACGAAGTGAACCCAAACAGCAAAATTAAAGTTACAAGAGTGGATGGAAGATGCCATCTGTGTTTATTCGCACTCAAAGATATTGGTTCAGGGGAAGAAATCACTTATAACTATGGTAATTTGGATTGGCTATGGAGAAGCAAAGTAGTTATATAAAGTTTATATAAAGTAATCTTAAGTAGAAATAGTAGTATAGATTGGTTAAAGGGGTCATATAATGGTATGTTTTTTCCAGTCAGATTTGAGCCGTTCGACCTAGTGACATCACTTTATCGGACGCCACTCTCACGATTGATAATTGACAAGATGAGACTTATTTATACTTGACTATTTCAACTTGTTCAGTCCTTTTCAAAATGTTAGAAACTGACAAGTAAACAGATTTCTGTTGACCTTATTTATCAATATAAACTAATATGAGGTATATCTTGAAGTGTTTAAACTCATAGGTCCTGTGTAATCCTCACCATGTAAGGTTCAGACATTAGCAGGTCCATTTGTTTTGAGCATTAGATATGAACTCATGAGAATGATATTAAGTAGTAGTATTGAGACGCACAGGTCTTGAGTAATCCTCAAATTGACAAGTCAAAGAGGACTGAGTTAATTCAGTTGAGTCTTCTGAAGGTTTTTATTCTTAGGGGATTTTTTTTTTTTTTTGCTTGATCTGTCACAATATTTCTTCTATAAGTTTTTTTTTAAATGTGATTGTTGTAGCCCCCTAAAAAATTGCCCCACACAGTTGTGTGAAATCTTTTCCTATCTGTATAACAATATTCTCGATGGACTGGCACCAAATGTTCCTGGTTCTATACAATGCCTTTCTATAAGCCCCCAGGGAGTGTATGGAGTTACTTTTGTGTCTTTTTTATTCAAACAAACATATTGTGTTTGAGAGTAAAACTAATTATTTTGTAATTAAAAAATATATATATTGCAAAAAAAGTCTTAAAAAATAAAGAAGTTGATAACAGAATTATTTGCAGTGCGTGTAAACTTTGAAAACCTTTATTTTTCCTTGTGCACTTCGAGAACTTTTTGCTCTCTTTTCTGCTGTCTTTTTTTGAGGGTCACAATATTTTGCTTGCGAGGTGAATAGGTTTGCAAGCTGAAAAGTTTTGCAAGTTGAAAAGTTTTGCGAATTGAAAAGTTTCGTTTGCACGTGAAGCTGTAGCTCAGTGGGCGGTCTCTACCAACCAGGATGAAAGGCGTTTTTCTATTGGTCACCCTCGATTGAAGTGACAAGTTGGCCACGCCCACTACGGTTTCGCGCCGCTGCTGCCACCGAGAAGAAGCGAAGCAAAGCGAGAATGGCGAGCAACAGGTCGTTCACTGGGTAAGATAACTCATTTAATATCATAAACGCAGTGACAAGTGAACTGAATGATTCTCTCTTCTTATACTGTCCCATTTAAATACTTAACGTTGGCTGGACCAGTCTGTAGTTAGTGTTACCGTTGATTAGATTTTATTAACGTTAGCCAACACTATAGCAGCCAGAGCCACCATAACGTTTGCCGTGTGGTCGATGTCCAGTGTTGCTAGCTGAGCTAACATTCATAATCACATTGGGTTTTATCAGCGTAAAGGTTAAGAGGCACCATTTTCGATGTTCGTAGAGTTCTGGGGGTAAAAATATAGGCGTCCCGCGTGACGTCACGCCATTTGGAGCAGCCATCTTGGCGGAATAGAAAATGTAAAGCCCTGCATTTCAGCCCGAGTCCGATGGGCCCCGACTTATTTATGCCCCTAGGGCTGGGCTTCGGGCCAATTTTCACATTATAGCTCACATGTGGACCGGTGTAGCAGTCGATTCTGTTCCCCTCGGATTCGGAATGTATGTTCCCCTTTACGAAACAACATACTACAATTCTTGCGTAGTTGCCGAGTTACTATACGTACGATCAGAACTAGCGTGCGCAAGAAGCACGACTGGATGTACGGCAAGTCAAATAGTTCAAAATACCGTCCTAAATCCTAAACTTTAAAATAGTTTTAAGACGAGAGGTTTTTCAACTTGAAATGTATTTCCTTTTCTTTTTTTATTACCGATTTCAAATGTGATGCTTAAGGCTTTGGCTTTTCTGTTTTATACTGTTTAATTTATGGTCATTTATGTTTATTTATTATTTTATTATGTGCTTTGCTGTTGTTGTATTTATATGAACTGAAAGCTTAAAAAAATCTTTGTGTGTGGTGTGTGCAAAACATACATTAGAATAAGTATGCAACGAACCATAAATGTTGTGTATAAATCAGAACCCTGTGCACACATGAAAATGTTGATTCATAGTGATATAAACCTGGTTACCAGACTCTGTGCCTTGGTCTGAAAGAATGATCTTTGGTGCCCCAAACCTGTGAGATAAATTAATGCAGTACACAACTGCTTCATATTTAGTCAGAATTGCATAGGCTATTTTGTGTAATGGTCAAAAAATGTACTCATTTACATTGTTGGTCCTGGTGGTGACTTTCCCCACTAAATTCATCCTAGCTGTTAACATAATCAGTTCATATGTCTCACAGCAATGTTGAAAATGAAAATATGTAGTAGCATTTTGAACCATTTACCAACGTCCACCCCCATTCCAGGCCAGTACAATCTCACTGAAATGGCAAGCTTGCTTTTTTTCTAATTCTAAAATAAAAATTGTCTGGCCTCTTTTTGTCCAGCAGCCACTTTTCTTCTAAACTTTACATTGTTTTCTGAGGAGATGTGATCAAGTTTGCCATTTATCGAAATAGCTTTATTGTTAAAATATAAACAAATAACCTGCAATGAGGTTCTAAAGGCCCAATTGAAGGAATACACCCATTTAAACTGAAATTAGAAAACAGGTCATTGTCCATGTGCTAGTTAAGTCAGTTAAGTATAGTTTCTTGACAAGCACTGACTTTTTGTTACTATCAAGTCTTGGTGCATCACTACCTCACTTTACTATGAAAAAATGTGTCAGTGAAGAGAAGTTATCACTTAAAGTACTTGTTTTACCATCAACTTGGAAACTGGAGGAAAATCTGCAGGGGAAATATTTCTGCTCCTTTTTTTTAAGACAAATGGATAAACACCTTGAATATTGTAATTTAGAATTTCTTCCTATAGGTTTGACGTATATGAGGAACTATATTCCACTGTTATCAGTAAGAAGGTAAACAGATAAATCAAATAGACTATTAGTTCAAATGTACTTTTGCTCTATATGGAAATGTCAGCATGGACAAATTACACTAATTTGCAATGGAAAAATTAAACGGCAAAAACTCAGACATAAGACAAAAAATAAAGGAACAACTTCCAGATGAATTAAAAAAAAAGAACATAAATGGGAGTGTGAGAACCATTTTACTATGCTGCAGTGTAGCAAGAAATTTGTCCTTTTTTGCTTTCCTTACATCCAGGTGTGTTTGGTGTATTTGCATGCGGCAGTGTTGCCAAATCCGCAGAATTTAGGCTACTTTGGGAAAATGTTTGATTAACTATTTGGTTGGGTTTATTACACGGACCTGGCAACCCGAGGGGAAATAGACATTCCGAAGGGAACAGAATCGACTAATAGACCGGGCCTCGGGCCTTTTTTGGGTTATGCTCCTATTTATATTTTAAGACATTAATAAAAATAAAAAAAATTAGAAGTTGACGTCGACGATAGAAAAACAAACATAGAAAGACATTTCATAACCTCATAACTTTCATAATCTGATAATTCAACCCGTTATAATTACACTGACATGACAGTCTCACGCACGCTTTTCCGTCAGCGCGACCCACGATTATACTTCACTTATATCCACTTATTGTAGTAGTAGCTATTATAGGCCTCTAAATTAATATATTAATCATAGCCTAGTTGGCCAACTAATAATTATAAAATGATGATTCTTGCAGCGGCGAGCATTTGTGTCTGCACTAGGACTGTGCAAAAAATTGAATGTGATTTTCATGCACATCTCATCAGTAAAGATGCTCCTGTAATTAGAAGTATATCTCCAGCACCTTCCCCGATAAAAATTGCTTCCTGGGGTTACAATAGAAGTTTTTTTAGCAGGGTTGCCTTGGTATAATTCACATTTTAGGTGCTAAATATAACGTCATTTGTATTGGGGTCGCTTCCACCTGCGGACATGAAAAACCACCACAGCCTTGGCAACACTGGTTGGCATTTAATACACAGAGCCGTAATTCACTGACAATCTACACAAAATCGATGTTAAAATCGCAGGCGATTCTTTGTCGCTTTTGAAAAGATTTTGTGTTAGTTGTCGGTAGACTACGGCTCTGTGTAGTAACTGCCGCTCCACCTGAACCAGTGTTGCCAAGTCTGCGGTTGTTTTTCATGTCCGTGGTTCAAGCAACACCAATACCAATAACATGATATTTAGCCATTAAAATGCGAACTTTACCAAGGCAACCCTTCCAAATAATTTTTATTTTAACCCCGGGAAGCAATTTTTATCGGGGAACCTCCCGGAAGCGCGATTGGACTAGTTTTAAGAAGCAACTGGGCAGGATTTGTTGTGAAAACCCTGATCTGAACGCATGTGCTGGAGATGTACTTCTAATCACATGAGCACTTTTACTGATGAGATGTACATGAAAATCGCATTAAATGCACATTTACATCACAGCACTGAAATCACTGTGTGTGTGTGTGTGTGTGTGTGTAAATTGATCTAGCCACATGGATTGTTTTTTTGATTTTCGTAGTTTATTGCATATAGTTATATTTGTTTTACAATGAATTTGTTTTTGTTTTGTTTTTTTACTCAATGGCAGAATTGAAAACCAAACAGGCAGATCACAACCAAAGGTAAGTTATTAGCTTATTTCTACAAATTAATCAGATGATAGTTTGTTTTGATCAGTATTATAATATTAGTGTTTTGCACCTAAACCTTTTTTCCCCAGTATGACCAACGTACTGTAACTGAAGCAGCACAACATTTAATTTCCTTGGTGGCCAGAGTAATCCCAGAGGAAAATGCAAGGCAGGGTCAGACTCAGAGCCAGATCCAGCAGTCAGAAAGACCTACTGTGGAACATGAAATGGCTAGGTAGATAGCAAGCATATTTAAAAGGGCCAGTTCAGGTGTTACACAGAATAGTCAAACATTACTTTTTTTTTTTATAGCGATATAAGTTTGGCATAGGATGCAGCAGCTAAACATAGTGTTTCTTGCTACTCTAAAATAAACACCGAATACACGCACATTAATAGTTTTACCTGTTCTACAATTTGCAGATCTTTTCCCGGATTTTTTAAAAATGCTGGCAAAAATAAAAGACATCTTACCAGATGTCACAGGCCAACAGTACCAGCAAAGGCGCTTAAATATTTTGATTGTTCTGTGTCTTTGCTGGGCTCTAAATCCGATACAACCCCATCTATATCCGAAGAGCTGGAGCTCATGCAAGCAGGGCTAGGAAAGCGGACCCTGTCCTTAACATCAGATACAACACATGCTGAGGTGAGGAGTCCAATCTTAAGCAAACACATATTCTAACAGCGTTATTTGTTGTGTCTATGTTTTAAGGGTTTCTCTTTAACGTTAATATAGTTATCAAGTTTGCTGCGGGAAGCATACTCAAAAATGAGTCATTTGGAAGACAGGTGGCTTCTTTTCAAAGCTGCAGGTGTGCTTTTTCAAAACTTTTTATCAACATTTGGTGTTAAAATTCATTAATATGAATGAGTCCGTTCAGGACAGAAAACAATGCATTATACTGTAAAGTTATTATCTTTATCAGTTGTTGTGTTACTTGCTTATATAGGTGGGAATGGAAGGAGAAGAATATCTGTAATACCATTGGAGGCAGAGGGGTATACAGGATCAGTGATCAAAAGTGCTTCTAGTGGTGGGAAGAACTTGCTGTACGTCGTGCCGTTGCAGGATGAACTTGATATGACACCACTGCCACCAGATGCACCTGAATTTGCCCGAATGCCAAAGGCAACTTGTAAAAAATGCAAGACTCTGATGCCACTTCAGACACTGGCTTTGCATGTTGACCAGTGTGACAGCATGCAAAACTCTGAAATTGAGGTAAAACTATGTTGTGTAGGTTTTAGGTTACTATCTTTAAGAACTGTCCACTGACAATAGAAATTGTCTTTTTCTTTTCTCTTTGCAGGAAGAAGAGGTGGTGTTTATAGAGGAGGCAACATCATCTAATGTTATACATCACGTTCAGGAGGTACACAAGCAAAAGCTAAATTTAACATTGGCTATGTTTACATGACGCCTTTTGTTTCAACTGGAACAAAGTCATTCTGATTGATTGAATCCGAGTGTAGTTTACATGAGCTATACATAAAGTGATCAGGTTGATGTGTGTTAATATGCCACAAGCTTCAAATTTTGATTATTTAAAATGTGCTCACTGCATGAATATTTAGTGTTTCCTGCTGTTTGCGCATACAATTCTCCTATATTGCTTCTTTTCTTTGTTTTAAAGAGCAGACGTAATACTAATCTATTTCAGATTCTGATTAGGAGATAATGAGCACATGAACTGTTATGTCTTGCTGCTTATATTTATCAAACATTATAAATGAGTATGAAAGATGGACTGATGAAACAACGAAAAATCTAATTCAATCAGATTACTAATGGATTATTTGGTTGTATGTAAACGTAGCCATTGTAAATGATCAATTACTTCTAAAAAAAAAAAAAAAATTGGCCCTGCAAACATTTTGTCTTTAACTTTTAGGCATTTGAGACCCGGTGCCCAATATGCTTAGGAACCTTTCCAGTTTCTGACTTAGAATTGCATGCCAGCTTTTGTGGAGAAAGGTAATAGTAATAGTGACTCGCAATAAAGCTTAAAGGGATACTGCATCGTCTCAGTGCATGCACTAAATCGCTCTGGCGCGCAGCGACACTTTGACAGCACTTAGCTTAGCCCAGTTCATTCATTAGGATCCAAACAGAAATGAAGTTAGAAGCGACCAAACATTGAGTCCCAAGTGCTATTCCGCCATACATTATAGTTATCCTTTTTACCCACTTAGAAAAGCGCCAATGTTATATTTTGTGTCACCATACTTGGTCGTGTAACTATTTAAATAGGGAAAACGTGGAGGTGTTTGGTCGCTTCTAACTTCATTTCTGTTTGGATCTTAATGAATGAACTGGGCTAAGCTAAGTGCTATCAAAGTGTCGCTGCGCGCCAGAGCGATTTAGTGCATGCACTGAGACGAGAGAGATATGTATAAACTCGTCTTAGTTAAGGGAATAACAGTTTAATATGAAAAAAAAAAACGGTGCAGTATCCCTTTAAAATAACACCTAGTTATAACTTTTGTTCTCTGAATCCATATGATCACTGTATGATGAACAAGTCAAAATGTAATTATTCACTCACAAATTAAACCATATTGATTAAATATGGTTTGAACCACTTATTAATTAAACTACTCACAATAAAGACCAAATTAAATCTGGCCAGATATTCACAGATATGTAGATATTCATATAATATCCATATATTATTCTCCTTGGGGGGGGGGGGGGGGTCTGAAGCTGTGGAAACGTCAAAAAACGGGAAGCCCAGTCAATCCCTTGAAAATCATCTTCCTGGGAGAGCCAGGAGTTGACACAGGGGCACTGAGGAAAGAATTTCTGTCCAGTGGGTAGTTTGCTTTAATCATACATTTAGTTGACATGTAAAATAAAAAAAATATTCCTATATTTCATTATTCTAAAAATACAGTCTGTATATGAAATATCACAGTTGTACAGTTTTTTTTTCAAAGCCCCTAACTGCCTAGCCTAATTATATTTAATCCTTTTTTTAATGGATTTAGCAATGGTTGCTGGCATTGAAAAACGTCTCTTTGAAGGTGATGCGAAGAAAGGAAAAACACCGAAGTACTCCCTAAATGATCTGGACAATGAGCTGTTCAAGTATGTGTCTTGCCTTTTGATTTTGGGTTAACTTTATATTCAAACAACAGTTCCTTCTAAATCATTGATGAAAGAAAAGTTTGGTATGCCATGAGGGTGGTATTCCAAACTTTTGTCTACAGCAGGAGAAAAGATATTTTGAAGAAAGTTTCAGCTGTTTTTGTCCACAATAATAAAAATCAATGAGGTTTAAAACTCAACTGTATTTTATAATATACCCAAGTCAGATGAATTTTTTTTTTTTTTTTTAAATCCTGTAGAAGAAAAAGTAAATACATATTTTTATTTTCTTTATTTGAAGTAACGTAATAGTTCTTCTATATACAGACATTTATAAAAGTATATCACTCTATATTAGTGCCAAGAACTGTTGTCCATAATAAAACAGTATATATTTCTAGAGTTGCAGGTGAAATATTTGCTGTGAGCATTGCGCAAGGAGGACCGCCACCACGGTTTATGCAAGAGTGGTGTTATGAATACCTTGTTACCGGTAACATCAAAAGGGATGGTGTACATGACACAGAGATATCACCACTAATCAAAATGGTAGGTCTGGTTGACTTCATTTCATTAGATATAAGTTCTCTATCCGTAAGGAAATTAGTTTGCTGTTATCATGTTATAAAGCCACTGACAAATTGGTTTTGCTTTAAAAATCAGCAGTGAATCATGCAGTTTAATATTTATTAAAGGTAAAATTTTACTTGTAGATTGAAGATGCATCTGACCTGTCCAACTTCACAAAAGAAATCCTGGACTGTGGCTACACTGGACCGATCAACACTGACCACAAGGAAAGCATATTGAGGTATGTCAGACTCGGCACTGAGAAAAAAGGTTATGGTTCATTTACATAAGTATCAACACTTAACAGAATTACAATGCCTGTTGAGTTGTAATATGGTACATTTTAAAGCAGATGAAATTGAGCATTATAAAACGGTCAGTTGTAGTCTTAGATTCTGGTTGGTCAATAGCTGTTTTATTCACAAAAAAACACGGCTATGACCGCTTCGCCCAACGATTCCATTTTTCTCTACACAACACCCCTAGCAACCACCCATAGCAACTTAAAAACATGTTTGATCTCATTGATATTGTTCCATTGAAGCTAGAGTATTGTGAGAGATAGAGTAAGCAAGGGTACTTGCATTTACATTAGACATAGCATTTTCCTTCAGGTCAGTCCTATATTCATAATTTTAAAAAAAAAATCAGTCCACTGTGGTATCTTGTCCATTTAACAGTCATGGAGTTTTCTGTGTCATCTCTCAGTTGCGTCTTCCTTCTCTGTGATCACACGTTTGAGTCCTATCAATATAAAAGTCTTCTCTACTGACTGACTCACTCAATAAGACTATCTTTTTTCCAGCGGAAGGAAGGGTTTAAGTGATTTTACTTCATGATAGTTGCATAGATAAATATTAAATAAATATTTTCTGCTTTAATATTTGTATTGTGTGGAAACCGTATTCTAAAAGCAATAAGGTACGAGAGGCTGTGCTGTATCAGGAATAAGTCACGGCTGAAGGGGTTGCAGGCACTTAACGCCCTTATTCACGATACAGCACATCCTCTCGCACCTTATTACTTGCATATCACACTCGCAATTCTAGACTTGTTTGATGGGAGCTATGAGTCTCTCCTCTCATAGGTTTTTCTATATATACAGACTCATACATTATAATTGTTCTTTAAACAAAAAGGAATTCATTTAATTTATGCAAATAAATTGTTTAATTTGTTTTGTTGTTTTGAATGTCCTGTTTTTACATTTGAAGCATTTTAATGTTTTATTTTTGTCTTTATTCTTGTTTTGCCAGAGCTCTTGCTCTACATATTACTACAAAACGCATCCCAATGCTGCAACAACTGAGTGTGGGCCTTGAGCTATGCGATCTAATCAAAGTCATGCAGAAAAAGCCACAGGAGTGTCATGATCTCTTTGTCATAGGATATGATGATAAAGTATGTAGTAATTCTGTTTTGAGCATTTTAGTGTTTTTTTTTTCTGTATTGTCACAAATTACAAATGTTAAAATACATTTTTATGCTTTTATTTTTGGTGTTTAGGTTGACTCACATTACATTTTATCCCACCTGGCCCCAGAGATGAGCCCAATTGGTTCGATTAAACAAGTGAAAGAGTCAAAAATCATGGAATTCTTTCAAGATTTCCTACTTGAACTTGAAGGTATGGACTTAAATTTTTTATAATGTGCTATATTATTTGATAACCAGGTGTAAATATGCTACTGTAGTTTCCAATGTAAAAGAGTATAAATAAACTAAAACATTAATTCTCATTACATCTCTTTATTTCTTCTGAAGACACACAGCCAGAAGATGCAGCAGCAGGAGAAAACTTGTCTGTGCCAAAGATAATGCAGTGGATGACTGGGCAAGCTCACAGGCATCTGCTTGTGTCAGAAAGGGAGAAGTTTAAAATAGTGTTTAAATTTGACCATTGCTGTCTACAGCACATGCCAAACCACACTGTGTGTTACCCAATTGTCAGTGCTTGCACCAAAACCATAACATTTCCTGTAGTCCATATGGTAGATTACGAGTCTTTCAAAACACTCATGCAAACAGCTGTTACATATGGGGCAAGCTTTGACAGAGTGTAATGTATATCAAAGCATTTTATTTTATTGCGTTATTCTTTGTAAAGTTTTAAAGGGGTAGTTCATCCAAAGATGTAAATTCTGTCATTGATTACTCCACTTCATGTTTTTTCAAACCTGCAAGACTTCGGAATACAAATGTTTTTATTGAAATCTGAGAGATTTCTTTCCCTCCATTGACAGCTACAGAACTACCACTTTGAACGCTTCAAAAAGTTAATAAAGAGATAAAAACTAATCCATATGAATTTGGAGTAAACTACTCAATTGGGGATATGAAATTTCGGATATTTATTTTGAATATGGATATTTTGCAGTCTTTCTGAAACCTCAAAGTGGTAGCTGTGTTGCTGTCAATGGAGGAACAGAAATATCTCGGACTTAATTAAAAACTTTCATTTGTGTTCTGATGATAAACAAAAGTCTTACAGGTTTGGAACAACAAGAGGGTGAGTAGTCAACAACAGAATTTACATTTTTGTGTGAACTAACCCTTTAAATGCATGTAAGGGGAAATATAAACTTGTATTTGGTGTACATTTAAAAAAGTCAAATACATCAGCCAATTTCTTGTGGGAGCCACAAACAAGTTCTAATAAAAATAAGTTCCTTACTGCATCATTTGTCCTTTTTTGTCATTAAGGCTAAATTACATTTAAGACAAACCATACAGCAGGAGCCCTTTTTTCATACATACTGTTAACGAACTTTAAAAGTAAGGAATGTACCGTAACATTCATATATTAATATGCTGTTGGATGTGAAGTGAGGTGGAAGAACATGACAAACAATATTTGAAAGAGAGAAATTACTGGATTTTTATTCACATTAGCCAAAGCCACTAGATCCAGTAAAATAAGAATAGTTTACGCTGTGTACAATGTGATAGATGTAAATAAACAAATCAGTTCACTACAGAAAGCTCGTTCCACTATAGAGTTCAAATCGCGAGAAAGCATGAACGAACATGCCTAGACTTTATATATTTATAACATTAAATTTAAAGTTAATTGACATGCTTGTACGTAGACGTCATAGCCAAAACAAGTGGACTCAACGAGTGGGTTCACTTGGTTCTGTAAAGTAGCAAAATCTTCAGGTGACAAGGGGCAAGGTATCTCTGGGACAATGACTCCATGTTCAGAGTCAACACTCTGTGGATTCTGGAAGAATAATTCCTCTGCTTGCAAAATCTGGGTGGGAGGGAGTGACAGGCAATGATTACAAGAACAATCACCTGACAAAGTACCATAAGGCAGTATGTTTGATCTATCTTAAGTAATGCATACCTCTGCAAAATCAGGCTCTGACACAGGTGCTTGCAACATCCCAATATTCCAAAGCTGATTCGGTGACAAATTTCCCTCCGTTCGCAAGGGATGACAGTTCCACATCTCTATGAAATGCTGCAAATCTGTGTGTATTCTGGGGATGAAAACATAGCTCACACAGAATAGGTGAACAGCATTAGACAGGTCAATTAATCCCTCATCTTCCAAGCTGTGGAGAACATTGTAGTAACTTGATGTTACAGCAGTCCAAACATCTCTCCATAGCCGTTCCACTCTAAGGCAGAGAAAAGTGTAAGGTGTTGATTTAATGGCAAAGCATTTTTAAAGTTTACATAAAAAAAAAAAAAGTGTATACGAAAAATACATTAACCATGCTCCCCTATTTAATTACCTCTGGTTATGCACGCTTTTGCCAGCAATAAAGCTGCCACGGCCAGTTCCTCGCACAGTAAACATGCACCGAGCAATGTCTACATTCTCAACCCCTTGGTCTGCTCGTACTCTAAAACAGTCAGAAAAAGCAGTTTTTGATTATTAGAAGTATTGTGTGTGTTGGGTCCAAGTCAAGAGCCTTAAATCTTCAACCTAGGGCTGCCCAATGTATTGTTTTATCATCGATATTGCGATGTGCACATTCACGATAGTCACATCACCAAACTCTGCTCAAACAATCTTTATAGCACGGGCAGTTCCAGTACCTGATTATGATCTGAGTAATCTGTAAAAAGAGTATCTTACAAAAAACCTTTTTCACAATATTTATGCTACCAGTAAATCTGTAAAAATGGTAAAAACAACGTTTTTATATGAAAAAGGATCTTATACAGAGCGTATAATGTGCATACCTTGATGGCCATCCATTTTTTTCTACTCCATCCATGAAAAACCCAAAAGCTGTTTTGGCTTTGTTATTCCCAGCAACATTCAGGTAAAAGATCTGTTCAGGAGTTGGACACAACAGCATAATATTGATATGCAAGATATACAAGAGAAATTATGAAGGGTTAATTAATAAATACACACCTTCCTTGAAAAGCCATCGACAGCCCCAAAAATCACTATGTTGTACCTATAAAAAAAAGCCAGTATTCACACATAAAAAAAAAAATGAATTTTATGATCAGTCTCTTCTGCATTTCTTTGATCCAAAATATAGCAAAAACAGTAATAGTGTGAAATACTTTGACAATTTTAAATATATACTTTTTTACATTATAAATGTCTTTACTGTCAATTTTGATAAATTTTATGCATCATTGCCTAGTATTAATAAATTAATTTCTTTTTTGAACAGTAGTGTGTAATGTTACAAAATATTTTATTTAAAATTAACTGTTCTTTTGAACTTTCTATTCATCAAAGAATATGGAAACAAATTTGTACATAAAGGCTTTCAACATTAATAATGATAAGACATTTTTCATGAGCATCGACTCATATTATGATGATTTCTGTGACACTGAAGACTGGAGTAATGATGCTGAAAATTCTGCTTTGTTCACAGGAATAAATTACACTTTTGGTATGTATGAGATTTAGTGATATAACATCAATATCACAAATTCCACAAGACAAACGTATAGTAAAGCTATGATTAACATTTAATTAAAATTAAAAGTATTAAAAATTACCTTATCAACTTATGATTCGTGTCTATGTGGACAAGAGACAAAGGAGCAGGAACAGAGTATGTACGTCTTGCGACGCATGACAGCTGGATCATCCTTGAAAGTACTCCTGCACCATCCACACGTTGCAAAGACATTTTTACTCTTCTCCATGTAACTCGATGTCCCATTGCTTGTAGAGACCCTTTCACCAGCCTGTATCCCGCATGAGGTGTTCTTCCCTTTATAGATCTTACTTTCTGATCAAGTTCATGATCAGAAAGATCAGAATAGTTGCTCCGAACAGACAGACTTTCCTCTTTCATTCGCCTGTATAAGGTTGATCTTGAAATGCCATGCACTTCAGCCAAAGAGGCCAGAGGTAAGTGCATGCTGAGCAAATCTTGGAGAGTTTCTTTTTGTATGTTTAGTCTGGGACGCCCCACACTTCCACTCCATTCAGGTACAGCTACATTGTCCAACAAAGGAGGGACAACACTCTCTGAAAGATAATTGGTAATAACTTCATTTAACTGTTCTAGAGCATCCACCACACCCTGGGGTATGTCTATATATGATGCTCCAGCTCGAACAAACTGTAACTCCTGACAGCAAACAAATTGGAGATATTCAAAGTCAATGGGATGCCTATTAACAATGCAACCAAGTCTATCCACAGACCTATGCAAAATCTGCCATTGTGTAGTCCTGCAAAGACAAACAACATTAAAAACTAAATTAGCTGATGTAACAAATACATAAAATTCAGAAGCATATATATTTTAACTGTGCACTCAGTTTGACTAAATCAAAAATCAGTTAATTGATCACAGATTACAATTACTGTTATTTCTTTACTTAAAGGTACTATGTAACTTTTGGAGTTCTAGAGACATGCAGTTTCTTTAACAGACTCAATGCACTGGTGCTAAATAATCTATCAACTCAATGTTTGATCCAGAGTTTTCAGAATTATACTCCAAATGGCGTGACGTCACGCGGGACGCCTATATTTTTACCCCCAGAACTCTACGAACATCGAAAATGGTGCCTCTTAACCTTTACGCTGATAAAATCCAATGTGATTATGAATGTTAGCTCAGCTAGCAACACTGGACATCGACCACACGGCAAACGTTATGGTGGCTCTGGCTGCTATAGTGTTGGCTAACGTTAATAAAATCTAATCAACGGTAACACTAACTACAGACTGGTCCAGCCAACGTTAAGTATTTAAATGGGACAGTATAAGAAGAGAGAATCATTCAGTTCACTTGTCACTGCGTTTATGATATTAAATGAGTTATCTTACCCAGTGAACGACCTGTTGCTCGCCATTCTCGCTTTGCTTCGCTTCTTCTCGGTGGCAGCAGCGGCGCGAAACCGTAGTGGGCGTGGCCAACTTGTCACTTCAATCGAGGGTGACCAATAGAAAAACGCCTTTCATCCTGGTTGGTAGAGACCGCCCACTGAGCTACACCTTCATGTGCAAACGAAACTTTTCAATTCGCAAAACTTTTCAACTTGCAAAACTTTTCAGCTTGCAAACCTATTCACCTCGCAAGCAAAATATTGTGACCCTCAAAAAAAGACAGCAGAAAAGAGAGCAAAAAGTTCTCGAAGTGCACAAGGAAAAATAAAGGTTTTCAAAGATTTACACGCACTGCAAATAATTCTGTTATCAACTTCTTTATTTTTTAAGACTTTTTTTGCAATATATATATTTTTTAATTACAAAATAATTAGTTTTACTCTCAAACACAATATGTTTGTTTGAATAAAAAAGACACAAAAGTAACTCCATAGGAGTGTACCTTTGTTTTGTTTTGTAACATTTATCATACTGTGTACTGTTGAAAGGTGACAGAGAATGAAAAAAAACGCTTTTGCCTTGTCTTAGTTGAATAACAGTAGTCTATCCGCATACACGAACATACAAAAAGTGCTAGACATTCTGAACATCTCCGTTTCATAGAAATTCACCCTTTGAAAACAGCCCAATCTAAACAACGGGTACATATTATGTAACGTGTCTCACTGCCCCTCCGCTTCAAGATAATTTTCATACATCTACGGCCTCTCGCCTCCAACAGGAAGTAAATTGCAGCAGTGTTCGTGAAGTTCAAAACTAAACAGCGAGTCGCGTTCTGAGGTTTGCTCTTCCAGGCTTAAGTGTGTAAGCGGTGTGCAAACTTTCCATTACATTCCCACCGAAATAAGTTTACATTCTTTTGAGTGGCAGCAAAGGCAGCCAATCAGCGTTAAGTGCTTCCGTTTCATAATGAGGTTGCCAGTTAAGCCTGAAGGGACGCCAAATAGGTGCAAAACCACAAGTTTAATATAGCTGTCTGAGAGATGTTTTTAGGAAGCTAAGGCATTTCAGACCCAAGCAAAATGTTGTTGTCTACATGTCACATCACAGAACAAGGATAAATACCCTGTTCAGTCAATCTATGTCACCTTTGAAGAAAAAGCTGTGTTGAGAAATTTAATATATATATATATATATATTAGACTTTCCATATATACTTTCTTTCCATTTACTGTACGATTTTGTTTTCATATACTTATAATTCCACTCTGGGTCCACTCTGGTTACATGTGAGAGTGTCAGTGTGTTCAAGGACTACTACATCTTGTTTTGTCTAGGTAGCTACATGCTCTGCACAATGGAAAAATCCCAAGATGCAGAAAGTGAAGCCCAAGAAAAAAAAATATTGAACTATATATATATATATATATATATATATATATATATATATATATATATAGTTAATGCAAGATTGCAATATTTTGTATGCGGAACATATGTACATTTTCGTGTTTCCACACGAACCTATTAAGTGGAGGAAGTCTCCGCTTTCAGCGCAAATCGCGCCTGCAACTGATTCTAAAGTTTTTGTCAATCACTGTACAGATTGCCACTGATCTCTAAACTTACCCGTCGTCACTGTAACCTAAACCAATGAAATCGACTGCAGGGCGGGATTTCCACTGAATATAAATCACACATCGCACGCTGTACAACAACATACACGGCATGCTTTAGCCCAGCCTCTCGCTAGCTGTACCTGCTACCTTAGTCTCTAGCGGGAGGGTATTTTCTACTGCTGGAGACATTGTACCTGCCAGCAGATCTGCCCTTTCCATAGACAATGTGGACAAGTTAATTTAAAAAAAATAAAAGCGGTTTTATTTTTTTTTATTTTATATATCATATTTTATTAAAAAGTGTTTAAAGTGTAAGCAAATTGTTTAAAAAAGTTTAAAGTAATAAACAACCTGCAGTTGTTTGCATTTCTTTCCCCTACTGTTCCGAAAAATGAACCGAACCGTGAATTTAAAACTGAGGCACATACCGAACCGTGATTTTTGCGTACCGTTACACCCCTATATTATATTATATTATATCATAAAAGTATAATTACTATGCAAAAAGTTATAAAGATTTAAAAGTTAATTTCTAAACAATTTCATTCATTACAGGGATAATAAAAAACATGTATTTATTTTCAAAGAGGAACAGAATAAAAACAATTCATTGGTTTTGATATTCTACACCACACAAGTGTCAGTTAGGATCAAATTCTTATCTTTTGTTTTTTTGATCAACAGGACTGTGTTCATGATCTTGTCCCTGAAGAAATGTCAAGTTTAGAAAAATGTGTCACATGTGGAGGACCCTTTTCACCTCTGAAATGGTCAGGGGTGAGGTGTAAAGGTATTTTTTTGAGAATGGAAGGGGGGATCCATCCATTTCTTTTGAACATGATGCCACAGGAACACTTTTTAAAAACTGCTCCACGTGTTACTCTGCTATGTTCACGATGAGCCATTTGCAGCTGCACTCACTTTTTAAGTACTAACCATGACATTATGAACTTATGAACATTATGATCTTCCTTTATTAATTAATTCTTAATTTCTTCTGTCTAGTTTGCTATGAGTCCTGGCACAAAAAGTGCTATGTTAAGCAATGTAAGTGTTTTAGTAGAATTATTCTCAGTGAAATTCTTTCCAAGTAAACAAAATATAAATGTCTTTTTTAATCATTATCAGGTTTGTGAAGAACAAAGGTCAAGTGAGGTTGCATCATCAGAAGAGGAATATGTGCTTGATTCCACAGCGGATTCGAACAGCTCATGGGACAGCATAGCAGAGCCTTTAAAAATCAGTCGCAGTCAACATTTGGAATTACAGAATTTTGAGGGGTGCGCCAGCAATTCTGTTTCCAAAAAAAGACACCACCAAGAAACTTTTGTAGAGGCAGAGAAAGAGTCTGTTTCTGAAGCTGCAGAATCAAGTCAGCTTGAAGTATCGGGAGATACTGCCAAAGTAGGAAATGCTGAAGGCATAATTGTTGATGATAGTGCTGATGCTGGGGCTGAACAGATCTCAAACACATCCTCCTCTCTCAAAAATAAAACTTACTGCTACATTTGTGGAAAACTACAGACAAAGTTTACACGTCACCTAAAACGTCATGAGAAAACTCATAAAGATGTTGCTCAAGTTTTAAGTCTTCCCAAGGAGTCCAAACAGCACCAGAAAATGCTTATAAAGCTACGCAACAAGGGAAACCACATTCATAACTCGGAGGTCTTAGCAAGTGGAGTTGGATCCTTAAAACTAAGACACACAGCAAAGACAAAATACAATGCAAAAGACTATATTCACTGCATGTACTGCCAGGCATTATATCTCCGAAGAGATCTGTGGCGACATGTGAAGAAAATTTCTTCAAAACCAGTAGAAGCCAATTCAGAGATTGGAAGAAAAAAGGTATTGTCTTTGGCCTCTATGAATGAGTCAGCTCTTTCTCAGCAAATATCCCCAGGTGTTTGGAAGCTTTTAGCTGTCATGAAAGACGATGAGATAACTGCTTTCATGACCACACTGCTTTAACTGCGCTAAATGAGCGCCACTTTAACAAGCCTTCCACTCTTCCTTTTATGAAAGATGTTGAGTGTCTTCATCAGTGTTTGGAATAACGGCGTTTAAAAGAACGGCGTTAGGTAACAACGTTATTTTTTCAGTAACGGGGTAATCTAACTAATTACTTTTCCCGTCATTACAACGCCGTTAACGTTACTGAACGTTAAATGCGGTGCGTTACTATGCATTGATTTAATAAACTATGCAATCCGAACGCACCCCTGGCTCACACAGCGAGTGAGGAGGTGGGTTAATAACGAGATAAGCGATTATGATTGGCTAAGGCAGAGTCATGTGTTTCATGTTACCCAATCAGAGACAGGGTTTTTACACAGATGCCAACACACGCACCAGCAGCGGCAAACACAAACACACACACACACACACACACACGCGCGCGCGACGCATCCAAGTAGGGCTCGAACAGAGATTTGCAGCAGAAATGGCGAGTCAGGAGCAATCCGATGAAAAGTTGGTATTTTCAAGGTGGAGATATAAGCACTACTTGAAATTCGTTGTGGTCAAAGGCAAGAACGTGCATGTAATGTGTAGATGTAATGTGTGACACGCATCCAAAGCTAGTGGCCAAAAAAAAATTTCTTGAAGTGCAGGATAAACCTCTTGCTGTCTGTTGACGTGCAATAAATTTCTAAAGTTATGTACGAACTACTGTCTGTTTTACTCATTTCAACTGACTTGTGGAAACTGCTAAAAAAAAAAAAAAAAAAAAAATTATTTGACATAGCATCTTTTTTTTTTTTTTAACAGTTACGCAAATAGTTTCTTTCTCTGGTAACGAGTTACTTTTATTATAGAGTAATTCAGTTACTAATTCAGTTACTTTTTTGAACAAGTAGTGAGTAACTATAACTAATTACTTTTTTAAAGTAACGTTGCCAACAGTGCTCTTCATAGACATGTGGAGAAGTCTACAGAACAAGCATTGAAGGACTTGGATGACCACAGTTCACCAAAATCATATAGTGAACTTTGTAAAGCCACCATGGCAAATGTAATACTTTTTAATAGGAGAAGTTTCAAAGATGACGTGAATGGTTTTCTGGAGAGACACACAAGTGCCCTGCACAAGGATGTCGCTTTTGGACTGACACAATTTGAACTTCACCTTTGTCAACACTTCAGTCATGTTGAATTAAGTTTGTTAAACTTAAAATTGTTAAGTAAAAAATTAGAACTGTAGCAAATGTGTTTTAGCAAATTGGAACACGCATTGTATGTAGGCAATCTATAGCACTTGAATCTCATTATTCATCAAGGTAAAATAATTTATTTTCTCGTGTCACCTACAGTTGACCGAATCAAGTGCAGAGAGTGAGGTCGATGAAGGAAATCTCACATATCCACAGACTGGTACAGTACAGTGTGATTTTCTTGAATTTGTTTTATGAAATCACATGACACATGTTAAACTTTATTACAGATTCTACAGAGATGAAAAGAACAACACAACCTGTTGAAGCTTCAGGTACTTATTTATTGTCACCAGATGGTTAAACTTTTAACAGTGAAACAATTTGCTGTTATGTATCCCTAACCAATTGTTATTTCACTGTCAAGTCAGTAACTGTGTAATCTCTTACTGTTTTCTCGTATTTCAGACATAATTCGAGGGGATGTTAATTTGTGTCTGAATTACAAGAAAACATCTCTGGTTGCATATGATGTCACGTTGGTAGGAGTTACCAACGAATTGGGATCGCGCTAGGGATTTTTACCCGCACTGGCAGGCGGGGCACGGAATGCAAATCCTGCACACCAATGTTCATTGACTCATTTTGGTTTCACTCAAAGGCAATTGGTCTCCTTACTGTGATCCCAATTGGTTGGTTACTCCTACCGACGTGACGATGGCAATTAACCGCTCACGCAAAAAGACTGCACACACAGTTGGTTTGCATTTTACAGGTGGGCTGAAATGAGGTCACAAAGATGCAAAGATGGTGAAGGGTATAGTATGTTTAGTTTGCCAATTCGATTTTTGAACATTTTCTGGTTTGGTCTGCATTCTGCAAAAGTTTGGATAAAAGCAGACTGACTGCACACGCCAAGTAAAATTCAGTCCCATGGATTTAAGTTTCAGTGGAAGAGGCAAAAACATAAGACATCTCATTATTATTGGGAGAAAGAGACACAGGAGAGTAAACATTCTCTTCATCTAATTTGAACATTGCAAGTTAACCAAACTTACTCTGTAATACTTGTACTCATTTTTTTATTGGTTTCTATGTATTTAATGGAGTAAATTACATTTGATTACAGATTCTGCAGGACTGCTGAATGCTAGGCAACTTGAGAAACCTCCAGGCATGTCTGCGCCATTATCACAAGGTTAGCCCTTATCCTGAATCTACTAACATGTACACCTTTTTTGATTGCTTTTAGGTTATGAAATAATGCACAATGTATTCAGACCTCCTCCACTTGTTTCAATTTAGTTGTCACAGCAAAAATTGAGATAAATGCAAGTCACGTGAGCATCATTTCAAGTGATGTGGAGTACAGCAGTAGAAGCTTTAAATGATGACCAGGACACTCTTTTCAATCTAACAAATTTACTCATTAAAACGTTGCAGTGTAACAATGAACATAAGCATGGCCGCCACTTTTCAATGTATACGACGGCAACTACAGAGTCTCAGCTTGTTCTTCCACTTTAAAATAAAATTCACAATAAATTTTAAGAAAATGTTTTTGCCCCTTCAACTGTTTATTTCTCAATTACTGTATATAATGTAAATATGTTTTAACTTAAACCATATTTGAACTTTCTTTTTCAGCTGATTTTAAAGTACACACAAATCCAACTTGTATTTAAATGTTTTTATAAAACATTTTTCCACATTCCCCCGATGAACAAATGTTTATCACTAATTAGCCCATATTTAATAAATCTCTAAAGGATACTGCCATTCAAAAGTTTGGGATTGGTAAGATTTTTTATGTTTTTAGAAGTCTCTCCTACTCACCCAGGCTGCATTTATTTGATTAAAAATACAATAAAAAAACATTATTATTGTGAAATATTATAACAATTTTAATGAACTCTTTTTAATTTTAATTTATTTTATAATGTAATTCCTGTGATCAAAGCCGAATTTTCAGCATCATTACTCCAGTCTTCAGTGTCACATGATCTTTCAGAAATCATTCTAATATGATGATTTGATGCTCAAGAAACATTTGATTATTATCAGCATTTGATAATTTTTCCCCCCCCAGGATTCCTTGATGAATATAAAGTTCAAATGAACTGCATTTATTTTTAAATAGAATATTTTTCAACATAATAAATGTCCTTACTGTCACTTATGATCAATTTAATTCATCCTTGATGAATAAAAAAAATATAGATTTCTATATTTTTCCTTCAAAAAAATAAATAAAAATAATAAAATAAACAAAAACAACGGCAACCGGTCTCCTTAAAACACTGCCTGTGAAGGTACAAACAGTGTAGGAACACACAAGTCCATCTCTTCCCACTTTCAGCATGTGAGCTGAGTTCAAGACCATCAGCAGTTCCAGAAACTAGTTAACAGCTCCTCCAGATATCTCCATCTCATGTCCTCTCTGCTCACTCTTTTGTGGTAAGGACGCAAGTCTTTTTCCCATCTGAAAGTGCGAATTTGAGTGGCTGGAGCACAGATGCATCACATCATCATGGCCTCCACCTCCTGTAAGCATGGGAGGCTGACACTGGCCCTTTATATCTATCCATGTCACTTCTAAGGGAGGGGACCATAGTGTGGTGGGCTGATGTATTTCCGAATTTGGTAACACTTTACATGCTGAAACTGACATGACACCTTAATAATCATGACATGACACATGTCATGAATATGAAGGTTTTATGCATGTTTGACAACTGTTAATAGCCGGAATTGCACTATAGAGCCACTCACAGAGCCAATAGCCTCCGATCTCCATCTGCGTAGCCAAAATAAAGATGCGTTTGGATTGTCGAGGCAAATAGCGCGCCACAGCCTCAGTAATCCCGCCCTTAATACTCCTACCTGTATCTAATGTCACAAAGTACCGCCTGTTTTACCGTGAGGACGGAGGAAGTCAGTTCAATCTGACTAGAGACGGGGATAGATCGGCATCATTACAACGAGGCAATATCAGATCAATCATTAAGCAATAGTAAACTTTATGGAGTGATTACAAATAAGGCATTCATCTACCTAATGTGCTATTAAACTATACACAGAGTATTTTAAAATACAGGTATGCACGTGTGTCTGTAAACATGTAACGTTGGGTTTGTAATTATAGTTCTATGGCAATGTAAACATACTTGCACATTATAAGAGGTGAGAGATCTTTATCCATAAAATTGTAAGTAGTTCAGCATCACATAAAACCGAAAGTAACTGTCAAATAATGTCAATCAATAAATACTTTAGTCTATAAAGAACTGCCTGATTGCTAAATAGGACTGAAAATCATTGTATCTCAAATTAAAATGTTTTAGAAATCATTAAAAAATTGGCTCGTTAAGAAACCACTTTGAATCTGCGTAAGTCTTTAAAAAGCTATGTAACAGTGGTTCATTTAATATTGATTATATTTATCAATTTGTTGTATCTTAGCATTTCTGTATGTGTCATTATGTGATCCTTATTAAGCAATAATTTTCAATATAGTAAACTGACAAACAGCCTTATTCATTATAGCGGGATACTTTATTTACATGTGAAGTTCATATCCGTGCACAAATGGGTGTATTTTAAGACCCCAAACTCCCGTCTGATTTCAAAATCCACTGCTTTATTTCTGTAATAGACACAAAACAATAAGGGAGCACATTTGTGAAGTTTTGTATAGCTGGTCTGTAAATACACATACAGTATACACAAAGTTTGCTACATTCATATGACAGTTACATTAATCTCCAAAACACCAGAAAGCATGGCTTCAACTAAAACAGTTTTACTATAATAAAACCATGGTTACTTATCTTAAGAGCTGGCTAAAATATTTAACAGAGATGATAATATTGCACAAAAAACCCCTAAAACACTCATGTAAGGCACTTATGCAGTCGTTATTTGTATTGTATTTCGAGCGATTGCTCCTCCAATACCAGGACGATTGTCCAATAACAGACATCTGCTATATCATTTCTCAGCACTATTGCGATTTGAAGACTTTGTTCTGTGCCCGTAACTTTGTAAACTTCTTTTTAACCGATGCCAGTGTGTGCCGGATCCTTAACATGGTGAGTTCTGCGTTATAACGCATCTTTGTTTCTACAGATGCTGATAATTGTCTTCAGTCTGAAGTAAGATGGAAGGCATCTTCTGTTGATCAGTAAAGTACTGGTGATCCCAGAAGTTTTGAAGCCCGATGATGCATACATGGCTATTGAGTGTCATGCGCTCAATTATGACTTTTTTTTTTTTTTTAATGCAATATGACAGAGATGTCTTTATGGTTTAAGATGTCTTTATGACACCTAGACAAAAACCAATACATCATAACCTGTCAGTGTCTTTTCATTCAACTTGACATTACCATGACAACATAAATTGTAATAAACATGATATAGCAGATTAATTATCATTGGCTTCATGACAGCCAGTGTCAAAACCAGCCACCTCACAGTTTCATGTAATGCATAGCCATAAAGCTAAGTGGTTTCTTAATATGATTAATCTCTCATGTGCACTTCATGTAAAGTGTTGCCTAGAATTTATTATTTGGTGGAATGTCTCTTTGTTAGTTACCTGGTTTGCTCTGCTGCAGTGCTCTCTCTGTTCTCAACATCGTTTTCCAGAAACTGGATGAGCTGGTCGACTTTCCACTCACCACTGGAGTCTTGTCAGCTCCATGTCTTTTGGTATAAGCTGTAGTAGCACTGGACATAGCATGTGTCCATATGTCTCACCGTGAAATACAAGTCCAGGCTGCAAATTTGGATTTCACCTTACAAAGAATATTCATGATTTAAAGGGTCTATTAGTTGTTTGACCCCATAAAGGAGCATCTTCTGCTTCACAGTATTTGTGAAACTTACCTACAAAAGATAAATGCTTCTGGTGACAATTGTTTTGTTTTTAGCACGTGAAAACGCAGATGGAAAGGGCAAAGAACCCAGCAGAAAAGCAGCTTTGGTGCAGTTCGTTTGGGCAGGTGGCACCGAAGGCGGACCAAACAAGCGTACCGAGACCTGCTTGAAGAGGTGGTCTTGGTACGCTTTCAAACAAACTCTGGAGCGGTTCTTTTGTGGTGAGAACGTGAATCAATCTCGAATAGACCCAACTGCAAAAAGTAATTTTTCATTTCACATATAGGAAGAATATCAATTGAAAGTGATCTTCCCTATGCCCTATATTGCCTTCGAAGATCATAGCTTTTAATTGTGCAGGGAGTTGCACAATTGTCTCATTGTGTGGCCGCTAAAAATAAATTTGGAGAATAGAGCAATCAAAAACATCCTTTTATTTACATCTGGAGTGAAAGTTTAAGCGGTGTCCTCTTCCTGACGTGCCCTTCAAGGGCGCAAAAACATAGTTTGAAATTCTTCCATACTCTTTCTCTCCAGGCTTGGGTGTGCTAGGTTTTTAATAGCCCAATGGAACCGTATCGGACTCAAATTCTGACTAGAATTGAAAAGGATAACGTCAGGCTGATTATGGGGCGTGTCTCAACTGAACCAGGAAAAAAAAATGCCTCTGATTGGTTGGAGGTCTATCCAATTGAGTGCAGAGCCATGGAGTTCAGATTCAAAAGGTTGAACACACGCGCTCTTTGGTGACGTGGTTGATTACGTTACTTTTCTTCAGCTGTCCATCATCGTATAAAGCCCGCCCTGACAAATTGATTGGTCTGAACTGTGTCTCTCCGGGCATAGTTGCGCCTAAACGGAGCTAACACCAGACCAAACTTCCTGTCCTCAAATGTTGTGGGCGGGGCTAAGTTTGGCTGGCATCCAGGCTAGGTTTTTAATATTAGGGGCATGTTTTTTTTTTATTAAGGGCTGATTTAAATATTTTTTTAAAATATGATTGGATTTTATACTAACCTTAAAGGGTTAGTTCACCCAGATAGCAAATTTATGTAATTAATAACTTACCCTCATGTTGTTTCAAACCCGTAAAACCTCAGTTTAAGATATTTTAGATTTAGTCCGAGCGCTCTCAGTCCCTCCATTGAAGCTGTGTGTACGGTCTACTGTCCATGTCCAGAAAGGTCAGAAAAACATCATCAAAGTAGTAATAACTAAAAATTAACCTTATTTTTGTAATAACTTTCTACAGCAGGGAGACAGAGACATGAAACGAGTGTCAATCAATAGAGGGAGAGAGTTGACATTTTTCACAACCTTTCATTTTACCCCAAGTGGCTGATTAGGGAACTGCATTGTTAACTTCATGTGCGAGGGAATGTATCATCGCGAGAGTTTGCGTGACCGGAAGGGAGACTGTTTTTCCTGTGTGAAGGTTGGGCGCGTTTTGTGAGAACGGTGAATAAAGATAACCTTGTGCAGAACTACGTCGTGTCTGTGGCTATTTTCATGGTAGCAGAGGATGGTTTCCAACTATAGAGTACCGCCTAAGTTTGACGAAGCCAGACCATACGAGTGCTGGAAAAATGAAATTAGTATTTGGAAACTTGTTACGGATTTGGACAAGAAAAAGGAGGCACTCGCGGTGGTGTTGGGGCTCGAGGGGCGAGCCAGAGAGACCGCTTTGGAAATACCCACAAGCGATCTGAACGAAGACGACGGTATGAAAACCTTGCTAGATAAACTGGACTCCGTATTCTTGAGAGAAGAAAAAGACCGCGCTTATGAAGCGTACTCTCATTTCGACTCAATTTCCAAAGACAGCGCGGTGTCCATGGCAGACTACATCATAGACTTTGAGCAGAGATACAACCGCATGAAGAAGTACAACATGACCCTGCCTGACGCTGTGTTAGCGTTTAAACTCCTGGACACGGCTTGTCTTGAAGAGAAGAGTAGGCAGCTAGCACTTACAGCGTGCACGGATTTAACATTCGCATCCATGAAGTCAGCGCTAAAACGGATTTTCGGAGGAAAAACCAGTGGTGCAAGCGGAGGCAGCGAGACTCAAGATGCGGCGTTTTTCAGGGAGCAGAGGCCACCGGGTAAATTCAGACGGAACAACAGCCAGTCACAGAGCAGACAGTGGCAGCCACAGCAAGGTACAAACCCACTCGACAAATATGGTAAGCGAACAAAATGCGGAATTTGTCAGAGTACGTACCATTGGGCCAAAGACTGTCCTCATCGGAGAAATGAAGTAAAGCTAGCAGAAGATGAAAATGTCGAAGAGTGTAACATTACACTGTTTACAAAAGTCATGACGGAATGTGAGATCTTCCTAACTGAATCACTGGGATCAGCTATCATTGATACAGCATGCATACATACTGTTTGTGGTGAAAAGTGGCTGGATAGTTACATGAAAGACCTGAGCCAAAGCCAAATAGAGAAACTGGCATGACGAGGCCCTGGTCCAGCTCAGCCTGGGGGATCATGTTGAGATTTCGTACCTCAGGGCGAGTCTCAGACCTTCTCCCAAGCTGAACTCATCCAGCTATTCAGCTGTGGAGGTACACAACATTATGCATCATGTAACCTAATTATTCTCTAATTGATCTTTCTGTATCTTCCTACACTCCTGAGTGTCTACCAAGTGGATATAAATTATTACCATGAATATATAAAGTGTATATTGGTAACACTTTAGAATTAGGCACTATTAGTTTAATATTAATGCATTGACTAAGTACAGTACTTGTCAATCTGTGTTACACATAATGTTAGTTCATAAAATACAACAGTTCCAAACCTTTCCCTTTCATAACGTTTTAGTAAATGTTGAAATTAACAAAGATAAATAAATGCTTCAGAATCATTTTTCTTGCTAGATCATGCGGTCAACTAACATTAAAGTGTTCATGTAATGACTCCTGTCTATTGATATATAATGCCTTTGCTGAGACTTCCGTTCATGTTGTTAGATTTCAGAAGACTGTAGCTGAGCCAGTAGAGGTGGAGCTCCCCTTCATCGGGGTGTTGGAGGGAGATGGAGGTGAGACAGTTCTGCTGTCCGACACATATGAGGAGTACACAGTCCCAACAGCACTGGCCCTCGACATCGCTGTGGATGACCTGCCAATAAACCTTACTCTTACTCACCCAAACAAAACTGTTCAGAGTATTGAACCACTGGGGGAGATGTTTGAGGAAATGTTTGAATCAGTTTGACTTTTTTTTTTTTTTAGTTCAAATTTTTATTAATTGTTTTATCACTTATTAATTGTTAAATTTTGTATTAGTTTTTTCGTTCAGGAATTGTTCCTTTTAATTAAATTAATAATAAAATGTGTTAAATACATTTTGCTTTAAGTGCTGATGACTTACCAATAAAAATTACACTAGCTCACAAAAATAAAATGGGTTCAGAGAATTCAACCATTGGGGGAGATGTTGGAGGAAAATGTTCCAATCAATTTGACTTTTTTTTGTTTTGCAATAGTTCAATTTTCTACGAGTTGTTTTATCAGTCTGTAACGGTGGCTCTCCCAAAAAGAATTTTGTTTAATAAATGTAAATTTAATTTAAATTGTTCGGGCGCCAGACAAGCAAAAATTGTCAAGAAAATAAAATATTTATTTATAATGCATAAATAATTTCGGTTTCCCCGTAAATAGCTCAAGCCACTGTTACACAACAACAACAACAACAAAAATATATTTTAAGAAAAAGTGTTTCCAAAAAAAAAAAAACACACGAAGTTAAATTCACACCATTTGTATTTTTTTCGTTACTTCACATCACAAACACAGAAGAAAGTGTAAATAGAAAGTAACAATATTGCGGTTCAAGTTCAATTCAAGATTTCATAAACAAAATAAAATCACGAGAGTCCTTGATTCACAAGTGTCTTAAAGTTCGTTTTCCACTTTAAAGTTCCCCACCCAGCACCAGACATCATTTGGACGTCGTTTTCTGGTCTAAATCAAGTCGGCCTGTCATGGCCCTCTTTTAGACCAAAAAGCGACGTTGAAAACTGGTCTTCATTTGGTCCGTCGGATTTGGTCCAAATTAAGCCCAAAAAGCGACATTTAACGTCTTTTTTTTTAATTATCCAAATTTAACCCAAAAATAGATGTAAATGGGCTTTAGTCCAAATTTAGCAGAAAAAAAAAACTTTTATTTCGCACCACAAAGCCGTTAACATAAACTAGTGAAGAAATATATTAGACATCATGTCTGAAGCACTGTTAAATATATTTAAATATATTTTGAAAACACTTGATGGTCACACGCTGTACTGGAGTCACCATGGAAACGGGGCTCAGCTCAACCGTCAAGCAGCTGCAGACGCTGTCTCTCGTAGTTGTTTTCACTAATTTCAGGTAAATTTAATCCCTAAATTACACAAATGTTACATAAAAGTGTCCCTGTAACTTTCTTTCATTTAAATGACACGCTTTCGTTGAAAATATCCGTTAGCATCTCAACTGTAATGCTAACTACAAGAGGTAACTTTATGTGCATTTTTCACAATATATTTCGCCTACATCAGCATGAATCTGTAATTTTCTTATATATGTGTGTGTTTATATAATATTTTCATAATATGTGTTTGTTTGCCTGTTAGTTATTTTGATGTCCACACTGTAAGAGTATTAATCGGTTAGTAAACCTAAAACATTAAATTCTGTTATTATTTTAATTTTTTTGTATAATCTGTAAATTAATTTTCTTTTCTGCATTTCACCTCTGCTATAGTTTATTTATAATAAACATGGCATTGTATAATAAATATTGTTGGCTTAGACAGATTGACAATGTTTATGTTCTAGATTCTTCCATGCTGATGGCCATGCCTGTATCCAGCTGAAGAACATTTTTAGACATTATGAAACATAACTAGTAAGTAATACCTCAAACATACACTACCATTCAAACGTTTAAGGGTCAGATTTATCATGTATTTACATTTACATTTATTCATTTAGCAGACACTTTTATCCAAAGCGACTTACAGATGAAGACAGTGGAAGCAATCAAAAACAACAAAAAGAGCAATGATATATAAGTGCTATAACAAGTCTCAGTTAGGTTAACACAGTACACGTAGCATGGGATTTTAAATAATATAATAAATAAAAAGAAAACGGATAGAATAAAAAAAAAAAGAATAGAGGAAGCTAGTTAGAGGTCTTTACACATACACATACACACACACACTTGTTTTTGTGCATTGTGGGGGTCACCTGTCAGTATTGCTACATAGTGGGGACCACCCATTCCTATGATCTTACAGACCTAAAAAAAATTATTTGACAAAAGCTAAAAAGCCTGTTTCAAAGTATCACTGCAGATTACAAATATTTCACTATAAAAATTACAAACCTGACACAGTGGTCACTTGTGGGGACCTTTCAGGTATTGAGTATATCTGGGGTCCGGCTAACACACAACCAGTTTTTGGTCATTGTGGGGACTGGACTCACACACTAAACACCAGTTTTTGGTCATTGTGGGGATCGTATCTAAACACACTCAACACCAGTTTTTGGTCATTGTGGGGACTTTAAACACACACTCAACACCAGTTTTTGGTCATTGTGGGGATCGTATCTAAACACACTCAACACCAGTTTTTGGTCATTGTGGGGACTTTAAACACACACTCAAAACCAGTTTTTGGTCATTGTGGGGATCGTATCTAAACACACTCAACACCAGTTTTTGGTCATTGTGGGGACTTTAAACACACACTCAAAACCAGTTTTTGGTCATTGTGGGGATCTTATCTAAACACACTCAACACCAGTTTTTGGTCATTGTGGGGACTTTAAACACACACTCAACACCAGTTTTTGGTCATTGTGGGGACTGGACTCACACACAAAAGAGAATCTGCGTACTTTAGACAGAAAAGGAGCTACAATCTGCTCCATGCTTTAATTGATTTTGGAGATGTTTGTTTTAGATGTAGAAACAAAATTAACTTAGTACTTTTAAAGGTTTAGTAAAAAAAAAAAGTGTTATACAGTATATGACATACATTTTCAAAACTCATAACATTAGTACGTCAACAGTCAGGGTCAGAAACATTAGCATAAGTTTCAGTCGTCCACAAAAATTTGCAGAAATATTTCATAAAGATGTTCACAGTAAACACTAGTTGAATTAAAAAAATATATTAATAAAACCCTTCATGACAAACACTGCATTCTCAAGTTTTTGAAAACAAGTACAATAGAATGAAAATCTACCATGTCTGCATTTATAGAAAAACAATTCTACATTTGAAGCAGACAAGGATGAAAAAAAAGACTCCAGTCTAAAAGTTATTTAAAATGCCTGAATTTTCGAAAGAACAATCTACATTTCCAAACAATAATATGGAACTGATGGTCTATTGCGCTAACCATTTGACTATGGAAGCTTGTTTTAAAACTATAAAAGCTTGTTTCTACCAATGCACAATTCAGTCTGACAGTGTGTCAATTAATTTGGCAGATATTTTCTGTTTAGAGCGGAGATTCGATTTTTGATGTAAAATTTAAGTGTAGACCACTCTCTATTTTTAAGTGCAAGTGGTTCCGCCTCTTTACACCTCATGCAGTCTGCCTTTCCTGGAATTTTGTGATTGTTAATAAACCTCATCATATGCTTCTCCACAGCCTGTATCTCAAGTTTGTTCCAGGCCGTCTTCTTAACGTAACCTGTGTGTGGGGGGGGGGGGGAGACACATTAGCATTTTACCCATGAGAAACACTTGCATCAACCTGAGTGGTATGGTACAGTTCAGCTCGGTACAGTAAACCTGATCAGGCTTGTGTTTTCACTGACCTTACTTGTTAGGCGTGGTGTATATGGGAAAGCATGAAATAGGCACAAACCTAACTTTTGTTAACGTCAGTTTTAATGAACAATAATAGCCACTATAAAGGTATAGGTACAAAGTATAGAGTCATATATAAGAAGAAATAAATAAAGCAAGCAAAGAATTCAGTCAAAGTAGGCTACGAAGTCAGCACTGTACTACGGTAAAATTCACTTTTTTTTCAGGACAATCGGCATTAAGTGAAGTATCATCATACCTAAGTATTATCATACCTCTCTTTTTTTTGGAGACTGGGTCTGCTGGAAGTGTGCCGTTCTCACAAACCGTGTGCTGTGATGATGATACTGTGGTGCACTCTGAAAGTAAAAATTAAGCCAGTCTTGAGTATTGACAAATCTCTGCAGCCAAAAAGACAGTCATCTCAAGAACACAAAGTTCCTGAGGTGCAATCAGGGTCAGGGCAGAACAATATTGCCAAAATTTACGTCGCAATACATTTCTTAATTTCGGTCTATAAGATATAATTCCAATATCTATATTGATTTTGAAATGTGCAGTGCTCATGTTTATTCAACAAATTCAACCACGCAAATAAATAAATGTATGGGATAACGCAGCCTGTACCAAAATATCGTAAATGTGTTTAATAAATCAAATCATTTTTACTGAAAAATAAAAAATAAAAATCACATACATACATATAGATAGATAGATAGATAGATAGATTCATAGATAGAAATTGAATTATTGTCCAGCCCTGAGTATAGCGTTTCTCAATTTCAGTCCTGGGGACCCATCTACTAGAAGTTTTAGGTGTTATAGACATATCACCATTTAAATCAGCAGATTCAACTCAATTTTATATTACAAAAAAAAAAAAAAAAAAAAAAAAAAAAAAAACTGAATAGGTGAAATAGTCTGGAAACAAATTCTTTCCATACTAAATTATTTTTTCCCATGCATATCCAGACCTGGAACCTGCCAGTTAAGTTATTCTTTTCTCTTTACGGTCCTCACCAGCATTTTGTCATATGTATATATAAAAGATCATTTTTGTGTTTATTTGGTATCATGCAATGTGTTTACTGGGTTTAAATAAAAAATAAACAGCATTATTTTCCACATATTTTATATTATTTTATCTCCTGTAAGCCCCGCCTTTCTGATACCGGTGGATTTGGTCTAAATTCAGAGCTGCAAGACACCGAGGTATGCTCCGATTGGCCAGCAATCCAGTACATTGTGATTGCCCAAAGTCAAGCGTTTGACGGAAATGTTATGCCCCTTACAAAAAAAATCCCCGCAAAAAACATTAAAAGCCATTTCAAATGAGGCTTTTGTTGTGTTAAGCGGGAACATAATTACTGTTTATGACTTATATTGTCTTTTTACACGTCGCGACGTAAACATAACAACATATCGGCATTTGTAATTGGAGAAACAAACCACAAGCACTTCGCGTTTAAATAGTAAAGTTAGGTAGCACATTATAAAATGTAACTTCCTGCCAGGCTGTAAGAAGCGCCAGACTCTCTGTAATGTCCGTGTTGTCCATCAACAGTGTAAATATACCTCACTTGACTGACCACAGAATGATGAGGGTTTGCGGCCCGCTCAGAGCAGGGCGAGTTGGAGAGCGGTTAAATGCACAACCTGCCTTTCTCTCTCCCATTTTCAGAAAACAGTCCGTGTCACCGGCGCACATGACAACATACAGTGAAGAAATGATGATTACTTTCTCTGCGTATACATTTGGGCGGTTCGGTGCAAATCACCCCCAAATGTTTGCGTAGAGATGTGGGGGTGTGTTAGAACGGGCCATTTTAGGGGTGTGTGGCAGACTCCGAACTTCAATAAAGAATATCTCTTTGGATTTAAGACTTTAGTCTTCGTAACTTAACAGATGTTTTTTATGCACCAAGAGCTTGTAATACTCCAAAGAGAAAAGGAAAAATATAAAAGTTATTCTAGGACAGTGATCCTCAAATCTGGCTCGCGAGATCCAGTTTCCTGCAGAGTTTAGCTCCGACTCTAATTAAAACACACCTGCCTGTGATTTTCTAATGATCCTGAAGACACCGATTAGCAAACTCATGCGTGTTTGATTTGGGTTAGAGCTAAACTTTGCAGGAAAATGAATCCCGTGAGCCAGATTTGAGGATCAATGTTCTAGGACCACTTTCAAACATAACCATTTCATGACACTTTACTCACCCCAATTTCATCTAGGATGTGTATGTACTTCGGTCTTCAGTCGAAAAGAAATTTAGGTTTTTGATGGAAATATTTCTGTAACAGTTACTGGTCAGAGAGCGAGGTAAGTAAACAACGGCGAAGTTTATTTAACAACAGGAGAGCAAAGGAGCTGAGTGGAGATTGTTCAGGTGAGTATGCCAGCACTGAGATTTGTCTAGAGGATGATCCAGGAAATAATCTGATCTTTCTTGCTTTACAGGAGACTCGTAGAGACGGAGAGTGGAGACCAGGACTGACGGGAAACAGACACCTCGACTAGAGAATTGAGCTGGAGACGGAAGGGATCACTGAGGAAGGAGACAGGTGGCAAGTATCACAGGCAGGTAATAGCTTGCTTAGTCCACATCGAGTTTATGAGACTGGATAGTGAATGATTCTGAGGTATGTGCTTTTATGTTCAGCAAAGTGCTCATGGGCTGCAGGTGTGCATGATCAGGAGCCAGGTGAGTGCTGTGATGAGATGCGGAAGAAAGATGCTAATCTTGTGACAGTACTTCCCCTCCCGGAAGGCTCGTCCCGAGCTGTAATAAGCCCCGGGGCTGGTGCAGGGCAGGAATAGGATGGAGTAAAGGAGGACCTCCAGGTAAGTCGGGGAGCCATGACGGAGTAGGAGACCCAGGAGGCCATGGTGGATCAGGTTACTGGGGGGCCATGGCAGAGCAGGCAGCTCGACGATGATAATCTTGGCCCACATCCCACCCTTAACTCAGCCATATAGCCCCCCAAAAAAATAATTGGGAAAGTCCAGGGTCTTAGGTTCATGGGGGCGCTGAGGAGGAGTGGGCTCTAGTGGGCGAAGATGACACTTAAGGAGAAGATGGCACTTAAGGACCCTCTAGAGGAGCGGAACTGGACGGGACCCGCGGAGGCTCTGGAGGAGGAGAACTGGACAGAACCAATGGAGCCAATGGAAATGAAGGCTCTGGGGTGAGGAGAGGAGCTGAGAACTCAGGGAGAAGTGTCAAATCCAGAATACCTACCCGTTTGCCTACAGGAACTAATGGGTGCTCAAGAGAAACAGGCACTAGGCTGAGCTCTGGGGAATCTGACACAGGGGAGGGCATTTGTAAGGTGCGGGCATCTTAATGTTATAAGGCCTTGCCATAGGACCTTATGGCGGCATTAATCTTGCTTTGGGCAGCGGCACAGGCTTTGCCACAGATGGCACTCAGCTTGAGTAAACCGTTGACGGCTACAGACTTGTGTTGGCCGCGGATGGTGGTGTTGGGCATGAGTGCGGGCTGAACAGCAGAGCCATGGAGAGTGATTCAGGACTTGAGGCACCGGCGGCTGGCAAATGCAAGCTCAGCTGGGGAACAGCAAGTGGAACAGAGCGCAACAGCATCCACGTGACGACTGTGGACGGGACTTCGCCTCATCCATGGTGAAGTCTAATCTGGCAAACCACAGCGCGAAGTTGATATAATTCTTCAATAACCAGCATGGATAAGCTCTCAGCATGACGAGATGGATATCTTCCTCCAAACCGCACCAGAATCCCTTCATTAAGGTAAGGTCATCACATGCGGCGAGTTGACCATAATTCACAAACTCCTGCACAAAATCATCTAGATCTCGGACTTCATGGAGGATAAAAACAGTTTATGAGACCGGACAGTGAATGATTCTCAGGTGTGTGCTTTTATGTGGGGCTTGATGAGTGAGTTAATTGGAGTGCTAATGGGGACAAGTGTACCTGACCAGGAGCCAGGTTTAGGCGAGTGCTGTGATAAGAAGAGGAAGAAACAGGCTGATCAATGGACTCCAGATGGTTGAGTTCTTGGCTTCAAAAGAGCTATAAACACTAAAACAAACAAACAAGCAAATATATATATATAATTCGTGAACAGCATTTTGTTTTGTTCTCTCTCTGTGCTCTCAGTAATCACGCAATGCCGACATGCTACATCATCCGCTTGAACTGCTGCCGGGTTTCAGAGTTGGCAGACGGGTATTTTGCAGACATTATATGAAGACCCTAAAGAATCAGTCCAACTCCGGAAAATGGGCATCCGATGTCCCATTATTTAGGCAAACATAAATTGAAACTGACATTATGTAATCATTACCTTTTGGACTAGAAGTGGACTCCTCCAAATCACTGTCCACTGTAACTTCCTCTAAAAGGTAGAAAATACAGAAATTAGGGGTGCACCGATCAAGATTGGCCGATCATTAATGCGTATCTCATCAGTAAAGCCGGTTCTCTAATCAGCTGTAAATTGCACCAGGTGCGTGATATTTTGATACAGCGTTTATTTGCGCAGCTAGTCATTTAACAACGGCCTGGTGGAATTTACAGCTGATTAGAGAACCGGCTTTACTGACGAGATGTGCATTAATGATTGGCTGATATTGATCAGTGCACCCCTAACAGAAATATATTATTTAAAATACAAGGTAATGTTATTCAAAGCATTCCCAAAATCTGAACCCATGTTGTGTACGGTGTATAGTACCTTCTGGATCTATGTTGATTTCATTAAGATTTCGCCCTTTAAAGTCTGCCAAGCGTCCTTTTTCGAGGGCCAGAAGAATTTTACTAATTTTGGCCAGTTGGAGGGTGCCTTCAGGTAACCTGTAAAATTGACGATGAACTCGAATGTCATGGCCTAGAAAGTCTGCCAACTGATCTAACTCTGTGTTGCTAAGATTAAGAACTTCAGAAAGTGTCCCGATCTGTTTTCTCAACTTTGTTGATGTAAGAGTCTGAGGATTTTTTGCACTACATGCAACAGCAAATTCGCGAATGCAATCAGAGCCTCTGAAAAATGTCATTGCATACGGGCGTGCAAAGAGAAAAGGATTTTCATTTGGAATTCCACAGGTATTCCGATTTTCAAGAAGCAGGCTGATTGATTCTTGCATGGAAGGTGTGAGAAGCACGGGAACCTTTCTGCCTCTTTTGCCTCTAATTTCTACACGCTTGAAGTACTGACACAGTTTATTTTCTAAATCTGTGAGGGCCATGCTAATATCTGGATGAGCATCCGATTGGTTGCTGGAGATGTATGCAGACAATGGCATTTGTGACACTTCCCCTTCTCGTCTACGATTGAAAAGCATAACCTGAGTTAACGTGATCTTGGCCAGTTTTGCCCAGTGCTGAGATGATGGCTGTGTTAACAAGAGTTTGCGATGGGTCTTCTCTTGCTCGTCAAGATATATATGAAGGAGCTTAACATCTTCTGTGAATGGAAGTAATTGTGGGGAATTCCATTTTGCTTCCTCCAGTGTTCGCCGGGCTGTTGTAGAAATGTATTCGGGCCATCTGGACTTATAAAGCTGTTGAAAACTGTTCGCAATTTTTCCTGTCTTTTCATCTCCTCTAATAGTAGAGTGGCTCTCAATGAGCATTGCGATTTTGTTCAGACTCTGTCCAAGTTTCACAGCCACACTAGCCTTTTCAAATACATTGGTCTCTTCATTGTAGCCAGCAGCCCTTTTAACTGCATTGATGGTATGCATGAAGTTTGTGGGATGAATGAGCTCTTTAATAGATGTAAGGGGGGATACCTCTCTTGCACATATTAGGAGTCTTCCAAGCTCCCTCATCTTTTGGCGGATGTGTTCATGCATTTTAACTCTTGATCCATACTTGTTGTAAAGATGCTTTCCTAACTCTAAAATGCACCAGTCATTTCTAGTTTCAAGTGCCACTTGGTCCTGGTTCATGGAATTTAACAGCTTCCAAACACCATGAGTTACTCCTGGTGGGGGAGGTTGTGCAAAGCCACAAAGAACCTGGACACGGGTTTTTCCAGGTTTCGGCTTCTCATCACCAGGCTTGAATTTGCAAACCTTGACATGTCGCCACAAAGTTTTTTTTAAGAAGAGTCCTTTGCAGTAAATGCAGTGCATAAAACTTTCCCCCTCCAGGTTCTTTTTGGGCAGTTTCCGCGGAATCATCAGTCCTGCACCTGTATTAATAACAGTACTATTGTAAGCAAAGTTCCCTTTGTTACGTAGATACTCAAGTTGCATCCTCCTTTCTTTTGAGCCCTTTGGATGACTTAACGCTTTTGCTACCTCTACCTCATTTCTATGCTTTCGTTCCAGGTGTCTAGAAATTTTTGTAAAAGCACCTTCACAAAAAAAGCACTGTTGTTTTTTGCTGTACATTCTCAATCCACCTCTCTTTTTAATTACAGCTGGGATAACTACTGATGTTGCGCTGTCAAGAATGGAAGATGTGTCAGGAACTTTGGCTATGTCGTGGTTCTGGGAGCTCCCTAAGTCACCGCTGCTTTGAATACTGAACTTTTTGATTCTGTTCACAGCTGAACTGCTCCGGACTGGCAAAGTCTGTAACTTTTTTTCTTTACCCTTTGGTGAAGCAGTAAAGCTCATGCTACTATCTGATGTGTAACTCTCTGATGTATCAGGAATGTACTCTTCCTCACTAACAGATAACTCATCTTCGCTCGAAACATCCGAGTACTCCGCGATCTTCCCTCTAGCCTTGAAAGACAATGACCATTCAGTTAATTTAATCCTCTATCATAGGCTATTTTCCATTCTATTCTATTTACAGGGTTTCTGCAGGGTTTAATCAGTCAAATTTAAGACTTTTTAAGACCTTTTCATGACTATTAGGATTTGAATTTATGACCTACACGAATTACGATAAATAAATTCAGTCATTAAAATTCCTTTCAAAAGTATTTATTATTGACTTTTCATTGAAAGTAACAAGTTTTATTATTTGAAGAGTTATTCTATTATGTCTTAAGATTAAGAAACTGAAGCCTTCGCCTTCTTTTTCTTGAGTATCAAGAACACAGGAACACTTAACAATTGTAACATTGTAAAGTAACATTGTAAATTAACAATTATTTTATGGCATTACTTTCCAAAATAAAAAGTGTTATTGGTGTTTGGTCACAGTATTCAACACCCAGAGGCAGGGTATATTTGGGGTCAGCGGTGAAGGTTGTACCAGTGCGCCCTGTTTGAAATTGTCTAATTTGTATGTATGTTTGTTTATTTTTATTTATTTTTGCTATTTACACAATGTTTAAGTTTTGTTTTTTTTTCAAGTTTGTAGGTGTCCAGGTACAGAAACCGAATAATTAAATTTAAAATAGCACTGGATAGTCTTCAATGTAAAAATTAAATATACAATCAAACCAAAATTTATTCAGACAGTTTAATTGCTATTGCTTCTAAAATGGTTATAAAATACGACAAGACTTTAGAGTTAAATTCGTCTTGATAATGTCATAACTTTGATAAAAATGTACGTAATGGATTACAATCAACCAAAACTACAGACAACTGTTACTGATAATATTTAAACAACTATCAATACTTTGTTGACCAATTACCAACCAATGCATTTTGTTCAGACTGTGGTGTGAAAAGGTTGCATTAGCAATTCAGAAAAAAATGCATGGTGCTTTATAAGGTGCTGAATAATTTTTGATCCCAATTTTATATATAGATAGATAAAACATTTATATCTATTTCACTAGTAGTTCACTGTGAAGATTATTTGGGTCTAATATGTCACAGTTTGCTTAAAATTCTTATTAAAACTACAAAGTAATGCAGTCAAGGAGAGTGAGTGATTTTTCTTTCATTTTCTTGGATTAACATTACAGCAGCTAATAGCTAAATTAGGCGTGGTCACTTTAAGAGACGATGAACGCATCTTTTTCCTCAACTGTTTACTTTGACTTATATATATATATATATATATATATATATATACACAAATAACTGAATATATTATAATTGAATATACAAATAACTGAAGAAAAAAAAAAAAGTTTTTGAGCATACTTTCCAAGGCGGGTATTTTGATATATTTTGTAGGCTATGTATTTGTCGGCACAAGAGCAAAAAGAAGCAAATTCGGTGTACAAGTGTTTTTAGACGCCTTTCTCAGCGTGAACCCTGAACCCCTGAACACCGTGGTACTGAATTGGGCTCTTTCACGTCCTTTTGTTTGTTCAAAACTGTGATTAGTATTTGTTGGTTCATGTGCAGGAGGGACTGTCCGTGATACGCGGCTCTCTCTCTCTCTCTCCGCACCGAACACAGCGCGATAGTTACCAGCTAATCGGTTAACCTTTTCCGCGTCTTGTGTATGGATCGATGCTTGATACCGATTGTTAGTGGCTTGAGCCAGCTGCTAAACGCACCGTCTCCGAACCATGGATCATTAAAGGTACATTTTACCATTGTGATAGCCAGGATGATTTCAATTAAGCTAAGCAGTGACTCAGTATGACACCGTATGTTCGGAGTTCGCGCGGGTTTCTGTGAAAGTCCTTCTGACAAGTCTGTATGCTGCCGCATGGACCTTGTAGTTCTGGAACGCTGTGATACCAGTGTGATACCACCCAGATTCCTCATACAGAACTACAACAGGTCAAACAAATGAATGCCATTGCTGCTGCGAGCGTATTTTGATGGAAGAACAAATTAATGGACTAGCATATCAATTTAAGACGTGGCTAAATGTTTTTTTATGACATTGTATGGAAAATCCGGACGTTTTTATGACTTTTATGGCCTTAAATTCTTATGGTTAAATTTATGACTTTTTATGACCCCGCGGAAACCCTTTATTTAAGCTATTTAAATAATTAACACTTACTCTTGTGTTTTTTGCTCTTTTGGATGCTGTGGTACAAGCGGAATGTTGTTCACTCATTGCAAATGATGCATGATTCCGTCTGACGTCACGTTGAATGTCTTGGTCATCTTTACCATTTACACTCGAATTTTCAAAGAGATCATCCGAATCATCATGAATCACAGATCTCTAATAAAACAAACAAAAACATCAGAATGACAAGTTACAAATGTTCTAGAAAAAGTGTGTTTATCATAATGAAAAATAACTTTTGCCTTTTTTTACACTTTAATGTGTAAAATCTGTATCTATTAAATCAACATGTTAAATGCTCGATCAATGTCTATTAATTTAAAGCCCCCTTCCTCAAATCTTGCCCTGGAGGTCCAATGCGCTGCAGAGTTTAGCTCCAACCCTGATCAAAGTCACCAGCCTGTGATTTTCTAATGATCCCAAAGACATTCGCATACCTGCCAACCTTGAAGAAATTTTATGAGTACTACACCCCCCCCCCCCCACACACACACACACACACACCGCGTGAACCTTACAGCCCACCGCCAATGTATGCTCCACCATTGCACACACATCTGTGAGAAACCTATGAGATACCTAACACTATAATACATATTATACACATAATATCCTTTCACCAATTAAGATTTATTATTTACTCCATAACATATACAAGTAGACCATAAATGTTATACAATTTCTGCAATCCCTCCGAACATTTTGTACTGGAGGCATAGGCCATGGAAACTTCTTCCACCTGAAAATATTGTCAGAAATAAAAGTAAACTGAGGACATTCTTTCTAAATAAATCAATCAAAAAATTTAATAAATGTGCAAAACCAGCAGTTATCAATATCAAAATCAGTTTGCTAAAAACAAACAACATTTTTTTTAATAATTTTTCATGCAAAGTGTTTAAACTTTTGCATTGTTTAACTTGTTAAAGGTTGCAGATTTGGCTTTTTTTAAGTAGTGCATCAGTGAAAGTCTCTTTGTAACAAATGCTTTCTTTGGAGGCAATCATGACTTTTCTTGTCACCAGAGAACTAAACATCTCTGTGCTCATATTAATAGATTATTATTAATGTTGAAAAGAGCTGAGAATATTTTTTTCAGGTTTTTACAGGGGAATTAATTGAAAGAACAGCATTGTTTGTTACATTTGTTACAGTTACATTTATTTGTTACATTTATATTATTTACATCAAGCTTTTGAATGGTATAGTATTGCATATTGTTATTGAAACTTCATAATGTTTCACTTGATTATACATTTAGTCAGGAATTATAGTTTGGAAAAAGTCTAACTAGTAAAATTTTTATACGTTATATGAAAACTAGTACAAGTATATAAATAAATAATAAGAGACTTACTCATGTTTATGATCTCTGCTGAATAAAGTGCTTCATTCTTTTTTTTCTGAGGAAATCCAAATCTCAAATGCTCAACCACATCACATTTTGGGGTGACTTATATCTTATTCCTCTCATCGCGAAGCAAATAGTAAAATAAAAATAAAAACTTTATTTAACATTAGAATCTGAATAGAGCGTTCAGCGCGGGGGCGTGGTCGAATTAGAAGATAATGGGAGATGTGAAAAACGGACAAGACATCGCGTTGTTTTCATATGGATTATTTTAATCACATAATATTTGTTTTCGGCGGTACTTGTTTAGTTTAAAAGTAGACATTTCAGGCTTTCTATAGATATCTCTCTCGTGTCTCTTCGTTGAGTATTCACTGAGTTACACTTCATTTTAATGACGTGTTTGTACATGAAGATCACAGCAGACAAAGACTGAAGACAGCACACCTTGTTTGTTATCTTTATTTTATGTGCACAAGTTTTGTTGTTATTATGTCTGTATACAAATAAAAGTAGACCCTTTACAGATTCGATTTTGCGTAATTTAAGTTCTTTTCCTGGTTATCAGGAGAAAATGACTCATAACGCGTATACGCGTTAAACGACTCAAGAGGGTTGAACAGAACACTTCAAAACGAAAGAAAACAGACTGCTCTCTCTGCTTATCTACCGTTAATCCGTATGAAATGTGCATTTCTCTGGCGCGTTCACTACTGCGACTTTTTCGTCAACTTTATCTTTGCAGTCGACACGACATTGATACAGAAAACACTTGTTTATTAGTAATTATATTGATAAAATATTCATAATCATTACTTTTGCCGGTTCTTTGTGACAGCTTTTAGGTGCGTTATTGGAAGGGCCACCCTTTCATGTTAGCCTACATGAACGCGTGAACTGAACTGAGCTCGTCACAGCTGGACTGCTTGTTATGATGTCATGTCAAGGTCATTTTTAATGTCCATAAATTCAATTAGGCTAAACATAGCCTAACTGTTACCTTTATCTTACGTTAATCAGCACCTGGCCTGTCTAAAACCTTCTAGATTGCAAGCCATTCCACCACTTAACTGCCAACTAAGCTTGTGGATGGGAGGGGCAGGTGGACGGTGGGTTAACATGCACCACTCTGATTGGCCGAAAGCTTTTCACTCCACTTACACGCTGTGGATCAGCGGCAGAATCAGCGTCATAGATTGCATAGAAACTGAAATCGCCAAAATGCGAGACGCAACAAAATGCGTACCTAAAGAGCAGCGAATCGTACTAGTGTACTTATGGGTCAAAATGCGTGCAGAGTACGAAAAATGCGTACATGTTGGCAGGTCTGCATTCATTGGCATTGATTAGCATGCTCAGGTGTGTTTGATTAGAGTTAGATCTAAACTCTGCAGGAAAGTGGATCTTGAGGTCCAGATTTGAGGAACCCTGATTTAAAGGGATAGCTCCCCCAAAAATTCTATCATTAACATTACATATCCTCATGTTGTTGCAAACCCATAAGACCCTTATTCATCTTCAGAAAACAGATTAAATTTGAGCTTTTGCCTGCCATTCTAACTCCAGATGGAGGGAAAGATATCAAAAATATCTTCATGTTCTGAAGATTAACAAACGACTTATGGTTGTGAAACGATATTCACAATAGTAACTTGCATATAGATAAAAGATTTTTAGGTGGTCCAAAAGATGGTGGTCTTTCAATGTTTATTTATCCTTTTAAATTTACTTCACACTATTCAGCTAAAAATAATTCAATTTAGGTGTGAGGCAGGTAAAAACAAATTAAGTAAATGTAAAATATACCTTTTTATAAGATGTCTTAATTTTAGAACACAAAACTTCATCTTCGGTGTCCGAGTAATCAACCAAAGGCTGTTAAAGACAAAAAAAGAAAGATAAATATGAAAATGAAGTGAAAGAGAGAAAATCTGTCAAACAGAGACAGACATACAGACGGATAGAGAGACAGACACAGATAGACAGACATACAGACAGAGAAAAAGACTGACACACAGACAGAGAAACAGACAGAGAAAGAGACTGGCACAGACAGAGAAAGAGACTGGCACAGACAGAGAAACAGAGAGAAAGAGACCGAAACAGACAGAGAAAGAGACTGAAACACAGATAGACACAGACATACAGACAGAGAAAGAGACTGACACAGACAGAGAAAAAGACAGAAAAAGACTGACACAGACAGAGAAACAGACAGAAAGAGACTGGCACAGACACAGACAGAGAAAGAGACTGACAGAAAAAAGACTGACACAGACAGAGATAATAAATACACATACCTCAGCTGTGAATCGTGAAATGCCTTCAGTAGTTACAGAATCCTCAGAGCAGTTCTCTATAGCTGTCATGTTGTCATCATCCTTGCATGGAGGCTATAATAAAATTTAAAAAATAGTTACAAGTCATCACTTATTAGACAAGGTCCCCACGATGCTAAACCTGTGAAATGTGTGTATTTGGTTCCAATGGGTTTGTATGGCTTTCCTAAGACTACAGGTCCCCACTATGTACATTACACTGAAAACAGTGTGTAAGACTTTCTCAAGTCAATACCAAATATAACAAATTAATAGACAGACAGAGAAAGAGACTGACACAGGCATAGACAAAGAGAAAGAGACTGACAGACAGAGAAACAGACAGAAAGAGACTGACACAGACAGAGAAACAGACAGAAAGAGACAGGCACAGACAGAGACTGACACAGGCACAGACAAAGAGAAAGACACAGGCACAGACAAAGAGAAAAAGACTGACACAGGCACAGACAAAGAGAAAGACACAGGCACAGACAAAGAGAAAAAGACTGACACAAGCACAGGCAGAGAAAGAGACAGACACAGACAGAGAAACAGACAGAAAGAGACTGGCACAGACAGACAGAGAAAGAGACTGAAACAGACAGAGACTGGCACAGAAAGAGTCTAACACAGAGACACAAACATACAGACAGAGAAAGAAACTGACACAGAGAGACAGACATACATACAGAGAAAAAGACTGACACAGAGATAATAAATACACATACCTTAGCTGTGAATCGTGAAGTGCCTTCAGTAGTTACAGAATCATCAGAGCAGTTCTCTATTGCTGTCATGTTGTCATCATCCTTGCATGGAGGCTATAATAAAGTTATTAAAAATATAGTTACAAGTCATCACTTATTAGACAAGGTCCCCACTATGTTAAACCTGTGAAATGTGTGTATTTGGTTCCAATGGGTTTGTATGGCTTTCCTAAGACTACAGGTCCCCACTATGTACATTACACTGAAAACAGTGTGTAAGACTTTCTCAAGTCAATACCAAATATAACAAATTAATAGACAGACAGAGAAAGAGACTGACACAGGCATAGACAAAGAGAAAGAGACTGACACAGACAGAGAAACAGAGAGAAAGAGACTGACACAGACAGAGAAACAGACAGAAAGAGACTGGCACAGACAGAGACTGACACAGGCACAGACAAAGAGAAAGACACAGGCACAGACAAAGAGAAAAAGACTGACACAAGCACAGGCAGAGAAAGAGACAGACACAGACAGAGAAACAGACAGAAAGAGAAACAGACAGGGAAAGAGAATGGCACAGACACAGACAGAGAAAGAGACAGAAAGAGACTGGCACAGACAGAGACTGACACAGGCACAGACAAAGAGAAAGACACAGGCACAGACAAAGAGAAAAAGACTGACACAAGCACAGGCAGAGAAAGAGAGACACAGACAGAGAAACAGACAGAAAGAGACTGGCACAGAAAGAGACTGGCACAGAAAGAGTCTAACACAGAGACACAAACATACAGACAGAGAAAGAAACTGACACAGAGAGACAGACATACATACAGAGAAAAAGACTGACACAGAGATAATAAATACACATACCTTAGCTGTGAATCGTGAAGTGCCTTCAGTAGTTACAGAATCATCAGAGCAGTTCTCTATTGCTGTCATGTTGTCATCATCCTTGCATGGAGGCTATAATAAAGTTATTAAAAATATAGTTACAAGTCATCACTTATTAGACAAGGTCCCCACTATGTTAAACCTGTGAAATGTGTGTATTTGGTTCCAATGGGTTTGTATGGCTTTCCTAAGACTACTGGTCCCCACTATGTACATTACACTGAAAACAGTGTGTAAGACTTTCTCAAGTCAATACCAAATATAACAAATTAATAGACAGACAGAGAAAGAGACTGACACAGACAGAGAAAGACACTGACACAGACAGAGACAAAGAAAGAGAATGACAGAGACAGAGAAAGAGACTGATACAGACAGAGAAACAGACAGAGAAAGAGACTGGCACAGACACAGACAGAGAAAGAGACTGGCACAGACAGAGACTGACACAGGCACAGACAGAGAAAGAGACTGAGACAGACAGAGAAAGAGACAGACAGAAAAAAGAGTGACACAGACACAGACAGAGAAAGAGAATGACAGAGACAGAGAAATGGTTACAGACAGAGAAACAGACAGAAAGAGACTGCCACAGACAGAGAAATAGACAGAGAAAGAGACTGGCACAGACAGAGACCGACACAGACAGAGACCGACACAGACACAGGCAGAGACAGAGACTGACACAGGCAGAGACAAAGAAAGAGACTGGCACAGAAACACAAACATACAGACAGAGAAAGAGACTGACACAGGCACAGACGGAGAAAGAGACTGGCACAGACACAGACAGAGAAAGAGACTGACAGAAAAAAGACTGACACAGACAGAGATAATAAATACACATACCTCAGCTGTGAATCGTGAAGTGCCTTCAGTATTTACAGAATCCTCAGAGCAGTTCTCTATTGCTGTCATGTTGTCATTATCCTTGCATGGAGGCTATAAGAAAGTTATTTAAAAAATAGCTACAAGTCATCACTTATTAGACAAGGTCCCCACTATGTTAAACCTGTGAAATGTGTGTATTTGGTTCCAATGGGTTTGTATGGCTTTCCTAAGACTACTGGTCCCCACTATGTACATTACACTGGAAATAGTGTGTAAGACTTTCTCAAGTCAATACCAAATATAACAAATTAATAGACAGACAGAGAAAGAGACTGACACAGACAGAGACAGAGACTGACACAGGCACAGACAGAGAAAGAGACTGACACAGACAGAGAAAGAGACTGACACAGGCACAGACAAAGAGAAAGAGACTGACACAGACAGAGAAACAGACAGAAAGAGACAGGCACAGACAGAGAAACAGACAGAAAGAGACTGGCACAGACAGAGAAACAGACAGAAAGAGACTGGCACAGACAGAGACTGACACAGGCACAGACAAAGAGAAAGACACAGGCACAGACAAAGAGAAAAAGACTGACACAAGCACAGGCAGAGAAAGAGACTGACACAGACAGAGAAAGAGACTGACACAGGCACAGACAAAGAGAAAGAGACTGACACAGACAGAGAAACAGACAGAAAGAGACAGGCACAGACAGAGAAACAGACAGAAAGAGACTGGCACAGACAGAGAAACAGACAGAAAGAGACTGGCACAGACAGAGACTGACACAGGCACAGACAAAGAGAAAGACACAGGCACAGACAAAGAGAAAAAGACTGACACAAGCACAGGCAGAGAAAGAGACTGACACAGACAGAGAAAGAGACTGACACAGGCACAGACAAAGAGAAAGAGACTGACACAGACAGAGAAACAGACAGAAAGAGACAGGCACAGACAGAGAAACAGACAGAAAGAGACAGGCACAGACAGAGAAACAGACAGAAAGAGACAGGCACAGACAGAGAAACAGACAGAAAGAGACAGGCACAGACAGAGAAACAGACAGAAAGAGACTGGCACAGACAGAGAAACAGACAGGGAAAGAGACTGGCACAGACAGAGAAACAGACAGAGAAAGAGACTGGCAAAGACAGAGACTGATACAGGCACAGACAGAGAAAGAGACTGGCACAGACAGAGACGGACACAGGCACAGACAGAGAAAGAGACTGAAACAGAGACTGGCACAGAAAGAGTCTAACACAGAGACACAAACATACAGACAGAGAAAGAAACTGACACAGAGAGACAGACATACATACAGAGAAAAAGACTGACACAGAGATAATAAATACACATACCTCAGCTGTGAATCGTGAAGTGCCTTCAGTAGTTACAGAATCCTCAGAGCAGTTATCTATTGCTGTCATGTTGTCATCATCCTTGCATGGAGGCTATAATAAAGTTATTAAAAATATAGTTACAAGTCATCACTTATTAGACAAGGTCCCCACTATGTTAAACCTGTGAAATGTGTGTATTTGGTTCCAATGGGTTTGTATGGCTTTCCTAAGACTACAGGTCCCCACTATGTACATTACACTGAAAACAGTGTGTAAGACTTTCTCAAGTCAATACCAAATATAACAAATTAATAGACAGACAGACAAAGAGACTGACACAGACAGAGACAGAGAAAGAGACTGGCACAGACAGATAAAGAGACTGACACAGACAGAGATAATAAATACACATACCTCAGCTGTGAATCGTGAAGTGCCTTCAGTAGTTACAGAATCCTCAGAGCAGTTCTCTATAGCTGTCATGTTGTCATCATCCTTGCATGGAGGCTATAATAAAGTTATTAAAAATATAGTTACAAGTCATCACTTATTAGACAAGGTCCCCACTATGCTAAACCTGTGAAATGTGTGTATTTGGTACCAACGGGTTTGTATGGCTTTCCTAAAACTACTGGTCCCCACTATGTACATTACACTGAAAACAGTGTGTAAGACTTTCTCAAGTCAATACCAAATATAACAAATTAATAGACAGACAGAGAAAGAGACTGACACAGACAGAGACAGAGAAAGAGACTGACACAGACAGAGAAACAGACAGAGAAAGAGACTGGCACAGACACAGACAGAGAAAGAGACTGGCACAGACAGAGACAGAGAAAGAGACTGACACAGACAGAGAAACAGACAGAGAAAGAGACTGGCACAGACACAGACAGAGAAAGAGACTGACACAGACAGAGAAACAGACAGAGAAAGAGACTGGCACAGACACAGACAGAGAAAGAGACTGGCACAGACAGAGACAGAGAAAGAGACTGACACAGACAGAGAAACAGACAGAGAAAGAGACTGGCACAGACAGAGACAAAGAAAGAGACTGACACAGACCGAGAAAGAGACTGACACAGACAGAGAAACAAACAGAGAAAGAGACTGGCACAGACACAGACAGAGAAAGAGACTGGCACAGACACAGACAGAGAAAGAGACTGACACAGACACAGACAGAGAAAGAGACTGACACAGAGACAGAGAAAGAGACTGACACAGAGACAGAGAAAGAGACTGACACAGAGACAGAGAAAGAGACTGACACAGACAGATAAAGAGACTGACACAGACAGAGATAATAAATACACATACCTCAGCTGTGAATCGTGAAGTGCCTTCAGTAGTTACAGAATCCTCAGAGCAGTTCTCTATTGCTGTCATGTTGTCATTATCCTTGCATGGAGGCTATAAGAAAGTTATTAAAAATATAGTTACAAGTCATCACTTATTAAACAAGGTCCCCACTATGCTAAACATGTGAAATGTGTGTATTTGGTACCAATGGGTTTGTATGGCTTTCCTAAGACTACTGGTCCCCACTATGTACATTACACTGGAAATAGTGTGTAAGACTTTCTCAAGTCAATACCAAATATAACAAATTAATAGACAGACAGAGAAAGAGACTGACACAGACAGAGAAAGAGACTGGCACAGACAGATAAAGAGACAGAGACAGACACAGGCACAGACAGAGACAGACACAGACAGAGATAATAAATACACATACCTCAGCTGTGAATCGTGAAATGCCTTCAGTAGTTACAGAATCCTCAGAGCAGTTATCTATTGCTGTCATGTTGTCATCATCCTTGCATGGAGGCTATAAGAAAGTTATTTAAAATATAGTTACAAGTCATCACTTATTAGACAAGGTCCCCACTATGCTAAACCTGTGAAATGTGTATATTTGGTTCCAATGGGTTTGTATGGCTTTCCTAAGACTACTGGTCCCCACTATGTACATTACACTGGAAATAGTGTGTAAGAATTTCTCAAGTCAATACCAAATATAACAAATTAACAGACAGAGAAAGAGACTGACACAGGCACAGACAGAGAAAGAGACTGACACAGAGAAAGAGACTGACACAGACAGAGAAAGAGACTGACACAGAGAAAGAGACTGACACAGGCAGACAAAGACTGACACAGACAGACAAAGAGACTGACACAGATAAAGAGACTGACACAGACAGAGATAATAAATACACATACCTCAGCTGTGAATCGTGAAATGCCTTCAGTAGTTACAGAATCCTCAGAGCAGTTCTCTATAGCTGTCATGTTGTCATCATCCTTGCATGGAGGCTATAAGAAAGTTATTTAAAATATAGTTACAAGTCATCACTTATTAGACATGGTCCCCACTATGCTTAACCTGTGAAATGTGTGTATTTGGTTCCAATGGGTTTGTATGGCTTTCCTAAGACTACAGGTCCCCACTATGTACATTACACTGAAAACAGTGTGTAAGACTTTCTCAAGTCAATACCAAATATAACAAATTAATAGACAGACAAATGGACGGACAACAACAAAAGAAAAGAAAAGATAGACTGATAGACAGAATGGCATACAGAAGGGGTGTCATGATTCCATGATTCCATTAAGGAGTACTATATTTAAAAAATGTATGATTACTATTTTAACTGTAGATTAACCCAGATGAGAATCCATGAAACGCATTAATCCTCTTCCTAAGGCTGCACTATGCATTTCAACCATTTCAAACTCTTACTTTAGCAAAGTGTTATTGTGGACTAAAGCGGGACTAAAGCGGTTTCATAAACGACAATTTAACTCACACAGTCTCACTAATTTGAGCCAGGCTCAATGAGTGAGGATAATTTGATGTGCACACTTATGCTACACTTATTAAATGTTAGTAGTCATGCGAATATCCAGTTTCCCGTCAGAAAGGGGTGAGGTTTACGTGAATAAAGGAGCTGTGCGTGCGGACAACGTTGCCTGTGTGTGTGTGTATGTATATATATATATATATATATATATATATATATATATATATATATATATATATATATATATATATATATATATATATATATATATATATATAAAATCTCAGTATTTTAACTTAAGCGCTGCAACAATGACTATTAAAGGACTTTGGCTGCAAGCCCTACATACAGCACCGAACATGTACTCGCAAAACAAGAACTTTAAAGAAATTCCTTATCTTATTTCTGTTACTATAGGCTTAAACCTCGTCTGTGAAACTGGGGGATAAATAAATGTACTTTAAGGGATACTCCACCCCAAAAAGAACATTTAGTAGTTAATCAATTACCCCCATGCCATTCTAGACTTATAAAAGCTTTGTTCGTCTTTGGAACAAAATTTAAGACATTTTAGAGGAAATCCTTGTCACTTCCTAGCATTCAGATTGAACTACTGATGGCAGATGGAGTACTCTGACGATGTCTTTCAAACTTTTCTGGACCGTGATGCTGTTATTTACCAGGCAGTCCATGGGACAGTCACAAGGCTCCTAGATTTATTATAAAATATATCTTAAATTGTGTTCTGAAGATGAACAAAGCTTTTAAAGGTTTGGAACGACATGGTACCAATGGTAATGACAAAATTTTCATTTTGAGGAGGAGTATCCCTTTAAGTTAGGAGTATATATTTTTTAAATATTACATTATGTATTTTAACATTTTTGTTCAATAAAACCATTTAACCCTCTGGAGTCGATTAACGCGGATACGCGTTATGAATCATTTTTTCCTGATAACCCCGAAAAGAACTTAAATTATACTTTCAGTTTTAATCATACAGATAAGAGCAACACATCATTCTAATCTTTAAAGGGTCTATTTTTTTTGGCTACAGACATAATAACAACAAACCTTTGTGAACTTATAAAATAAAGATAACAAACAAGGTGTGCTTGCTTTGAATCAAAATTATTATTGCCTCATTGCTATTATATATGTATTTTAAGCCATTGTAAAGGCTTTTATTCCCTTAGATAAATTTGTATTACCAAAAAAAGAAAAAGTTATTTATTTGACGTTTCCATGCGGGTATGACATTGTTGACAGGTGATGCAATGACACCGCTACACTGGTAAAAATAGCTGATTTCTTTGGTTTCAAACATTCTTGGAAACATTTGGGATAATGTATGGAGGTCAAAAAAAAATATAGCATTGTTATAGTAATTTATTTATATATTTTAATCTAAAAAAAGGCACATACTGGGTCTTTAATTAAAAACTTTCCATTTCCTCTACTGTACAAATTATGTAAGTAGTCAAATTTTGCCAAACCTTTCTCCAAGGCCAGTGACTTCCTCCATAGTCATATGTGAGTTCCTCTCCAGGAATGATATCTCTTGCAGCGAATAGGCACAAACAGGGTTTTCCCTCAACGATAATCCTTTTCATTGTACAATTTGGGTTTATGTGATCATCATTTATAAGGCGGCCAAGGGTGCCATCCTCATGAGTTGCATCAATGCTTCAGGAAAAAAACAAATGTATAATTTAACCTAACAAACTACAAATTTTAATTTTTTCTTTACTGTAAATTTTTTAATGTATTCGTTAAACAAAAAAACAAAAAACAAATACCTCCATTTCTTGTTCTGCCAGATGAAGTCAAACATAAAAAAAGTGTCTTGATTGGCCTCTCTTCTTTGTTCGGCTTCAATTAAGCTAATCATTTCTCCCCTATATTCGACAACAAAATCTCCTTTAATAAAAGGAATTAAGGCAAAGACTCCACGACCTGAAAAAAGGTGGGGGGAGGGGGGTAAATACAATTGTTAATAAAATTCATTGTAGACATGTAACTAATATGTTGATGGTTAGCCAACTGTAAACAACTTTAATGCTTTGTATTAGTTTAACCAATGTATTCAACATTCTTTCATAGCTCATGCGTATTTCTTTCATTAATTTACATATACTATCACAAAGAGCAATTTAAAACTGCTAAAACAAACAACACTAACATTATCCTTTATATCCCAATGGACCCAGATCCCATAAAATAATCATGGTTACTTATTTAGTATTTTTGAATCACTTAAATCATATTTAAAACGTATGTGACTCACACATAACGTTACCAATTAAGAAACCCAGTGCTGCTAGCAATACCTAGGCCTTACTATACAGTACTATAGGCTCTTTGCTATATAGTGGAAGCAAAAATAAGAAATCTTTCGCTGCCTTGTTTATTCGTGGCCAGGAATTCCTATTTTATTCCCTGGTGTTAGCGGTTTCATAATTAATTCGTGGAAGACATCCAATTCATAGCCATGAGAAGTTATATATTTAGATTTCCCGCGTCATGTGGGGAGCGCCGTAGTGCTAATCACAATCAGTCACAACAACATCGAAGTGATTTACAAACCTACCTTTATAATCGTTTATGTGTTTGGCCTCCAGTGCGTCGGTCTTGTCGATGCAACGGAGAACATGATCTTCCGCTTCTTTTAACGGTTTTATTCTTCTCCGTTTCATTTCAACAGGCCGTCTCACGTCGCTCCTCGGGTTCCAGTAATTGAGAGAGGTCACGCGGTCTCACAATCTCCCGCCACACCGCAGTTTATAACACTTTACAATACGCAGTAACACGCACAAGTAAACACTTTAAATTGTATAACAGCATTAAATTTAAGTTAAGCAATAATTCATTCGCCTTATTCAAAGATTATGATTCTGATAAAAACTTTAACGTTAATTAATTAATCTCATTAAAAAACTCCATCACATAAACATTCTTAAAAATAATTCGAATTTGTGATGTATATTTATTGAATTATGTAATATAATATTTACAAGTAGGTTAATTACCTGAAAGAATGTACTTTCCCCGTTGACAGACACTGTTTAAAGTTGTTTTTGTCGTTTAATTAAGCGACTTTGGCATGAGCGGTTTAAAAAATGTGTACCTTCATATATTACGTCACATGTGTGTATAGAGGTGCAGTTCCGCGACCTGGCTACAGGGGCGCTGTAGAGCAGCGCGGCCCCACACACTCACACACAGAAATCCGGTTTTTGTTCATGGAGGGGATCAAGAAAAAAACTGCACTAGTCATATCAGCACCGCCTCCTGAGCCGATTAAAAGCAAAACATTGTGGGGACCGGGGATTTGGTCCCCACTATGTTTTCGGTCCCCACTATGTGAGTGTGCTAACGTGTTGTGGACCCCACTATGTAATATAAACAAACACACACATATATATATATTTATACACACACATACACAAACACACACACACACATACACACACAATTGCATAATAAATGTAAAGAAAATATAATACAAAAAGATTAGAAAGGTAGTTAGATTTTTTTTAAAGAATAGAATTAGAATAGTGAGTGTTAAAGTTAGAGGATCAAATAAAGGTGGAAGAGAAATAGAAAATATTATTAAAAAAAAGTATTTAAAATACATATTTTATGCTCACCACTGCTGCATTTATTTGATTAAAATACAGTAAAATAGTAATATTTGAAATTACTAGGGGTGTCCTTGACTAAGGTTTTTCACTGTCGAATCAGAATTTTCGAATCTTGCCGATATTCGACTGATAGTCTAATCATATGTTTGGGGGCAGAATACACTGAGTAAAGTCAGACATTCGACAGTCATAATTACTGATCTTAACACACTGGTAAAATGTGTTATGAACACCTCGCAGATATAAACGGGGTAAATAATAGTTAATCATTGATGGATCTTTTCTATTTCAGAGACTGAAAATCATTGATAAACCACAAGGTAATTGTGAATAAACTTATTGCAAGAGGAATAATAAGAATAAAAGAAAATGCATGTGTGATTTAATATTGCTTCTTATTTTTCAGTGTTGAAAGTTCTTTCTTCTCATCTTTGTGCATTTTCAGATGTTGTGCATATTTATGGATCAAATTATTTAACGTTGTTTAACTTTTTAACATTATAATATTGGTTGTCTTCTCTTTTTTCAGAGTTTAGCTCTGACCCCAGTTAAGCAGACCTGAGCAGTTGATCAAGGATCAGCAGAAACTCTGCAGAACGGTGGTCCTCCAGCCCAGGACTGACACCAGTGTTGTAAGTCATTCTGTCTCTTTATAGTTCATGATCAGAACATATTGCAGGAGATCTTAACATTGTCTCACAAGGTCCTTTTACATGCAGAGTTTTACACCAACCTAGTGCAGCGCACCTGAACACATTAATCAAGGTCTTCAGTTTTGCTAGCTATAAGTCACAAACGGGTGAGTGTGATCAGGTGTGGACGTAAACACTGGGTGTGTTTCACTCAGGTCCGTTGCTCAGTACTCAGTGGTGAAGGGCTGCCTCAATCACTATTTTCTTTTTACGGTGCACTGATAATTAGCTATAAGATTACACGTAATAGATTTTAAAGCACAAACCAATAATATATTTCAGCATAAACATATCACTAGACAGGTAATGTCTAATCTAGTAAACATTTCCAATTAATTTATGAATTAAATCTTGCACATACATGTAATAAAGTATTTATCATAATGTGCTGTAAATAGCATTAAAAGAAAGATATCAGTTTTACTGTTGTGCATTAATGTCAGTAATGATTTTGTACAATGAGGACAGCAATAGTCACCAGTGTATAGTGAGCCACAGTGTTTACCAGTACCTACATTTGTGTACACAATATATTCACAACTTGGCAAACTGTGAAGCTGATCGAGACGTAAACTCTGCATGACAGTGGACCTTAAGCCAAGCATAGGTCTCTGCAGGAAAGTAATGGGATTTACCAGATCAGGGTGTTTTTAGATCATGATACCTGATTGGCTGACATCATAGTGACGGTAGGTTTAGGGTGGGGTTAGGTAAGGGGGATCATTTTGATTGCATGATTTAGAAACACCCAGCAGTTTGAAATCACAAACTAAGTCATAAACGCCCACTTTTACTCTGCAGAGACCTAAGTCTCACCTTAATGGCCAGAGCTGACAACCCAACATACTGATTAGTTAATAATCCCTCATGAAGAATGATTAATACACTTTAATTTGTACATTTTGGACAACCATTGTTTTTGTATTATTAATTTACATTTTAGTTTACTGTTTTCTTTCTTACTTTAGATGCTGCAGAAAAAACAGCGAGGCTAAAGCATTCAAAGTGGAAACATCTGCCGTGGCTCATTAATCCAGAATTGGGACGGAGGAAGGAGCAGAAGAACAGAGATCAGGCAGAGATCTACTGGTGCCCCTGTGGGAACCCCATTTACCAAACGTGTTAGTTAAACCAAAGATTTTCCTCACTCATCTTCGTGTTGTTCCAAGCCAGACTTTTGTTCATCTTTGAAACATAAATGCAGAACTTTTTAATGAAATCTGAGAATTTTTTTTTATATAAAATAACGCATTCACACAAGCACCATGATGCATCAGTGTTGCATTGGCATGAGAGCTGGCGCTTTTTGGTGCTTTTGTGAAAATCTATTGGGGAATCATAATTTCTGAATAGATTATTTTTGCTGTTGTTGTTGTTTTTTGCGTACACAAGGCATCTGTTAAAAAAATATCTTAATTTGTGTTCTGCAACATGGTTTGGGGCAACATGAGGGTAAGGAAATAATGACAGAATTTAAATTTTTGGTTGTTCTAATGTGGTTATAATTGGTCATAGTTTATTGTCTTGAAAAATTATATTAATAGAGAAAGATGGATTAATTTGATAAATTTATAGTAAAGACTTTTAAATCTAAATAAATACTACTGTTTTGCAAGGTCTATTAAAAAATACTGACAAATGTAATGGTTTCCACAAAATATTGGGCAGCACAACTGTTTTTAACATTGATAATAATCAGAAATGTTTCTTGAGCAGCAAATCAGTATCTTATAATGATTTCTGAAGATCATGTAACACTGAAGACTGGAGTAATTGTGTTAAAAATTCAGTTTACAGCAGTGATCCTCAAATCTGGCTCGCGAGATCCACTTTCCGGCGAAGTTTAGCTCTAACCCTAATCAAACACGCATGAGTTTGCTAATCAGTGTCTTCAGGATCATTAGAAAATCACAGGCAGGTGTGTTTAATTAGAGTCGGAGCTAAACTCTGCAGGAAACTGGATCTCGCGAGCCAGATTTGAGGATCACTGGTTTACATGCATAAATACATTTGACAATGCATCCACATAGAAAACAATTATTTTTGTAGTTATATTTCACAATATTACTGTTTTTACGGTCTGTTTAATCAAAGGAGGCTTAAGATGTGATCAAGAATTTACATGAAAGATGTAATGTGTCAATAAATGTGTCAATATACTGTGAATTGTCTTATTTTCACTAATTAGGAATATGAAAATTAATTCACGGTTGTAATTAGGTCTGGAAAAGACGTCTTTTCACCTTTCACTTTTCAACCACATTTAAACGTAATTTGGACGTCTGTTTATAGACATCTTTTCGACGACCTGAAAAAGACGTCGTTTCACCTTTCACTTTTCAACAAAATTTTAACGTTGTTTAGACGTCTGCCAATGACGTCTTTTCGACGAGTTTTTGCTGGGTGGGTACTCTGTATATATTTTTTTTGAGAATGTTGCACTCCTGTTGCTGTTATTCTGCACGAAACTTCATGCCAATAAATAAGAAATATTGCGTTTCCAGCGCTCTCTTTACGTTCGTCCGTTATTCGATGTTGAAAAAGGAAACGTCTTTTTTCTAGACACGGAAAATCGATTCAATAAACACTTATGTCTTAAAAATCGAAAATGATTTTTTCACAAAAGTGACAGCCCTAGTAGTTAGGAGATGAGTGAAGTAGCCTACTTTTACTCGCTAAGAAGTACAAGGATAAACGACATACAAAAGAGGATGATCCTTCCCGCACAGATTTCCATTGATTAAATTCTTCCAGTTTTGACGTCTTCGTAAAACAGCATACACCAACAATAATGCCTTCTGTTTATTCTTCTTATTCTTTTCATTACTAGGCCTAATTGGGGCTACGTCTTAACCTCAATGGTTACATAGTTCATTTGTCTTATTCAGTTTTACATGACCAGTTTTTTTTTTATTATTAGGCTATTATTTTATTACAGTTCCATCAACTAATGCACAAATCGTTATAGAATTAGGCTGAGAAGGATGGGCATATCTTCATTTTGAGCAAATGCAATATACGTCTGCCTGTTTTGTCGTCATGTAGGACTCGCACTGATCCAAATGTCTCATTCATCGTAATCAGTAATGCTGTTTTCCAGGTGCTGAAGCTGAAATATGGAGGCATGTTATAAGGTGGTTTGCCCTTTCGGCGGACAGGAGAGGAGGGCGCAAGGAGAGACTGGCGCGTCAGCAGCAGGAGAAGCAACAGCAACAGCAGCCACAGCACCTATAGTGAATTTGTTTAAGTGCATGTTTTTTTTCCTTCCACGTTGTGTTAATAGCCTTTACGTTTTTTTTATCCATTAATTATGTGTATGTTGTTGACTGTGTTTTGTGTTAATTGTTGACTTTGTTCATGACTTTGTTGTTCGTTTTTTATAATTAAAATATGAATTCGTGGTCATTAATTCTGTGTTTGTTAACTTTGTTCACGTTGTTTTAGTATGACAAAAATGCCGAAAATAAGGCAAAAGGTCAATCCAGTGGTGATTTAAGCAGATTCGTAACACATCCGACACAGCTCCGGTAGGCGGAATCGTTTCACGCACCCGTTACGTATCTGTAACGGGATGATCAGGCGGTGCTGGATCGGCGCTGGCACATATCCGCAACAATCCCTAAAAACAGACCAGAAACGGCTTCGGCCGGATGTGCGTTTGGACTCAGTAACGAGTCCGTGAGGCGGATGCGTGCCAGACCCGGCTCTATCGTTTTGCGGTTGCGGCCCTGTTCCGTTACAGCGTCCAGTGGCTATCTGGGCAGTAACCCCCCTTTTTTGGCATGGACACGGAAATTACATACCCAAAATAAAAAGGTTTCTGCTCATGATTCTTTCTGACTAGATACATAATCAACCTTTGTTCACAAAGCTGACACTTCAAAGTTTACTGTTCAGGAATCAGAATCACTCAGACTGTTATGATAATAGAGATATATAAGCTCAAACATAAAAACAAAAATAAAAATATTAAAAACATATGTTTTAAATGTATTTTAAAAATTGTTGATTTAGGAAATGAGTTTGAAAACACAGTGTAGCTAAGGCCACAAGTCTTCCAAAACTTCATAAAAAATTTCATAATCGAATCTGTAAAACTGTGAATTTTATGGAATGTTTTCTAAGGCCATGTCATGTGTGTTTTTAGAGAAGGCTAATCAGATTGATTTATGGCCCTTGTCATCCCTGTAAGATCTCACATGTAATCTCTTCTGTGTATTTTGTATGTGATGACTTTGCAAAACTCCCCGATTCATTGTTTTATTGTTCTCACCAAACGAGTCTTTTACACCTCCGCCAGGTATGACACATTATCCGCATTATTCTTTTATCATTATTCTTTTGTTTTTATTCAGGCTTTACAAAGCAACAAAGCAGCGATCTCACTTCAGTCTCTCTTTGCATTTAGCCCTTATTTATCAAAAGTCTTACTATAAAAATACAACAAAACATTTTCTTACGACCTTACGTGAATTATTGAGACAAAAATGCATTATTTAGAAGAAATGCACCTGCTATTAGTAGCATAGGAGCTAACGTTAGCATCAAGCTACATCAGACAATTTATGAAATTATTAGTACACTTTTACTCAAAACTCACTTTAAACCCTGATCGAGTGTTTATAATAACTTCCTTTAGCGATCAGGGGTGGAATTTGGTCGTTTACTGTTGTAAAAATATGTTATTTGTAGCATTTTTCATCGCTGCACAAGTTAGCATTTCAGATGTACATTTTCGATTTTTTTATAAAAACGCCCCAGATCTCAAGAAAATCTCATACCAAGCTTTACTATCGTAATCGCGGGTTTATTATTCGGATATTTTGTGTGTACAGAGGTGTTTCAGTGTTGTTTTGGCCAGATAACTACCAGGAAGTGTGCAGGAAGCATGTGACACGATGGGGCGGTGTCCAGATATGACACTCTAAGATTGACACTGGGAAGGCCCAATCGGAGTCTGAGTTACACACAGCACGAGCTGACAGCACAGCAAACACACACACGGATCGCTGGGAGAGGCTGTTTATCATCAGATCGTGTAAATCAGTGGAAAATGAATAGAAATGATGATTCTGTCTGAAGAAATATGAAGTAAACATCAGTAAATATATCCATATATCTCCGCAGATATGCATCTTTGGTCTATAAATCCTTATTGACGCTGTTCAGTGAGTCTATGTGAACACAAATAAACCGCTGCTGACGTGACTGAATATTAATGAGTGGTGAATTTCTATTCAAAATGTGGCATAATAGGGATTCATTATTTTGCACTCCTGACATAAATCACTAAATATCTGTCACTGCAACAATGTTTTATCAAAATATTGGTCAAATATCGAAGCTAGAGTCTTTAAACTTTCAATTGATGCACAGTTTGTCCAGATGAAGTAAGACAGTGATGTTTAACTTGCTGTGAAAGTGAAACAATAATAAACTGGGGCCGTCAGCGATGTTTGCACGTAAAGGGGTTTTTAATCATAAACACAACGAGCATCAGTTCACTGATGGGGATCGTGTCCAGTGCCTCCATCACTGTGTTCTGCTGTATTTAGTTCGATCGTTCCACTCCGGCTTGCGTTTTTTATTGTTTTTTTTTTTGTTGTTGTTGTTGTTTTTTCAGCCCTGCTTGTTTTAACGTTTTTATTAAATATCTGTATTGACTGCATGGTCATATTATCGAATTATTTACTGCCATGCGACCTACAAAAGTAAAGCTTGGCGAGTCGATCAACGAGCATTGCTGCAGATTGATTTTTGGCGGATGTTCGTTTCGTCAGGTCAAACATCTCTCTCACTAGCAGCAGAGTCTGTGAGGCCAGCGACACACTGGATGCGTGGCGCAAGCGTCTCAGCCGCGTGGCGTGTCGGTTTTTAATTCGGCTCCTATGTTAACAGGTTAGAGCTTACAGACCGCCTGCGTGAGACGCGCGTCTCAGGCGCGGCTCGAGCTGCGCGGCAAACGCTTCCTTGCTATTACCGCGACAAGCGCGCGTGTTGGAAGCTTTTCCAGACAAAATATAATAGGAAAATGTGTTTAAATGTCATTTTGTACACAAATACATATGAATTCCTGATATTTTGATATTTGAAATTCTATAGGTTGACATAAATTCAGATATAAATGTAATAAAAAAATTTTTTTTAAAAAATGATCGATTTTCAAATATTGCACCTGTCAAACATAATATATTTCGCCGTCAATACTTTTGACGGTGTCCTTTATCAGTAGGCGTAGGTGTAGGTTTGTGAAAAAAAAAGTATATATTGTTGTAATGAAGACAAGAGCCTGGTCTGTCAATGGTCACCGCCGCGTCAGGCACGCTTCTGGTGTGTAAAGACACAGAATCCTCCACGCTTCTGGGACTCTTCAGACACGCGGCGCTCACGCCACGCAGCCAGTGTGTCACCGGCCTGAGAAGCAACAACTTCCCCTCCACGCGAACTGATACCAGAAACACGCTCCGCCTTCACTCCGTGAATAAAGTATTTCAGTATGTTTGAAATGTTATGTTCATAACAAAGCATATAAAATAATAATAATAATTTTAAAAAATAACAGGAGAGTTTCAAAGTGGTTTAAGCTATTTTGTGTAAACTTTTTCCCTATATCACATGCCAAACTAATAACATTGTAAGCATTAGCTACATCTTTAATTGCTGCTTTCTGCTGTGAAGATTTTGTTTGTGATGAAAATAACATCTTTGTCAGTTATTTTATCTAAACAGATCGATTAACTTCTTCAAGATTTCAAAATCAGATAGCATGCTGATAATGTAGCACTGTAAGCAGTGTTGTGCCTGAACGCGTTCATTGAAGGATAGTTCATGAACTCATTCATATTTTGGGCGAATGTGAACTGAACGTGCTGAATTAATGCCCGATGAACGTTACTGTCAACTCGTTCATTCTGGTGGCTGTAACTCTCTCAGGTTAACTTCGTTCAATAGGGTGCCAGATTTCTATAGAGGTCGGGATCGTTGCGTCACGTCGCAATGCATTGTGGGAATCGCGGTACAGAAGTAGATGTACTGTATAGTAGGCATTAGGTAACGTTGGTCATTTGGTCATTAATTTTGATTATTTTTTGGAAAATGGTTCAGTATTGCTGTATTGTGAACTGCTGTAATCGGTTTCATGATCGACAGGGCAAACGCCTCGTGAATCATATTAGTTTTCAACATTTTCCTACTTGGAAAAAAAACACAAGGTGTCTGAAATCACCAAGAGGCGTCAGATGGCTTGGGTCGCCGCTGTACGGAGGGAAACCATCACCTTCGATAATATTATAATACATAGTTATGGTGAGACATGTTGTGTATGGTCTCTCTCTCTCTCTCACATACACACACACAAACTCAGAAACAAACACATTACGTTTTCTCTAGTTTTTGGCCAGTAAGGGAGTCAGTTTAGTGTCTGTATTTTTTGTGTAAACATTTTCTTTTGACCCAATCCTGAACTTAATTTGCTTTTTGATATTTTTGTGCTGACTGTATTTAACAAATTTGAACAACTTGTTTAAAAAAAAAAAAAAAAACTGGAACGAACTTCAAAATAGGAAGTTAAGCGTCTTGTTTTGGTGAATGGTGGGTTGTGTCTGAGGTGAATGTTCGTCAATATTATACCGGATTACAGAACTACCGGAGGAAAACAGTGGATTTTTGCAAGTATGATAGGTGAGTAATTACTCCTGAAGTGTAACAAACCTGCATAGACAAGCTTCATAGCTCGCAGAATCTGATAAGTGTGTGTGTGTGTGTGTGTGTGTCACCACTGATGCTTGGTTAATGTTAACATTTCCTTAGTGAAAAAGCTTTTGTTTTCTCCACGTTTAATTTGCAGATCCATTTATGATCTGCAGGTGAGCCTCCAGTGACTTTTTAAAAAGTGAAAGTGACATTTTTAAATTGATCGGAGGTGTAAGCGCTCACTCCACAGACCCGGTAGGAGAAATTATCAGGGAAACTGAGACTTGGTAAACTTTCATGTGTTCATAGGGATCGATTCCGCCTACAACCTCTTTTTTTTAAGTAGCGTTGTTTGGCTTCATTATTAAGTTTGTCCGTATAGGTATAGGCAACTTTTTTTGTCACGTTCTATAACTTTTTCTGGAGACTGGCTATTATCTTATTACAAACCTGCTTTGCGATGCCTCTAAAATGGCCGCCGTTACCCACAATGCACCATTCCATGACGTCTACGCCCGAGCTCTATAGAGCCTTCCAGGCAAAAAACCGGCTAAAACACACCGTAAACGGGTCTTAATATGTAGCGGAAAAACGCCCAATCTGGCAACACCAGCCACCAGTCGCACCACCGTCCGCCGCATGCGTGACGCGTCATCAAAAAAAAAAAAAAAAGAAGGCATCGAGGTGACAGCAGCATGTAGAAAGAAGGCTTATGATCATTTAAAAGAATTTTATGATGTTTATGACAAGGTCGGTGAGAATGGGAGACAAAGCATTAGAGCAACAAAGGGGAAGTGCTGTCCCCTCAATGCTAATGTAAACCCTGGTTGATAAGGATTCAAAAGATGAAATCTGACGCATAGTTTAATTGTTAAAACTGATAAAATAATTGCTGTCTGTGATTCTATTTTGGCGATGTTGCAATAATTTTGAAAAATAATAGCTCGCAGCAACATATGGAAAAAAGAACTATGAACTAGTTCATTCTGTGAACTGTGTGAACTTAGTTCAAAATTTTGTAGTTTGAACTATGAACTGAACTAGTTCATTTTAAAATTTGTGAATTGAACTTTGAACTAGTTCATGTAGAAACCCAGACAGCACATGTACGTCTGGCCGACGTCGGCCCAATATCGAAACGTCGGCCTCTATACCTAAAACATCTATAAAACATCGGCCTGGCGGAGGCCGATATAATTTGGTCAGTGCTCTGTTCTCCAGCTCATCAATCGTCGGCCCTGAGTTGGTTCACGACCGCGGGCCGATGCCGCGCTTATCTGTGTGCGCGTACCCAGTTATTCATCTCTTTTAACCACCCAGAGAGAGAGAAGAGGATAATCCCAGTGACATCTGTGGCTCTCAGGTAACGTTACGATTTTTACATTAATTATTAAATGAAACTGTACATTATAAATGTAATGCTTTAACTCTAGATGTTTGTTTGTGTAAATGCTGTGTGCGCGTTGAGTCCTGCGCGAGCGGGGAGCAGAGTTGCCATGGAAACGGGGCGTCAACACAAAAATCTCCGTCTCTCGCTGCAGTTTACACTGTTTTAGGTAAGTTTAGTCTCTAAAACCACACAAATATTACATACAAAGGTTCCTGACACGTTTCCTGTCTGTTATTGACATGTTTCAATTAAATTTATTTTATAGAAACGGTTTTGTGTATTCGGAAAAGTCCGTTAGCATTTTAGCAGTTTTCAGGTGGGCTAACTCTATAGATTTAGCTCTTGTTGATGAAACTCTGGGCTTTTAATCAAATCTTCGTGTGTGTATGAGATATTTTGATGGCACTTTGAATGTTTTGCTGGTGATTTGTCAGTATGTTACTGGAAAAGGCTGATTTACTGAATCGATGACGTCACTTACAGTGAGAGTGTAATCGGCTGAAATCAAGTTCACATTAGTTTCGATATTTCATGATAAACAGATATTAATACAAATTGTTCTGTGATTTCAGGAGGACAGAAAGAAACTCTACAGAACAGAAGTGAAGCTTCAAGATTTCAACATTTCTGAAGGGAGATACTGACTTAGAAATACAGGTGAACTGAAGAAGCTCATGAAATACATTAATATGCCTTTTTCAGAATATATTTCACCAATTTTAAGAAGTCCCTGATATAACGTAAGTCACACTCAACCTAAAACTAAAAATATAGATTGTGTTATTTTAAGATTATATTATTAGTAGTAGAATATGTATATTACATATGTTATTATAATTGTTATATATTATTCTGTCTTTTATCTCCATTTCACTTCTACTCTTGCTTGTTTCCTTCTAATGAACCTGGAACTGCAGAGTAAATATTGTTGACTCTGTGTCAGATTGCTTGGTTTGTTCCTGGACTCTTCAGTGATGTCGATCAGAGTCTGAGTGAACCTCCTGTCAGACAGTGAGTACCGTGGGGTTTCAGTCAGGGCCTTCAGTAAACAACTGTAAGATACCTGTACACATCTTACACATCTCTGTTACAGCTAACACAGCCATATGTGTAATGCACTTATTATGAGTATTTAATGATGAACTAATCATTTACAAAACATTCATAAGCGCTTAATAAGTGATATACTAATAATTTGTGTACTTTTTGTAAATTAATTTTAAAAGTCATTTACAAGTAATTAGATTATGATTAACTAATTATTTACAAAACATGACTATGTGTTCATAGAAATAAATGTTAATATTTTTATCTATGTTCTGTAGATTAAGTTATAAATAATTTACAAGTGACATGAATATACATTCACTAATGATCAAGTAATATGCTATGATTTACACATCTTTCATAAGCAATCTTTAAAAAAAAATAACATCACGAAAAAAATCAAACAGATCCTTAATTGTTAATAGTTACTAGTTAATATATTATGAATCACTTCTAAATAATTGAAATGTCAACATTGTACTTTTATCTCAATAAACATTATAAATCATTTACAAAGCTTTCTGCACCCCCCAATCTAAAGTGTAAACTACTCATCAGTTGTAAATGTTTTACAAACTTTGTGGTTTCCAGTTGTGTGTGTGTGTGTGTGTGTATATATATGTATATATTAGGGGTGTAACGGTTCACAAAATTCACGGTTCGATACGATACACTGATGTCACGGTTTGGTTCAGTACGTTTTAGATACAGCAAAATGTAAAAACATCTCAACTTTTCAGAATGCTGCAAGCGCACCGCGGGTCATGTGACAAGAACTAACCAATTAGCTTCATCCTTTCCCGTAACAACGTTGAAAACTCAGCCAAGATGAAGGAACAGCTGATCATAGTTGTATATGGATTGCAATTTTTTTTTAAATAAATTTAGTAGCAGAGCTACTGCAAGCGATTTTTAGAGCAGCAAATCCATTTATCCTTTGCTGAAATTTCCGCGTCTCATGGAGAGAGCACGTCATTGTTGCTTAGCAAAGGCAGACGTCTCATGAGCGCTTCTGCCCGAGCGCTTTGGAAAGTAGGAGAAAGACTGGCCTAGCGTTTTCCACGCGTTTTTAGGCGCAATGTGTGAACGGCCCCTAAGGCGCTTGCTCACTCAGTATGCGATGAAGGCTCGTTGCAAAATGTCTAATGCATTTAACAGACCAGAAATAGAAGATCCTCCAATAACCAACAGGTCTGGTGTTTGGGTAAACTTTGGATTCCCTGTAAGCTATAATGGTGTACCGGTGTCTAAATGCTGCGGGGATAGTTTGTTGCGTGTATGTTTGCGTCGTCTTTTCCCAGATACTGACACAATAAGGTGATGTCGGCGTAAATGAGTTGACATGTTTCAAGTATTCCCGCAGGTGTTTTTTTTTTGTTTTTTTTTGTATTCACGCTGGTGTACCCTATTGTCATCTAGCAGATGCGACATACCGTTGTTTTTTTTTATCCACCATTGGCCATTTTGCAACGAGCCTTCAGCGCATACTGAGTGAGCGAGCGCCTGACTGAGTAGCCTAACATAAACATAAAGTATAAGTTGGTGTTTTTTTCTTCTTCAGGAGTTTCAGGGGCGTTGCCTGTTACGTCGTTTGGGTTATTGGGCTACCTTGTTGAATGCATATCATTATATTTCTCTTTTTTTTTTTTTTCAAATATAATTAATTAGTCCAACGAACTGTTCGGTACATAATGCGTACCGCGTACCAACCCAAAAGCCTCGTACCAAACGGTTCAATACGAATACGCGTATCGTTACACCCCTAATATATATACAGTATTGTTCAAAATAATAGCAGTACAATGTGACTAACCAGAATAATCAAGGTTTTTCTTATATTTTTTTATTGCTACGTGGCAAACAAGTTACCAGTAGGTTCAGTAGATTCTCAGAAAACAAATGAGACCCAGCATTCATGATATGCACGCTCTTAAGGCTGTGCAATTGGGCAATTAGTTGAATTAGTTGAAAGGGGTGTGTTCAAAAAAATAGCAGTGTGGCATTCAATCACTGAGGTCATCAATTTTGTGAAGAAACAGGTGTGAATCAGGTGGCCCCTATTTAAGGATGAAGCCAACACTTGTTGAACATGCATTTGAAAGCTGAGGAAAATGGGTCGTTCAAGACATTGTTCAGAAGAACAGCGTACTTTGATTAAAAAGTTGATTAGAGAGGGGAAAACCTATAAAGAGGTGCAAAAAATGATAGGCTGTTCAGCTAAAATGATCTCCAATGCCTTAAAATGGAGAGGAAAACCAGAGAGACGTGGAAGAAAACGGAAGACAACCATCAAAATGGATAGAAGAATAACCAGAATGGCAAAGGCTCAGCCAATGATCACCTCCAGGATGATCAAAGACAGTCTGGAGTTACCTGTAAGTACTGTGACAGTTAGAAGACGTCTGTGTGAAGCTAATCTATTTTCAAGAATCCCCCGCAAAGTCCCTCTGTTAAAAAAAAGGCATGTGCAGAAGAGGTTACAATTTGCCAAAGAACACATCAACTAGCCTAAAGAGAAATGGAGGAACATTTTGTGGACTGATGAGAGTAAAATTGTTCTTTTTGGGTCCAAGGGCCACAGGCAGTTTGTGAGACGACCCCCAAACTCTGAATTCAAGCCACAGTACACAGTGAAGACAGTGAAGCATGGAGGTGCAAGCATCATGATATGGGCATGTTTCTCCTACTATGGTGTTGGGCCTATTTATCGCATACCAGGGATCATGGATCAGTTTGCATATGTTAAAATACTTGAAGAGGTCATGTTGCCCTGTGCTGAAGAGGACATGCCCTTGAAATGGTTGTTTCAACAAGACAATGACCCAAAACACACTAGTAAACGGGCAAAGTCTTGGTTCCAAACCAACAAAATTAATGTTATGGAGTGGCCAGCCCAATCTCCAGACCTTAATCCAATTGAGAACTTCTGGGGTGATATCAAAAATGCTGTTTCTGAAGCAAAACCAAGAAATGTGAATGAATTGTGGAATGTTGTTAAAGAATCATGGAGTGGAATAACAGCTGAGAGGTGCCACAAGTTGGTTGACTCCATGCCACACAGATGTCAAGCAGTTTTAAAAAACTGTGGTCATACAACTAAATATTAGTTTAGTGATTCACAGGATTGCTAAATCCCAGAAAAAAAAAAAAATGTTTGTACAAAATAGTTTTGAGTTTGTACAGTCAAAGGTAGACACTGCTATTTTTTTGAACACACCCCTTTCAACTAATTGCCCAATTGCACAGCCTTAAGAGCGTGCATATCATGAATGCTGGGTCTTGTTTGTTTTCTGACAATCTACTGAACCTACTGGTAACTTGTTTGCCACGTAGCAATAAAAAATATACTAAAAACCTTGATTATTCTGGCTAGTCACATTGTACTGCTATTATTTTGAACAATACTGTATATATATATATCACACACACACACACACACATACATTATATACACAAAATCAACCAACCTGTAACTGGAAAGTTACTTTTATTACATGGCTCTGTGGGTACTTGATTCTGATTGGTCAGTTGCGACATTCCGATGTATGTTATCCCTGGATAACAACCTGTAAAATGTAATAACACAGGCTCATACGGGAAAACAGCAGTTGGCGCAGTACTCTTGCTTGAACTATTTTTTTCTTGGTGGAAGCTGTGCATTTGTTTAGCTAATAAAATATAAAATCTTTATTCAAAGTTGTGTCAAAGTTGATTAATCTTTATTTTATTTATAAAAAGAAAACTATGCAGTGTTTTTAAACTTTTAAGTACAGTTTCTGTACCTGAAATTTTTTTAGTTGTATTTATGATATTGCTAATTGATTTGTTTGTTCATATCTTACTACTGACTGGTTACTTGTCTTTAACACTTTAATATTTTATTAATTAATTGTTTTTGCTATGGTATTTTTTTTTTTTTTTAAGCACAGGCAAAATTCCTCTTGCAGTGTTTTGTAAGCTGCTGATTTTTGCTCATGTTTTTCAGCTGCAACAGAATGCTTTGTAAAAAGACAGAAACATGTTTGACATTTAAATGTTTGACTTAATTTTTTTATATTGGATTTTTTATCTTTGGAATCGAAACTAGAGCAGAATCGGAATTGGAATCGCTAAAATTCAAACGATACCCAACCCTACACACCGGACGCGTCACATTTTATTTGCTATTTTAGAACAGTGCATGATTATCTAATCATGCGCAGCGTCTTTGAGAAGTCAGTTATCACACACACCAGATGTTAGAGCTGTAATCGGGCCTTAAAAGTTAGGCCCGACAGGACCCGAGCCCGACAGGTTTCGGCCCGAGCCCGACAAGTACATTTAGATTTACAGCTTTTTTTAAATCCCGAACCCGTTTACAGCCCGACATTATTCAAATGTGCGCACGCACACAGCTCTTTTGCCTTTTGTCAACAATGAGTAATTTATTCATGTTTTAACATAATTTACTCATAACTAACGTAGACTAGACCACTTGGAAGTTGGAATAAAGAAATAAAATAAGTCCTCTGTCACATCGTAACATCTCAGCATTCTAGACATAGGCTCATTTAACCTATAAATAGACCAACGCACCAATAACAACGAGTTATTTAAAAAAAATTAAATTAAGATACATTTTAAATTAAGATGGGTATTTGGCAATAACGAAATTAAGCTAAAGGCTCCGCCGGATTGGCTTTATTTAATAAAAGAATAATGCCAACATTAGCGTAAATACTCTGTCAACATTCTGCATTTAAGACTCAATGAATATTTAGTTATCATTTGACAAACCTTTACTCACAGAGATTAGGCTAGGTCTACATGTTTTTGTGGAGGAAAATGATTGAATCCACTGTAGATGTCTTCAGAGCGCTCCTGCGCTCACTGATGTTGCGTCATTAGACACTCATTATTCTCATTATAATCATGGTCAAAACTTTTCCACACCTCAGACTTTGCTTTAGTTGCTGGTTAAAAAGTAATCACAGCCAACAAAATAACTTGTGCTTGGTGTTAACTATTAGCCACTCATAGCACTCGTAGTTGCAATCTTTGAAATGTTGCATAAAAATGTTGCTGGCCTTCAGTTTGGGTTTAGGTCTTCCTTTCTCAGGTGTAAGTCTTCATTTCTCAGTTATTCTCTTTTTTTCTGCAAAAGAGCACCTTAAAAAAGCATTTTAGCAGATTGGCAATCAGATCTGTAGGCTGTATTTTCTTTTCATTGAATTTCACTTTCGTACTTTGGAAATCCCTGACTAAAAGGGCAGTCTAACGCTGGGGGTAGCACTGGGCACGTCTCTAGACACAGAGGGTGTGCTGTCATTGAACGTCAAAATTTGATTCGCTGATGATTCTGTCACTAATGCTCGTAACAAATCAAAAGGGGAGCACAATCTGTAGTGCTGGCCATAGACTTTTTTTAATGTAGGATATTCCAGGTCAACCTCAACTAAACTAATCACAAGCAATTTGTGAACATTACACAAATGTTAATGATAACTAAATAGCCTGTAAAAGCATTTTTCACACAATTTTGTTTTAAACTGCAGACTAGTAAGTAATAAATAAATAAAAAATGAACTAAGTACAATCTTGAACATACACAACTGTTTCAGAAGTTTGGGATGGTATGGTTTTTTTGTGTTTTTGAAAGTATTTTATGGCAACCACAGTTTAATTTATGAAATGAATACAATTCACTACAATATAAAATAAGTTTTCTATTTGAATATATTTAGAGAAGTAATTTATTCCTGTGATGGTAAAGCTGGATTTTCAGCATCATTACTCCTGTCTTCAGTGTCACGTGATCTTCAGAAATCATTCTTATATTCTGATTTGCTTCTGAAGAAACATTTCTGACTATTATCAGTGTTGAAAACTGCTGTGTTCCTTCATTTTTTCAGGATTCTTTGATGAATAAAGTTTTAAAACAGTACAGTGTTTGAAACAGAAATGTCTGTTTTAACTTTTGATAAATGATAAGACTATCATTTGATAAGTGATAATAATTGAAAATGTTTATTGAGCAGCAAATCAGAATGATTTCTGAAGGATCATGTGACACTGAAGACTGGAGTAATAAAAATTAGCTTAGATCACAGAAATAAATTACATTTCACAATATATTCACGTAGAAAAATGTTGTTAAATTGTAATATTTCACAATATTACAGTTTTTTTTACTTGCTTTTGATCAAATAAAGGCAGCCTTGTTGAGCAGAAGTCGTACTGACCCCAAACTTTTAACGGTAGTATAAATTACAAATATAATGTTCCACCTACTGAAATGTGTATTCCATTCTAAAGAGATGCCTGTTCCACAAATATTACATTTACAGGGATCACATGAAACACTTCATGAATAAACTGATTTTTGAGAGCATTAGTGGCAGTGTGTCAATTTTTGTTTATTGATCGGTGAATTGGAAGTGGATGTGCGTTTATTAAACCTACGTGTGATTAAATCAGATATATAGAGCAAAATAAGCTCAAATTGAGGCAGCAGCATCTGTGGTGCATGGCCTGTAGTGAGGTCACTAAATTCTAACACCAAGAATTTATCAAAGTCCACTAAAGGAAGCAAAACCTATTGGTATTTTACTTTGAAATAGCCTTCCTAATAATATTTGGGGCTTGGACTCTTTTGTTGTTGTTTAAATTAAATTAAAATACATAGTTTAGTATTCACACAACACATCTAATAACCATGCACTCCAGTTATATGTGATTAAATAAATAATATTTTGTCTGAAATAATATGAACAGCAGCAGCTATTCTAAACTTTCTCCTTTTTATTTCCTGTTTCTATCTCAGGATGTCAATCCCAAGGTTTCTAGAGATTACACCAGCTCCAAACTGAATCCAGACTCAATTGTGAAGACTTCAGATGACACCAACGCTCAGAAAGACTACAGACAACAACTGTACATGAACTACATGTCTACATGTCCCCTTTTATTTGTAAGCATCACTCTGCAGGATGATGCAAAATGAAATGACGAGTTTTGACGAAATGACACAATGCAGCATCTAAATGAAAACATGCTGTTTTGTATCAGTTTTGCAAATAAACGGTATCTTGGAGAAAAAATAAATTGTTCTTTTACAAATGTTACAAACAATATAACAAAATACAAAATGGATTGCATTTTTTTTTACTTACCCTTTAAAAATGTTGAAAGATAATGTTAATGTTAACTGAATACAAAACTAGAGACTTGTTTAGTAAGATTTTATCAGAAATATTTTTGAATTTTAATTGCTTAATTATTGTTTGCCTGGTTTTATTTTGTTTATGTAACTCTTTTTAAAAAGTTCTTGGCATAAAGTTAGCCTGCGCTGCTGACAGCACTGAACACATGACTTTTTATTATGAACTAGAAGATGGTCTTCCCAGTGAGTCTCAGTCATCTCTGGCTTTTTAAACTGTAACCTTGAAACATGCATTTTCTTTAAACCTACTTTGAAATAAGTATTGTGAAAAAAGTGCTATACTCATACAGCATTTAACCATGCAAGTACTGTAGGAATTGTTATTTTTGTTTTTACTATGGTTTTAATGCAAAAGCTGTAGTAAAATCATAATTAATTTTCGAAAGACTACCGAATTATCCACTTTTGATCAAAGCATCTGGTAAATGTTATTGTATTTGTACATGTAATATGAAATAAATGAAAATATTAATAAAGTTGCATCGGTTCTTGAGAGTGGTGTGTATTGTTTTATTATAAACCAGCGGCGGTAGCCGCGGGTGGTCCGTAACGATGAGCAAAACGCCGGTGAACCGCGTCCACGCAAAGCGGCCGGGATGTATCGTCCCAGCATCGGCCGGAGAGCATTTCCGATCAGAGGCCGACGTCGCCGATACATCTTGCCTATTAGCAAACGCTCCCTGAGCGATATCGTCCCGATGGAATTTTGTAGGTCGGCTCGACATCGGCACAACGTATGTGTGCTGTCTGGGAAGTGAACTTTCCCAACACTGACTGTAAGATTACATTTGTTTGAACGCATTATTGCGAAAGCGATTGAGTGTGAATCTGTTTAAGTCATGCTTTAACTCGAAAATAATCAGTAAAAGAAACAGACTAACTCTTAACATCCCGCTCGACTCTTGCAGTCAACCTTCTGATCAAGCTAAATATGTTTAACATGAATTTTACTCGCGATAAGAAGCTCATATTCAAGTGTTTGTGCAAAAATTATTAATGTGCATTAATGACAGGGAGCCGCCGTCTCATCACTTTAATTTTTCATGATAATGATAATGATAATTTTTTAATTAACATAATATCGTGGTGTCTCACATAGGTACATTAAAAATATAGCTACAGAAAGCTTGAAATGTTTTTAAACGAAAAGGAATAATGTAATGTGTGAATGTTGCATTTCTCTCGTTGGAGAGAGCCAGCACTGTGAATATAACCAAAACAACAGTCCTATATAAACCGGTTCAGTAAGTGAAAGCCTCATAAGACACTGTCCATATGAAAGAGCAATTCACACATTTATCTCGACCCCACAAGCCATGCATAACTATCCAAAACCCAACCCCCTCCAGCTGAACAGAATTCGGTCTGTGTTTTGGCTCTGAGGAACGTCGTGTTACTGGGCTGAAACATGCCTGCACTACACTTCATAATTTTCTCGCAGCCCATATTATTATTTTCACAAGACCATAATGATAATAACACATCATCAATTAATAATTAATCATTATTTTACGAAAATCATTGTTATTTGTGATCGTGGATGTTTGCGGGAGGCTTTAAGACCAAGCGGAGTCCTCTGTTCCCGCCTCACAGCGCGCGGGTCTCCGAGGCTTCACTGTCTGTGGTTTGACTTTACTGAATCAGATTGAGGCGAACTTATTGATCATGAGCCCAACATTTAGCAAGGCAGGAAAATTCTAACGGAAGGAAGACGTATATCATTGAGCTAATGCTGTTAAAGAGAGAGAGAGAAGTCTAGGACTATTCTTAAACTTGGAGCTCATTATGTTGAAGTAGCCTACATATCCAAACACCAAAAACGTTATGTATTTTATGAATAATGAAATGTTATGAAAATTATGCATTTTATTTATTCACATGCTGTATGGTTGAAATAATATTTTAGTTCACAACTTTAAGTTCCGTTGTTTAAAAAAATGCTTTATTGGCTAATGTTTCATAAACCTTCAGTTGTTATGCTCTAAAATCCATGCCATTATTAATTTCACAGTATTTTTACCACCTAAATGACTAATCTTTAAAGTCACAATTCTATAATGGTCAAAATTACTCAGGCCAATGGTATTTTTTAATGACATTATTTTATTATTAAATAATATAAAATAATATAAAATAATAAAATAATTATTGCAATTAGTTTTTTTATACTGGTATTAATTTTTTTATTACATTAAAACTTATATGATAAATATTAATACATGCATACATACTTTTTATTTAAGAGTACAATGTTGATATTATAATCATAACATATTTCTTGATTGGTTTGTTATAATACAAATAATTAAAACAATCATATTTTTGCTGTTGTTATCAACTCAGCAAATATTATACATATTTTATCACATTTTTACACATTTAGGTAAATAAAAAAAACAGTAAATAAAAAGTAAATAAAATCACAGATGAAAGAGATCCCATAATAATTGAGTACAGCTTTTCTGTAGTTACAATATATTTTATTAAATGCTATGATGAATGTTTTATTTTATAATGTCAGAAACTCTCCTCTTGTGAGGAATTGATTATATTCATGATACAAACATCAGTTCAATTCAATTCTGATCTCAAGTTCATTTCTCACCATGTTTTATTATTTATGAAGAAAAAAAAAACAGAGAAAAATGTATTACATGTACTTTTCACAAACATGGTCCATGAAGAACTTTTCAGTTGAAAATAAAGTTTGATAGAAATAATACAAACTAAAATGAAAACACAAATGAAGACACACACAAACTGATCTTACTGTCTATAAGAGGATTTCTGACACATTTATTCTGTCTGTTATTTCAATGACAGAAAGTCAGCCACAGTATTATTGTCATGAAGAGACTAACATCTCACTGTTACTGGTTTATCATGCAGCTAAAAGCATTATGGGTAGAATCTCTTGTCAATCTCTTCTGATTCATCAACACAGTTTCACTGATGATCCATAAGAAAAAAAACCAAACCCAGGATAGAGCGGCTGAGTGAATGTGTTCTGGACTGTGTGGATGAGGCTCATTGTGTTTTCAGAGACGCTGTAGAAGGACAGAGTTCCTGCTCTGTGATCCACATACACAACTATTCTACCGATATAATCATTGTCAAACACTCCTATTCTCCTGCTGGTGGGCTTCACAGAGAGATCAGTCTCTATGTTATTGTGTTTGAATGAGTATCTGTCAGGAGTGCAGATCAGACCCCAGGACTGATCATTAGATCCAAACTCACACTCCTCATCTCCCTTCCTGTTGATTCTCTTATATGACACTAATATACACACATTATATTTACCACTGCACTCAATCTCCCAGTAACAGCGTTCACACACACTCTCTCTACACAACACCTGATGAGACTTATTAAATCTGTCTGGATGATCAGGATACAGCTGTTTCTCTTGCACACGTGCCACCTTTCTGTTCCCCTCAGACAGAATGAGATCAGTGCTTGCTGTGTTTGGATCCAGTGTGAGAAAACAGGCATCTGAACACAAGAACAGAGACATTTAGAACAACAACAATAACTACAGCTGTGTGTGTGTGTGTGTGTGTGTGTGTGTGTGTGTGAGAGAGAGAGAGAGAGAGAGAGAGAGAGAGAGAGAGAGAGTGAGAGTGTGTTTAGACATACATTTCTTTAGTCCTGGTGTAATCCTGGATTCTCCTCCATGATCCACACTAGAAAACACACACAGAGTCACATTCAGTCTGTGAACAAATTGCTGTTGCTATGCAGTTACTATATAAGGTACAAGGGTGGTTGCTAGGGAGTTGCTATATGGTTGCTAAGGTACGTGATGTGGTTGCTTTGCAGTTGATAATGTGTTGTTATGCAATTGCTTAGGTACTCAGGGTGGTTTCTAGGGTGGTTGCTATACAGTTGATAACATGTTCTGGTTGGTTGCTATGTGGTTGCCAAGGTACAGAACATGGCTGCTAGGGTGTGGCTGTGCAGTTGCTAGAGTACATGGCTTGGTTGCTAGTAAAGCTGTGTATCACCAGTAAAGTCACAATACGATAAATATCCTGATACACCAGTTTTGTAGCCAGTTCAAAAAAGAGTTAAAGTAATGTTTTGTTGTTAATTTGTTTTGTCTGAGCTAGTCTAGTTAAGATTTTACTGCTCAGACTAGTGCTCTTTAAATTTGTTGTATAGTTGAAGCCTCTAAGACCTCGTAGATTTATATAGACATACCCAGAGAAACTGAAAATTTCAACAATAAAACCTAAATCTCTTCATAAATTTCGGAAATACTAGAATTTGTTCAGTTAGCATACTCAACATACTTGAATTTGTCCAGTTTTTCAGAGAGCTGCTTGATTCCTTAAAAGTTGAAACAATAAAACCTAAAACCTTTTCCTGCTGGACATACTTGATTTTATCCAGTTTTTCTGAATCTCCAGGGTGATTATAGCTTAGATCCAGCTCTCTCAAGTGTGAGGGGTGTGAAGTCAGAACTGAAGAGACATAAGAAAATCCTTCCTCTGTCACCATACAGCCAGACAACCTACAAAAAACATACAGCAACAGTCCACATCACTTTAGTTTGTTTTTTCTGTATGTCACATTATATGTTGTATCCTTTTTGTATTTAACTGATAATTCAATAAAAAGTATTGTGCACAATTTGTTGTCATTGTGATCTTGTCAGTTGGGTCAATGTTTTTTTTTTTTTGTTTATTGATTTTCCAGTGACATAACAAAATCAAGAGGTAACAAATCGGGTGTCAAGACAGTGTCAAGTACAACTGACAAGAAAAAAATAAATAAAATTAAAATAAGAAAAATTAAAAAATTAAATTAAAAATCAGATAAGGAATAATAGTAATAGTTTAAATGGTTTGTGTACTGAAAATCTGTTCATATTATTTTAAAGAAGAGCAAGCAATGCACTGAGGAGGTAGGAGTATAGAAACATATGCTATTCACACAAGCCTCATTGATACTAATGAGCTTATATGAGGACATCTCAGAGCTCAGCATCAGTTAACAGTCATTTGACTGGTCAGGCTGGATAAAGCATCCCTTCTAGCTTCAAATTACTATGTCTAATATTTATAATATAATTTTTACAATTTCTGGATAACTCCTCAGACAGAATGAGATCAGTGCTTGCTGTGTTTGGATCCAGTGTGAGAAAACAGCCATCTGAACACAAAAACAGAGACATTTAGAACAACAACAATAACTACAGCTGTGTGTGTGTGTGTGTGTGTGTGTGTGTTCAGAAATTGAATTTGTGTCTCAGTATAGGTATCAGTGCAACTTACTTGGGGCCCATTAAATTTTTTTCCCCCAAATTACATTTACATTTTTCTAGACTCTGTTTTAATTGTTAAATTAATAAATATTCAGTGAACTGGGTTTGGTTCTTTTAAAACAAACTATATGTGAAAACACCCATAGAGTTTCAGCAAATTAGGCGACCAATTAATAGTGAGTCTGTACTAGTGTTGCACGGTGCACCGATACTTCAAAAGTATCACAATTCTCGGAAATTAAAAAACGTCGCGATTCCTGAATTTATTAGTATCGATACTTCAAATAATGACTGCGTTCCAGATTTGTAAGAGGCGTATTTCATGTTGGTGTGTGCAACGCACGCTTCCAGTGCCTCCCTATGCACATCTGTGTTTTTCTCCTAACGCAAGCAGCAAAAAAGCACTAGAGCGAGATGTCTACATTAGTGGCTTTACTAAACTGATTTGGCTTTACTAAAATGTGTGCATAATCGCATTAAATAGTTGAAATAAGTTGTTCAGATGAACAAAGCACAAGGTTTTCTTCCATAATTAACATTTTAATTGTTTGGTCAGACAGTTCATATATAATATTCACATTAATCGGGGATTAAACGTGGAGTTATGTTCTGTGTGTTAAATATGAAAACGAGCATATCTGCAAAAGCACCTATAACTGCGCTTTGTATCTGCTGATTGCTGCTCGAGATTTACATGCTTTGCTCACTGACCCTGTATTGAGAGTGAGGAGTCACGTGTCGATTTGTGTTGATTTGGGAGGGGTCTGAGCCGATCGGCCATGATGGTGGGACACGCTATCAGTTGCCAGGGGCAATGCCTTCAGAACTTCACAGAGGCGCGACTAAACATTCCAGAGCGCTTTAATTTTTGCGCATTATGTAGGTGGAATAGAGACGGATCTACGAATACAAGAAAGAAAAGAAGAAAGTAAAGCACATGCAGAAAGATAAGGCGAAAGAAAGGGGACTTTACAGGAACAAGCTCACACCAAGCGCAAAACAGTGGTATTTGGAGAAGCTCTCAGGCATCCAAAATATCGACCCATACGAGCTCCTTGCAGAGGCACAGAGACCTGGACCATTTACCTCAGTGCACACATATGGACATTGTGAATTATCTTGTTTACGATGTAAGTCACCTTGCATTCACGCTATTGATGGCTTTAATCTAACAAGGACATTTACATCTTGCAATCACACATTTAACTACCCTAGCCAACCCAGAACTGATTTATCCACTTTGCAGCCCCCAACGCAAAAACCTGGTACAGTATGTGTCATTGGGCTAAAAATCAAATTACAACTAAACATACACAGCTTTAGCCTACATCAAAACATGTTGGAAACGTTGGTATACATTGAACATCTCGTTACAAAAAGTTACTTTGTCAGTTAAATGCAAAGTGTGATTACAACACGCTAAAATGCATTTGAATAAACTTTGTTTATTAAAAACGCTGTTTTCACCACCTGGAGACTTGTAGATGGACCCAGCCACAGCAGAAAGCCTCGTAACTTTCCAAAGACTTGTGGCTTTTAAACTCCTGCATTGTCTAGTAACTTACACCAAAAGCAAGATAATTCCCAATGTCCATATGTGTGTGTGGATGTATGTTCCAGGTCTCTGTGCTGCTGCAGGAAGCTCGTATGGGTCAATATTTTGGATGCCTGAGAGCTTCTCCAAATACCGCTGTTTTGCGCTTGGTGTAACCTAAAACAAATTTATTCCATTGTTCCTATGTTTTCCATATGTATCGTGAGAGGTACTGGAGCAGTTTTTTAATGTAGCAGTAACTTCCAGGCATGGTAAAACAGTGCGGAATTGCAAAAACCTCCTCCACTATAGAGTTAACAACACATGTAAACAATCCTGTTTCACCACCGGTGTCCTGCCAACATGGCGGAGACTGTGATATCGAGGGAAGGGGCTCTGTGCTATGACGATAACTCCTCACTCTCAATACTCATTCATTTCATTCATGAACGAGATGTATCAGTTCATTACACTCGTTCACGAATGAGAAGATCACTCGATCTCATTCAGTGAAGGGCGTATGGGTTCACTACATTCAACAAATCACATGCTCCGTCACATCTTGAGTAACTCTTTGACAGGATGAAACAGTTCACAGAGCTGTTCACGAGCTGCGCATGAGCTGCTAATAGCGCTGAGCTCGGGCGCTGCTGTGGAGGGAGGAGCTTCAGTGAACGAGAAAGTCTAGTAGCAACGTATCTTCCGTGATGTCCCCGATGCGCGGGTCCGGGTGGGTAAAGAAATGTTACTTTATTTGCGGGCTGGGGCGGGCCAAATAATTTCATAAAAGCGGGACCCGCTGGTTGGGAAAAAACCCGACCCGCCTATCACTAGGCTGCGTGTGCGAGCACAAGTGATACTGTGGCCGCCGGTTTACGACTGGAAGAAAAAGATGACGCTCAATAAAGATGACGCTAATTAACGCTCAGCTTAAAGTTCAGAATCAAGATAAATTTATTACTCTTATGTTTCTTATGATGACTGAGATAATAATGCTAAATTTATTCTTTCTTTACCTTGAATGTCATTGCTCTATTTTATTTTTTATATTTCATATTTTGTTCAAATGTTTAATATATCTGCTGTTCATATGTTCATTTATTAGTGTGTTACATGATTAGAATGTTGTCCCAGTTTTAAAATAAAGCACATCAATGATATTTGAGAGTGTATTTTCCCTTTTCAGGAAAAGTATCAAAAAAGTATCGCAATCGCAATCTAATCGCAATTCTTGACTAGGTTTCGGTATCGAAACAATAATTTTGGTATCGTGACAACACTAGTTTGTTAATATTTGAAAAATAAAAATCTTAATTACAAATATTACAAATATATTTACATTAACATTATAAATTCTAATATTTATGTATTTCTTAATATATTTGCTTTAAATCTTTAAAAATAGAGTTTTTAGTATTTCATAAAGTATAAAAATATAAAATAATTCAATATTAATATTTTAGAAAACCATAAACAACCTGAAAAGTTAGTGATGCTTCATACGTTTATAATGAGAACTGTTTATAAATATTTTGAAGGTGTTTGGAGCATGTTTAATTATCAAATCCATGTTTAAGTGACCCAAACTTACAGCGCTGGTAGAGATGAGTTCATGTGGAAAAGCATTTACTGCAAACTGAATCACTCTGAGACTTGAGTTTCTTGTTTTTCAGTGCATACTGTGTCACACCTCACTTGTATATTGCATATGTACTTGATCATACATTTTTATAATTACATCATAACCTTTGAAATCTGATGATTACAATAACCAATATCACATTCTCAAAACCATGCATTGTACGAATTTATAAGTTCTTGGCCATTTGGCAAGTAAAACCCTTTTCATATACTTGCCAAAGCTGTGTTAATTTTGGACACTAGCTAAGATGCTAAGGGTGTCCTGCTAGATTCTATGCTGCTAGCTCATGAAGTGCTGTCAGAAGTTATGTATAGAACATGCAGCAGTTTTGCAGCTTGTTTAGTAACTGTTAATGGCCATTTCAATCTACAGACTAGGCATGGGACGACAACTGCATGGTATACAATGGTTTGGAAAAGTCACGGTTTCAAATCCCCCCAAAAATTGTCATGACAATTAAAAAAACCATCTGCTGGATCTCAGGTGTCTTTGCCACTGTTTGAGTGTACGGAGAAAGACTGTGTTTGTGTGTGTGTGTGTGGCACACTTGCACTCTCTATGTCCTTATGTGAATGTGCACAAATCCTTGTACCTCCCCACTCCAAACTTAATCCAGGAAAGGTGAGCATTTCTGCATCATATCTTGGACTGAAAGAGGAATGTGTAGAAAGTGAGCATGTCTTCAAAAACATTTTGAGCTGCAGGTTTAATGACTGCATTTTTCATTCATCCACTTTTTAATTAATTTTTACAGAAATTGTTTTGATTTATGTTTATTGAGCTGCAGGGTTAGGCTCACTGAAGCGACTGCACTTAATTTAAGAATAATTCAATTGTTTATTTAAATCGTTTAGCCTGACATGTTTACGGCTTCAAAATGTTCTCTGTTTCCTAAAAATAAAATGTATTGTGTTCAGTGGGGAAAAAGGTTTGTTTTTTAGCCAGACATTTAAAAATAATATATTTTAGAGCTGTAATCGCAATACAGTGATACTGTGATATTTTTATCTAAGGTTATGTCACGGTGTCTGGTCTCTGTTTCCCTGGTTCTCCACTGGTGGTCTCACTTCCCCATAGGCACCTCACCGCAGGCACTACAATTCCCACAAAGCCATGGCCCTTCATCACAGTAATTGCACTCCTGTTAATTGCAATCAGGTGTCTTTACTTGATAGTCATTACCCTGCCTATATTAATCGGTCTGTTTCTGTTTTTTTTCATGGAGTCCTTACTTTCCGTCACCCAGTTTCCTCACGCTCCTAGTTTCTAGTTCCTATTCCTGTTCCTTTCCCTGTTTGTTTGCTTGTTTTGGATGGATTTTTGGTTTTAAAATTCATCAAATTAACCACCCTCCGCCAAGAGGGGAATGAGGTGGGTGGTATGGCATATGTGTTCTGGACCCTGGCGGATGGTATGGGATATAATGATGCGGCCCTAAAAGACATTTTCAACACCGGTCTGGATGACCCGGTGCCAAGAAAGGAAATGGATCAATTGGACGCTTTTGATTTCTGGGAATTCATGTTCTACCTACAACATCAGCCTCCGTGGGATGACCCAGCCACACCTGTCTCTCCCGGTGGGATGGCCGATTCTAGACCGGGGTCTACAAACAGGAGGACCGCCGGCCCAGCGCCACAGCACAAGATGGCTGCCAGCCCAACGCCACAGCACAAGGTGGTAGCCAGTGCAGCGTCATGGCGCAAGATGGCCACCTGCCCAGCACCACGGCACAAGGTGGCTGCCAGCCCAGGGCCACGGCACAAGGTGGCCGCCAGCACAGCGCCACAGCACAAGATGGCCACAAGCCCAGCTCCACAGCACAAGATGGCCGCAAGCCCAGCTCCACAGCACAAGATGGCCGCAAGCCTGGCGCCACAGCACAAGGTGTCTGCCAGCCCAGCGCCACAGCACAAGTTGGCCGCCGGTCCAGAGTCATGGCACAAGATGGCCGCTTGTCAGCGCATCTGCACAAGATGACAGCCACAGTTGACCCTCCAGAGTCGAGTCAGGTTCCCGTTGACCCTCCAGAGTCATGTCAGGTTCCCGTTGACCCTCCAGAGTTGAGTCAGGTTCCCGTTGACCCTCCAGTGTCAGGTCAAGTCACCGTTGACACTCCAGTGTCAGGTCAAGTCACCATTGACACTCCAGAGTCAAGCACTACCACAGTTCAACTTCAGGAGTCAAGTCACCGGTGATCTTCAAGGACAAAGTCAAGTCACCGGTAATCTTCATAGGCAAAGTCAAGTCACCAGTGTTCTTCATGGGCAAAGTCAAGTCACCGACTATCTTCATGGGCAAAGGCAAGTCACCATTGATCTTCATGAGCAGAGTCAGGTCACCAATGATCTTCATGAGCAGAGTCAGGTCACCAATGATCTTCATGAGCAGAGTCAAGTCACCATTGATCTTTCTTTTCTCCTCTCCTCTCTCTCGCTGCAGTTTTTCACAAGTTCATGAAATAACTGCATTAAGAATATTTCATCAAGCACGGGGAGTAATGGCTTCTCCTGCTATTGTTATTTGCATCTCTTGCCACATGTACAGTTTATCTATCTCTGTTGCAGATGAGGGATTCACATGTGATAAATGCAGGGAATTATTTAGGCTGACAGAGAAGATTTCAGAATTAGAGACACGCATCTAAACTTTAATTGAGGACAGTAAGAATGTTAGGGCTCTAGATAATGCTTTGGATGCATCAAGTTCAGGGATTCCTGTACATTTTCCGGTTCCGGCAGAGCCCCTTCAGCAGGGCAACTGGGTGACAGTGAGGCAGCGTAGTCGTCGGTCAAAACACCGCTCTTCTGTTCCGATCAAAACATTAAACAGGTTCTCCCCACTCAGTGATGCACCCACTGAGAAACCTGATAAAAGTGTTCTAGTTATTGGTGATTCTATTGTACGGAACGTGAATATAGAGACACCAGCCATCATAGTCAAATGTTTACCGGGAGCCAGAGCACCCGACATCTTGGCAAATTTAAAAGTGCTGGCTAACGCGAAACGTAAATACAGTAAGACTGTTTTTCATGCTGGCACTAATGATGTTCGACTTCGCCAATCGGAGATCACTAAAAATAACATTAAAGAGGTGTGTGAACTTGCAAGCACGATGTCAGACACTGTAATATGCTCTGGTCTCCTCCCTGCTTACCATGGTGATGAGATGCATAGCAGATTGTCATCACTCAATGGCTGGATGTCTAAGTGGTGCCCACAGAATAACATAGGTTTCATAGACAATTGGACGAGCTTTTGGGGCAGACCTGACCTGTTGAAAAGAGATGGTCTTCATCCCTCCTGGGGTGGCGCAACTCTTCTCTCTAGAAATATGGCAAATAGTCTTAGTGTTTATACTTGACTAACTGGAAGCAGACAGACTGGCTAAACCGACCGTCTGCTACTGCCTCGCGTCACAGAGGTTAGCTAATTCTCAGCAGGGCAGGCTTCAAGTATAACTTGTTTGAAGTAATAGTAAATCCCCTGTTATGTTTGAATTGGCTACTGTATACAGGCCACCAGGGCACCATACTTTATTAAAGAGTTTGGTGATTTTACATCTGAGTTAGTTCTGGCTGCAGATAAATAGTTGGTGATTTTAATATCCATGTTGATAATGAAAAAGATGCATTGGGATCAGCATTTATAGACATTCTGAACTCTATTGGTGTTAGACAACATGTTTCAGGACCTACTCATTGTCGAAATCATAATCTAGATTTAATACTGTCACATGGAATTGATGTTGATAGTGTTGAAATTATGCAGCCAAGTGATGATATCTCAGATCATTATTTAGTTTTGTGCAAACTTCATATAGCCAAAATTGTAAATTCTACTTCTTGTTACAAGGAAAGGTTAAGGAAAACAGTTTGACGCCATGGTATAATGAGCATACTCGCACCCTAAAGAGAGCAGCCTGAAAAATGGAGCGCAGCTGGAGGAAAACAGAACTAGAGTTATTTTGTATTGCTTGGCGGGAAAGTAACCTATCCTACAGAAAAGCATTAAAAACCGCTAGATTCGACTACTTTCCTTTTTTTTTTTTAGAAGAAAACAAACATAACCCCAGGTATTTATTCAATACAGTGGCTAAATTAACGAAAAATAAAGCCTCAACAAGTGTTGACATTTCCCTACACCACAGCAGTAATGACTTTATGAACTACTTTACTTCTAAAATCGATACTATTAGAGATAAAATTGCAACCATTCAGCCGTCAGCTACAGTATCGCATCAGACAGTGCACTATAGACCCCCTGAGGAACAGTTCCACTCATTCTCTACTATAGGAGAGGAAGAATTGTATAAACTTGTTAAATCATCTAAACCAACATGTATGTTAGACCCTATACCATCTAAGCTCCTAAAAGAGGTGCTTCCAGTAGTCATAGATCCTCTTCTGACTATTATTAATTCCTCATTGTCATTAGGATATGTCCCCAAAACCTTCAAACTGGCTGTTATTAAGCCTCTCATCAAAAAACCACAACTTGACCCCAAAGAACTAGTTAATTATAGACCAATCTCGAATCTCCCTTTTCTGTCCAAGATACTAGAAAAGGTGGTATCCTCACAATTATATTCCTTCTTAGAGAAAAATGGTATATGTGAGGATTTCCAGTCAGGATTTAGACCGTATCATAGTACTGAGACTGCTCTCCTTAGAGTTACAAATGATCTGCTTTTATCATCTGATCATGGGTGTATCTCTCTATTAGTTATAAGTAATTATTGGATCTTAGTGCTGCGTTTGACACAATTGACCACGACATTCTTTTGCACAGACTTGAACACTTTGTTGGCATTAATGGCAGTGCATTAGCATGGTTTAATCCTCTTGGCGCCACGGTCGAGTTTACTCAACAAGATGCGGCACTGAATAAAACAGCCGTTTTGTCAAATAGGGTGTTAAATTTCATGCGACCTCCCCTGCACCAGATAGCAGACATGTAATACTTCACCTCTGACTCAAAAAAACATCATGCTTCTATACAAAATCGTCGAGCTAGAGCGCATTGAATCAGTGTGAACAAAAGCGGAGCTAGTGTGAGAGTGGGGCATTTTATCAGACCAATATTGTCAACGTCAGCGAGTATTGGCATTAGATTATTATTATTATTATTATTATTAGCATTATTAGCACAGTACTGTAGTGGAGACTTTGTCTAATACCACTGGGTATGTTAGACGAGGTCGAAGTATTCATTGGACAGTTAGGAGGCAAGGTGGGGAGTTGCAATGACACTGACAGTAGTCCGAGCTGTGCACACTCGGTGCGTGCGCGAGGCAGATCTGGCCGCGCTGCTCGTAGCAGGAGCAGAGGCGATGTGACACGGGGCACAGCTTTTGAACTAAACAGGTCTTGTCTACTTGTGTTTGTGTGTCATACGAATGATATATATGTGCCCCACACATGGAATCAGAGTGCCTGCTGTATGTAGTAAATTGAAAATCTCTACAGCAAAAGACCAACCACTACATGCATTCGGTTTGTTTCTACCATTTATTAGTAATGATTTACACAGTTTGTTTACTACTTACTATTAACCTGAGCATTCAGTATCGTGCAATATAGCATACAGAAGGTTAGGGACATTTTGGGGGAAAGAAGTGCTGCATTTTATCATTTAAACATTTGACTTTTCATGAAAATTCTATAATTCAACATGGCTACCTCATATGACGTCATAATATGCAAATTAGATGGGAAATTGTAATCCCTACATAAACATTGGGTCATCCTTAATATTTTTATAATTGACAGAAAGTCTCTATCTTTTATCAATTTTAAGATATAGCCTTATGAAATTAAGAGGTCAAAATCGAACATTTTATGAGAAAACCTCTGGCGCCTAAATGGTTAAATTGTACTTATATGATCAGTTCGTAGCAGTGAATGAAGATGTATCATATCGATCACAAGTGCAGTATGGAGTACCTCAATGCTCAGTACTAGGGCCGCTACTCTTCATGCTTTATATGTTACCCTTGGGAGATATCATCAGGAAACATGGTGCTAGCTTTTACTGTTATGCTGATGATAATCAGCTATATATTTCTTTGCGGCCTGGTGAAACACCAATTTGAAAAACTAATGGAATGCATAGTCGATATAAAAAAACTGGATGACGAGTAATTTCTTACTGCTAAATTCTGAAAAAACAGGTGTTAATTATAGGACCTAAAAACTCTGCTTGTAATAACCTAGAAAACTGTCTAAGACTTGATGGCTGCTCTGTCAATTCTTCATCATCAGTTAGGAACCTAGGTGTGCTATTTGATAGCAATCTATCCTTAGAAAGCCACGTTTCTAGCATTTGTAAAACTGCATTTTTCCATCTCAAAACTATATCTAAATTACGGCCTATGCTCTCAATGTCAAATGCAGAAATGCTAATCCATGCATTTATGACCTCAAGGTTAGATTATTGTAAAGCTTTATTGGGTGGTTGTTCTGCACGCTTAGTAAACAAACTACAGCTAGTCCAAAATGCAGCAGCAAGAGTCCTTACTAGAACCAGGAAGTATGACCATATTAGCCCGGTCCTGTCAACACTACACTGGCTCCCTCTCAAACATCGGATAGATTTTAAGATATTGCTTATTACTTATAAAGCCCGTAATGGTTTAGCAATTGAATGAGCTCCTTTAACATTATAATCCTCTACATCCGCTACGTTCTCAAAACTCAGGCAATTTGATAATACCTAGAATATCAAAATCAACTGCGGGCGGCAGATCCTTTTCCTATTTGGCACCTAAACTCTGGAATAACCTACCTAACATTGTTCGGGAGGCAGACACACTCTTGCAGTTTAAATCTAGTTTAAAGACCCATCTCTTTAACCTGGCTTACACATAACATACTAATATGCTTTTAATATCCAAATCCGTTAAATTATTTTTAGGCTACATTAATTAGGTAAACCGGAAACACTTCCCATAACACCCTATGTACTTGCTACATCATTAGAAGAATGGCATCTACGCTAATATTAGTCTGTTTCAGTCTTATTCCGAGGTCACCGTAGCCACCAGATCTAGTCTGTATCCAGATCAGAGGGTCACTGCAGTCACCCGGATCCAGTACGTATCCAGACTAGATGGTGAATCAGCACCTAGAAAGACAACAGAGACCAGGAAAACTAGAGCCCCAGATACAGAACCCCTGTAAAGACCTTGTCTCAGACGGCCACCAGGACAAGACCACAGGAAACAGATGATTCTTCTGCACAATCTGAGTTTGCTGCAACCTGGAATAAAACTACTGGTTTCGTCTGGTCAGAGGAGAACTGCCCCCCCCCCCAACTGAGCCTGGTTTCTCCCAAGGTTTTTTTTTTTCTCCATTCTGTCAACGATGGGAGTTTCGGTTCCTTGCAGCTGTCGCCTCTGGCTTGCTTAGTTGGGGTCACTTCATCTACAGCGATATCGTTGACTTGATTGCAAATAAATGCACAGACACTATTTAACTGTACAGAAATGAAATCACTGAATTCAATGATGAACTGCCTTTAACTATCATTTTGCATTATTGACACTGTTTTCCTAATGAATGTTGTTCAGTTGCTTTGACGCAATGTACACTATTTAACTGTACAGAAATGAAATCACTGAATTCAATGATGAACTGCCTTTAACTATCATTTTGCATTATTGACACACTGTTTTCCTAATGAATGTTGTTCAGTTGCTTTGACGCAATGTATGTGTAAGGTGACTTGATTTGACATGAGCAGAGTCAAGTCACCATTGATCTGATCTTCCTGAATCCAGTCTAAAAACCACGGAACTAACAGAGCCTCTCCACGTCTCTGCAGAACTACCAGAGCCTCTCCACGTCTCTGCAGAACTACCAGAGCCTCTCCACGTTTCGGCTGAACTACCAGAGCCTCTCCACGTCTCGGCTGAACTACCAGAGCCTCTCCTCATCTCTGCGGAACTTCCAGAGCCTCGTCACGTCTCAGCCGAACTCTCTGAGCACTCAACTGATCCTGTCGTGGCCACGGAGGCCACCCTTAACTTGTTCATGTTCTCTATTTCAGACTTGCCTAATCAGACTTGCTCTCCTGTGTCTTCGATCCCACTGTGGTGGTCTTCTGCGCCGCCCGGGTGGGCTTCTGTCTCGACCGCATGGATGTGGTGGTCATGGCTCCAATTCCACCTTGCTCCACTCTGGATTCCTGCCCTGTCAGTTCGGCCCTGGGCCACTGAACTTTCTGTTCCCTCCTGGACTTGTGTTTTGTTGTCTTGTTTAATTTTTTTTTTCTCTCTGTTTCCCTCTATGGACCTGTCCCTCCTCCGGTCCACCTCCCTCCTGGTTTCCTTGTTTTTGTTTCTTGCACTTCTTGTCTCCGTTTCCCTATATTACCTGGCCCGCCGTTCCTCCCCCTGGTCCTCCGCCGCTCCACCTCCCTCCTGATCTCTGTGTCCTTGGTCTGTCTGGGTGGAGCATCTGGTAGCTGCTCCGTGGAGGAGGGGGTAATGTAACGGTGTCTGGTCTCTGTTTCCATGGGTCTCCACTTGTGGTCTCACTTCCCCATAGGCACCTCACCGCAGGCACTACAATTCCCACAAAGCCTTGTCCCTTCATCACAGTAATTGCACTCCTGTTAATTGCACTCACGTGTCTACACTTGATAGTCATTACCCTGCTTATATTAACCGGTCTGTTTCTGTTTGTTTTCATGGAGTCCTTACTTTCCGTCACCCAGTTTCCTCGCATTCCTAGTTTCTAGTTCCTATTCCTGTTCCTTTGCCTGTTTATTTTGGATGGATTTTTGGTTTTGACCCTCTGCTTGTTGGATTTTGAATTTGGATTACCCATTAAACTCACACTGCATTTGGATCTCTCGTCTCCTGTGTTTCCCTGGGTCCCCGATCGTAACAGGTTATCATACCATCAGAATCTCATGACAGACCATACATAACAGACCATACATACTACAGACATCTGTATAAATTTGAATAAATGCCTGTATAAATTTGAGAGCAGATGCAAAATTTGTTGACAAGATTTAACAGCCATTTATTGTGGTAGCATTTTGTTAATTATTTTATGGAAACCATTACCTCAGTATCTCCAGCTTAGAGCTTGGACTCTTCAGTCCATCAGAAAGAAGCTTCACTCCAGAATCCTGCAGATCGTTGTTACTCAGGTCCAGCTCTCTCAGAAAGGTGCTTGATGATTGTAAAACTGATGACAAACTCTCACAAGACTGAGCAGTGAGACTACATAAGGACAATCTGAACAAGAATAACATGGTAACTATGTAAAATACATTTTAACAGTGTTTTTTATAATTAACTTGCAAAAAAAGTAATCAAGTATTTGAATCTCAAACCTCAGCATCTCCAGCTTAGAGTTTGTACTCTTCAGACCTTCAGAAAGCAGCTTCACTCCTGAATCCTGTAGATCATTGTTACTCAGCTCCAGCACATTTAGATGGGAATTTGAAGATTGTATAGCTGAAGACAAACTTTCACAGGACTGAGCAGTGAGATTACATCCACATAGCCTGTGTAAAGGACAAAGCACACAGCTATATTAATGTGAATTCATAAGTTTATATAGTTTGTAATATTCAGTACACACCTGTGCTGAATACAGTGTAATTAGACTTTATTGGTAACATTTTAGAATAATTATACAATAACAACTCATTTTAAAACTATTTCAGTTTATTAAGTGTATAATTAATATATAATTAATAAATATAATTAATAAACCTTTACAGACATAATCAACTGTTTTTGTAACTCATATGTTTTTAATGTAAACATCTGTGTGAAAGAAAACTTAGTTTAGTAACTTAGGTTTAAAACACATGATTTCAGCGCAATAAACATGATAATCAGAACCAAACATTTTTAGCAGGTCTGAGCTGTAATGATGCAGCTCTATTCTGGAAAAAGGGGGTGGTGAGGAGCAGCTCTTTTGCATTTAATCCAGCACGCTAAATTTCAAACTCTGGACAATCTGTGCAATCAGTAGAAAGATTAAAGACTCTGGCTTTGATATTTGACCACTGTTTTGGTAAAACATTGTTGCAGTAACATTAATTTAGTAATTTTTGTCAGGATGCAAAATAATAAATACGTATTATGTCAAATTTTGAACAAAAGTTCACCACACATTAATATTCAATCACGTCAGCAGCGGTTTATTTGTGTTAACATAGTTCTTCAGACAAAATTATAATTTATATTCATTTTCCACTGATTTACGCCATCTGATGAAGCAGTGGGGCCCTGGGCTCTCTGTGTGATACACTCACGTGTTCGCGTTGTGATTAAATGTAAAAATGGCAATCATATTGTACAACACATACCGCCCCGTCATCCTGTGATGCATTTCCTGTGTTCTTCCTCATACATATCTGACCGTAACAAACACAGATAAACACTTTTACACAAAGACCAAAGATAATAAACACACGATTAAAAAAGGATATGCTTTGTATGTGATTTGCTTGAGATTTGAGGCATTTTGAAAACCATAAAGAATAAGTACATATGAATTGCTAATTTGTGCAGCGATATGAAAGGCTATAAATAGCATATTTTAACAACAGTAAACAACCAAATTTCACATGTGATCGCAAAAGGAAGTTATTACAAACATTTGTTGGTGGTTTTAAGTGAGTTTTGAGTAAACGTTTGTTGTTGCCGTGTGTCATGTGTTTGAGCATGATTATATACAGTATATATATATATATATATATATATATATATATAGTATATATATACAGTATATATATATATATATATATATATATATATATATATATATATATATATATATATAAAATTTGTTTGCTTAACATATTTATGTACGATTATTCTAAAGGGAGTTTTAATGTCATACCAAAAATGTCACACACATTACACACAAACCACTGGCCTGTGAAATAGTGAAATAATCATCCCTCAGGTAGATTGCATGTTTTCTTGCCTAGCTGGATGGGGAGCTCATAATCACATTGTTTGCATTCACCCAAACTGATATGCCAAAATCAAAATGGTGATGGTGAAGGGAATAGCAGGCAGTGCGAATCCCGCTAGTTGTGAAGCGGATATGACTGGGCAGCAGAGGATTCTACTTGGTCGTAAAGCCTTCCTTGAATGTGTTAATAAATGAAATAGAGCATTGCGTTAGTTCAGTCAGGCCATGTTAGTCACGCTTGCATCAGCTGACAGTCAGCTGTTCCTGACGTGTACCAATCCAGTCTTGACACCTATCACCTGCGGTCTATTTAAATTCCCATTATTCAGTGTCTCTTCCATCGTATTGCTGCTTGTAATTAACTGATCGCATCGCTGCTTGCAAATCAAACTGATGCATCGGTTCTTGCAAATCAAACTGTTGCAGTTTGTTTCAGAACATCTGAAATCCACATCTAAGATAAGTGAATGCTTTTTAATCCATATCACTGTGTATGTTCCCTGGTGGTAAACATGGTTTTGCATCGGTTGCAGGAACGAATATTAAGCATATTTGCAGCAGCATTTATACATCTGTGTTCATACACCTGGAGCAATACGCAGCTTGCGCATGCATTCGCTCTAAGGACACGCCGAGAAGGCCATCAGAACAGGGTTAAACGAGACCAGCATTCTTGTGTAAGCGTTTCAATGGGGGTTTGCTGTATTTAGCGGCGAAATATCAATGTCACTGGTGTTTATTTCTAAGGTTGATGTCATATTAACTGTTTGAGTGATTCAGATGCACGCAGCTTCAAAAGCACGCATTTATCGCTCTATGGCTTCTATACATAGGGTTATAAGAACCTGAAAAAAATAGCCACGTTTACATGTATTTTATTCCTTCATCCAGATTTAAAGATTCGGTTGACCTCATGAGATGTTATCTAATCCGATGTGGTGTTTACATGTGCTCGTGCTTCGATTTTGGGACATAAGTGGCTACGATGACATGCAAATTACCAGAAGAAAAGAAAAAAACCCAGGGTTGCATTAATATTTTTAATTGCTGCTCGCACTTGCTTGGAATTAAGACTAATATTGAACCTCTAGTGTTAATTAGTGTGCTCAGTCATGTGGCCTGAACACGATCACATACACACTAAGGCCGTCTTCTATCATACCACTGGTGTGGTCGGGGTTATTATGTATACCCACTTGTTTTGGTGGTTCGCAAAATATGTAATTTACTATCATGAATCGTTCCCTTAATGTACCATACAGTTGTTAAACTAGTGATTCTTTGTTTTAATTGGAGCATTATCAGTTCTGTCATCTCACATTTCCCCGCCCATCATCTGCTGAGTGCGTGTGTCCGCTGCAGCGAGAGAACTCCGCTCAAATGCCATCAGGAGCACCAGGACATTTCTGGTCCGGTTGAGTGAGAGCTGATCGCCGAAGCGAGGGAATTCTCCCACACTTTAGGCACCGTTTCTAAATTACACCAAACTGCAAAAAAGTGTGAAGCAGCGCTGCGCACTGCATCCGCCAGCTGCATGCAAGAGCAGAGTCTCATGCACAACGCTGAGTTTGCGCAACAATGTAAAGTGATAAACCGCTTCATCCATTCAGATGTTACACAGAATTATTGATACTGTCGTGTTGTGTGACACATGAGAACATTAACATTATTCTATATGTTTTCAGCCAGCAACATTACAGAATCTTTAATGGCATGAAGAGGAAACTGGAAAACACCAAGGCATGTCAATTCAGCAAGGGGAAATAACTGTAGCCTAAGACCTTCTTTAATGGTGCTCTGAAATGAATCTGAAAAAAGGGGCAAATTTAAAGGGGGGGGGGGTGAAATGCTCGTTTTCACTCAATATCCTGTTAATCTTGAGTACCTATAGAGTAGTACTGCATCCTTCATAACTCCAAAAAGGCTTTAGTTTTATTATATTCATAAGAGAAAGATAGTCTGTACCGATTTTTCCAAGAAAAACACGAGCCGCTGGAGGTGTGACGTGTGGGCGGAGCTAAAGAATCACGAGCGCGAGTAGGCTTTTGCGTTGAGAGCGTTTGGAAGCTGTGACATTACCGTGAGGAAAAAAAACATCCAAAACAAATTATTTATGATCCAGAATCAGATCCAGAGGCTGAAATATAACAAGAGCAGCATCAGCAATGACTACAGCAGGACGTCTCTATGTGGTACGTACTGAAACTGTATATATTTGCTTAGCGGTTTTGGAAAATGACTAAGTTCCACTATATGTCGTCTTTTTTTTTTTTTAAGCTGTAGCGTTACATGTGGAAAGTGCAGTTTGATGCCAACATCGCATGTTGTTTACTTGATGTGCTTACGCGCCGATAGCTAAGTTAACAACACAGAGATATTTGAAGCCGTTTTACTCACCGCATGTGGTTCCAACACACGATCGTGACCTTTTTAGTTGGGACTGCATTATCCTTAAGAAATAAACGATGTGCAAATCCGGCGTCAAACTGGGCCTTGTTTGTAAAACAAGCATCTTCGAAATGCAGGGAACAAACAAAAACACTTGCACAACTCCGTTGATGCTCTGTAAAAATAAACTCCATCCACTGGTCCCTAAATGCGTTTTTTTTTTTTTTTTTTTTTGGTAAACTGTGCAAGGTTGTCTTGCCCTCGCAACCAAAAACACACTTCTTTTGTGACATTTCGCGACGCTCTCGCTCTGATCAGTGAATGTCTGTGCTCTGCTATACGGGAGCGCGCGCTCTTTCGGCAGAAGTGCCCTCGGGACCCATATAAGGAAATTCCGCTCCATTTAACATCACACAGACCCATACTCGAAAAAAACTTTCCGAAACTTGTGACAAACCGGAAGGAGTATTTTTGGAACAATGTTTAGCATGGGAATCCGACTCTTTAACAGTGTAAAAAACTCAGTATGCATGAAATAGCATTTCACCCCCCCCCCCCCCCCCCCCTTTAACTGGTAAAATTCAATTCAATTCAAGTTTATTTGTATAGCGCTTTTTACAAAATAAATCGTTACAAAGCAACTTTACAGAAAATTATGTTTCTACAATATTTAGTAGTAGCTAGTAGTTTGTGCACATTTGACAGGATTTTAGAAAAAATAATAATAATAATACAAGACGTAGTCAGCTAGACGATGAACTATCAATATTATTAATTAAGTTATTATATGATGCAGTCACACATTTAGCAATAATTGTTAGTTCTGTTTGTTGATTCAGGGTTAGCATCATCTGAGGTCCTCTGAGGGTCAGCATCATCTCTTCTCAGCTGTTCTGGATCCAGACTGGAGTTTGGGTAAATCCTCCCGTGGCGAAACATAGAAACAAAATACAGACATCATTAGCATAGCTGCTGATCCATCAAAGTAAGATTAGTTTAACCTAAGGTAATGAATAAAAATGCACCTTTGATCAGATGCAACTACACTCACAATTAAAAAGATACATTATTCGAATGCTTGGCGAAAGAGATGTGTTTTTAATCTAGATTTAAACAGAGAGAGTGTGTCTGAACCCCGAACATTATCAGGAAGGCTATTCCAGAGTTTGGGAGCCAAATGTGAGAAAGCTCTACCTCCTTTAGTGGACTTTGCTATCCTAGGAACTACCAAAAGCGTTTTGTGACCTTAGGGAGCGTGATGGGTTGTAACGTGGTAGAAGGCTAGTTAGGTACGCTGGAGCTAAACCATTTAGGGCCTTATAGGTAAGTAATGATAATTTGTAACTGATACGGAACTTAATAGGTAGCCAGTGCAGAGACTGTAAAATTGGAGTAATATGATCATATTTTCTTGACCTGGTAAGGACTCTAGCTGCTGCATTTTGGACTACCTGTAGCTTGTTTATTGACGAAGCAGGACCACCACCTAGAAGTGCATTACAATAGTCCAGTCTAGAGGTCATAAATGCATGAACTAGCTTTTCTGCATCAGAAACAGATAACATGTTTCGTAGCTTGGCAATGTTTCTAAGATGGAAGAATGCAGTTTTTGTAACATTGGAAATATGATTTTCAAAAGACAAATTGCTGTCTAATATAACACCCAGATTTCTGACTGTAGAGGAAGTAACAGTACATCCATCTAGTTGCAGATTGTAATCTACAAGATTCTGTGTAGTGTTTTTTGGTCCAATAATTAGTATCTCTGTCTTATCTGAATTTAATTGGAGAAAATTATTTGTCATCCAATCTTTTACATTTTTAACACACTCCGTTAGCTTAGATAATTGGGAAGTTTCATCTGGTCTCGTTGAAATATATAGCTGAGTATCATCAGCATAACAGTGGAAGCTAATTCCGTATTTTCTAATAATATTACCAAGGGGCAACATGTATATTGAAAAAAAAAAGGGGACATAGGACGTATCCTTGTGGCACTCCATATTTTACTGATGATAAATGAGATGACTCCCCATTTAAGTAAACAAAATGGTAGCGATCGGACAGGTAGGATCTAAACCATCTTAGAGCCTGCCCTTGAATACCTGTATAGTTTTGTAATCTATCTATGAGTATGTCATGATCTATGGTGTCAAACGCAGCACTAAGATCAAGTAAGACTAGAAATGAGATGCAGCCTTGGTCTGACCCAAGGAGCAGGTCATTTGTAATTTTAACAAGTGCAGTTTCTGTGCTATGGTGGGGCCTAAAACCTGACTGAAATTCTTCATACAGATCATTTTTATGCAGGAAGGTGCTCAATTGAGCAGACACAACTTTTTCTAAAATTTTAGACATAAATGGAAGATTTGAAATAGGCCTATAATTTGCCAGTACACTAGGATCTAGTTTCTTAATAAGAGGCTTGATAACCGCCAGCTTGAATGGTTTTGGGACGTGACCTAAAGATAACGACGAGTTAATGATATTGAGAAGCGGTTCTTCTGCTACAGGTAACAGCTCTTTCAGTAATTTAGTGGGTACAGGTTCTAATAAACATGTTGTTGGTTTAGATACAGTGATAAGTTTATTTAGTTCTTCCTGTCCTATGGTTGTAAAGCACTGCAGTTTATCTTTGGGTGCGATGGATGAAACTGAAGTGTTAGCCGCTGTAGAATCTACATTCGCTATTGTATTTCTAATGTTATCTATTTTATCAGTGAAGAAATTCATAAAGTCATTACTATTTAACGTTGGTGGAATATTTGAATCAGGTGGCGTCTGGTAATTTGTTAACTTAGCCACTGTGCTAAATAAAAACCTTGGATTGTTTTGGTTATTTTCAATGAGTTTGTGTATATGCTCTGCCCTAGCAGTTTTTAGAGCCTGTCTATAGCTGGACATACTGTTTTTCCATGCAATTCTAAAAACTTCTAAGTTAGTTTTTCTCCATTTGCGTTCAAGACTACAAGTTACTTTCTTGAGAGAGTGAGTATTACTGTTATACCATGGTACAGTACGTTTTTCTCTAACTTTTTTCAATTTGATCGGGGCAACAGCTTCTAATGTATTAGAGAAAATAGTGCCCATGTTGTCAGTAATTTCGTCTAATTCATTGGTATTTTTGGGTACAAATAGCAGTTGAGATAGATCAGGCAGGTTATTTGCGAATCTTTCTTTAGTGGCTGGAACAATAGTTCTGCCCAGACGGTAACGCTGCGACATATAGTTAATATCAGTTATACGCAGCATGCACGATACAAGGAAATGGTCTGTAATATCATCACTTTGAGGTACAATATCTATAGCAGTAAAATCGATTCCATGCGATATAATTAAATCTAGTGTATGATTAAAGAGATGAGTGGGCCTGGTGACATTTTGCTTGACTCCAAAGGAGTTTATTAGGTCAGTAAACGCAAGTCCTAATGTATCATTTGCATTATCAACGTGAATATTAAAATCTCCCATGATTAGCGCCTTATCAACTGTAACTAGAAGGTCTGAGAGGAAATATGCAAATTATTTTAGGAATTCTGTATACGGCCCTGGTGGTCTATACACAGTAGCCAGAGCAAGAGATACATTAGATTTCTTTTGCATGTCTGACAGTGTAACATTTATTAGAAGTATTTCAAAAGAGTTAAACCTGTATCCTGTTTTCTGGGTAACATTGATAATATCACTATATATTGTTGCAACACCCCCGCCATGACCAGTCTGACGGGGCTCATGTTTATAACAGTAGTTTGTCAAGCAAAGTAAATCAAAACTATTATCTGTGATCATTTCATTTACAATGACTGCTTTTGGTGTGAGTGATCTAATATTTATGAGCCCAAACTTTAAAAATGTTTTTTGTTCATTTACTTTACATTTTTCTGGTTTAATTACGATAAGATTTTTTCTAGATCCTACATTATATTTATATTTTGACCTCACTATTCGGGGAACAGACACATAATACATGATTCTCACCAAGTTTGTTAAAACATGAATCATGAGGGGGCAGCTTATGAATGCAGATAGTGCTTGCTATCTTAATTAACATTTACAAATGGGTTTATGAATGTGTAATAATTCATACAATGACAGGCACATTTTTGTCAAGTATTTTTATTGAGCTATTCACTATCATAGTCTGCATCCGAAAACTGAAAAATGCTGCCTTCGGAGGTCACATTCCAAGGTAGGAAGGCATCAAGACACGTCCGAAATCATGGCAGCTTCATTTCCTGTCTCCTGAGATGACTTCATCTGGCCGGTTTTTGAAGGCAGCATAGATGTATCCTTCACTGCCTTTGATATCCCACAATCCCGTGCATTCCATTCTGTGACAGTTAAGCCAAAAAATAAAGATGGCGTCTGAAAGTTGCGGTAGGTGGTCAGTTTGTGTGTAAATGTATGTTTCTGAACAACGTTTTCCACTTATGCAATTTCTAGCAAGAAATTCTCAGCTTCTGCTCTGGTCATGGGATTCCAGATTCCATTCGAATGTGAGTTATTGTATAACTGCAATTTTATCATCTTTGTTCACTATTTCCCAGTCTGTACTGTAATGTCAGTACAAGTACAAGTAATCAGTTTATCATGTTTACGTGGCAGGATTTTAATCTAGTTCGGTTATAGAAGGTTATCCTACCTCTCAACAGGTTACCATTTCGGTTTAGGCATTTTTATTCTGACGGAGGTGTTTCTATGGAGCAATTTCATTCATACTGGAAGCCATTTTAAGTTTCCGAAGTTAAGTTTGCTGGACTACCACCCTCCATTATGCAACCTACAGCATTAATGCAAATTACATGTTCCTCATGCCGCAGGAAGGGGTCGTATGCATCACACCTTTGCTGTTGTTCAGTGTTAAAGAGGTGGATTTTCATGCTAAACATGGCCAATTCGGGTGAGTGTAGAAATCTTATTTCTGGGTGGTACAAGTTTCGGTAGATTTTCGATGATGGATCTATGACGTAGACGATGGTGGAACTCCTTATGAGCATTTCCTTGGGAAAGCACGACCATGCACATCTCGACCAGATCTCGACCGTAAACTCGCTTCATCAGGAAATCGTTGCCAGCGCTGCATAGGATTTGTTTGAGAATGTCTCCAAATAAGTGTGTTTTGGTTGTGAGGGGAAAGTTTACCACGTTCAGCTTCTCAAAGAACTTGAGGACCGTGGATGCAGTTACTTTTCTGTGGCAGCAATGGAGTGTAGCAAGTGTTGTTCTCGTCATTTCATTGATGAATGTTTTATAAACAAGACCAGGTTGATGCTGGATTTGCACATCGTTGGCTATTAAAACAAGGTAGAAGAGTACACCTGCATCAGATTTCTATCTTTTGTTGGAAATCAGCACATAAGTGAATATGTATTATGGAAATAACACAAATCAGTATTATAGCTCCGCCCACAGCATGCCTCCAGGAGCTTGGTATTTCCAGAGAGAATCGGAAGTTGTATTTTTGTTTTGCAGATATGACCAGGCTGGGGACTTTTGGAGATGGGGATTCGTACTGCTCTGTGGGTACTCAGGATTGGCATGAGATTTAAGCATTTTTAAGAAACATGCTTGTTGCACATCCTCAGTTGCTTAACTTGGGGTGACGCTTCCCCCTTTGTGATTTTTACAGCATGGTAGATACATAAAATGGATAATACTGCCATCATTTCAGACTGCTGATGCTAGGGTGTATGCTTCCCCCTTTACAATCACAGTTGCTTAAGCATTTTAAGAACATACTTGTTGCACATCCTCTATTGCTTAACTTTGGGTGACGCTCCCACCCCTCACCTTAATGTGATTTAAATCAGCATGTTAGACTTAAATTAAATGATATACAAACTGCCATCGTATTAGGCTGCTGCTAGGGGTGTATGCTTCCCCCATACAGTTCTCTCAAATATTTTGCATAAGCAGCTAAGCAACATGCTTGTTGTATGCTTCTCTTCGAGTTTGGGTGATGCTTCTCCCATAAATATAGTATCAAGCAACATTTATTGCTGGCCATTCAAATTGCATCAGGGGGTTTATCTTGCTGCTCTCCCCGCTCTGTCCAAGCATGGCTGTATGGATAGGCGTGTAGAGTGTTGCCCAGAACATAACCATACCGCCAACACTAACTGTATGCAATTATAATTGTCATAAATATAGTTGACGGAAGTGGTCCTGATTGAAATCGAGCATCGCATAAATTCAGTCAGGCCATCTTAGTCACGCTTGCATCAGCTGATGTGGAAGATTTTTATTAGTAAAATTTTAATCAATCAAGAATAATCAATGCGAATCTAGCCATTTTTGTTGCTAGCTGTTTTTCCATTATAATCCTATAGGTAATGGAGAGAAAGGAATATGCTTACGTGCTGGAATGTTCAGAACTGATGAAAAACATATGGCCAGACAAGGGCCTTTCATTTTACCAAAACAAGTAGGGGCCTCTCCTCTCTAGGGATGTATGAAAAGTGTAGTCTAATGGAAAAGTTTGACTATTTGGAAACGCCCCATATAGTGTAAATAAGGAGAAACCAAATAACATTTCGGGAGATCTCCTTGCAAGGTCCTCTCGGCTTTGTTTTGTTTAAAATAAAGTCTTTTCTTCTGAGAGAAAAATCCCTGACTGAGTTTGATTCTTTGGAGAACCGGCAAAATACACCACACTGACAGTCAGCTGTTCCTGACGTGTACCAATCCAGTCTTGACACCTATCACCTGCGGTCTATTTAAATTCCCATTATTGAGTGTCTCTTCCATCGCATTGCTGCTTGCAATAAACTTCCTCCTCCAACCCCAACTCCACCAACTGAACCTGTAATCCGATCTAACTTGTTCTTTCTTTACAGTGTCTTCATTGGAAGCAGTCTCTATGACATTTTGTTTACAACTCATGTAATTGTGAATTGTAATTATGTATGCTTATAATGGTTCTGTTCTGTACCCCAGGGGGGTTTGTCTTGCTGCTCTCCCCACTCTGTCCAAGCATGGCTGCATGGACAGGCATGTGGATTGTTGCCCAGAACATAACCATACCGCCAACACTAACTGTATGCAATTATAAATGTAACTTTCATACAGAGTGCTTTGATGATTTATGTAACTTTACCAGAGCCAGCTAACTTGTTATTACAATTGGATTAGCTGCCAGAAATGCGGAGAGAGGTCGGAATCAACAAACATCAATGCAATTATAAATAAGATTATTATTACATTGTCAGAGTGGATATGAAGCAATGCAGGTAACGTAATGTTAGGCTGTTTAATTTGCTAGCAGCTGGCTAGTTAATGTTAACTGATTATAAGGCTGTCATTTGCCTTGCTAGAAGTTAATATTTTCCCATCTACCTTACCAGTCTTTGGATATGTGTGTTTAAACGCGAGTTAAACCATCATTTAACTGCGGTATACGAAAGGCAGATTGCGCAGTATCTGTGGTGTCTAACAGGAAAACAAACCCAGAATGCAGTAACTTCACTTACTTCGGTTTGCCTTGGTTTTAGTTTGGATTTTGTAGTTACTGCAATTTTGACATTCTGATTTCTCTGTAATGGGACTAAATTGAACCAGGAGACTTTGTCACAACAGAACAGATGTCACAAAGCCCATTTTAGGATTTAAATCAATTTTGACCAGATGTGTAGTTACTGCATTTTGCCTATGGATGGCAGCATTGTTCCAGGCACCAAAGACAGATTCGCAAATAACCTGCCTGATTTATCTAAACTGCTATGTGTACCCAAAAATACACACAAAATAAACGAAATTACTGGCACATGGGCACTATTTTCTCTAATACATTAGAAGTTGTTGCCTCCATCAAATTGAAAAAGGTTAGAGAAAAACGTACTGTGCCATGGTATAACAGTAATATCCACTCTCTCAAGAAAGAAACTCATAGTTTTGCGCTAAAAAACAATACGTTCGGCAATAGACAGGCTCTAAAATCTGCAAGCGCTGAGCATATCCACAAACTCATAATAACCAAATAACAATCCATAAATAACCAAAATAAACCAATGTTTTTATTTAGCACAGTGGCTGGATTAAAAAATAACCAGACACCACCCAATCTAAATATTCCATTAATGTTTAATAGTAATTACTTTATGAATTTCTTCACTGATAAAATGGATAACATTAGAAATACAATAGCGAATTCTACAGCATCTAACACTTCAGTTTCATCCATCACATCCAAAGATAAACTGCAGTGCTTAACAACTATAGGACAGGAAGAGCTAAATAAACTTATCACTGTATCTAAACCAACAACATGCTTATAAGATCCTATACCCAGTAAATTATTGAAAGAGTTGTTACCTGTAACAGAAGAACTGCTTCTCGATATTATTAACTCGTCGTTATTTTTAGGTCACATCCCAAAACCAAACTGGTGGTTATTAAGCCTCTTATTAAGAAACCACAACTAGATCCTAGTGAACTGGCAAATTATAGGCCTATTTCAAATCTTCCATTTATGTCTAAAATTTTAGAAAAAGTTGTGTCTGCTCAATTGAGCACCTTCCTGCATAAAAATGATCTGTATGAAGAATTTCAGTCAGGTTTTAGGCCCCACCATAGCACAGAAACTGCACTTGTTAAAATTACAAATGACCTGCTCCTTGCGTCAGACCAAGGCTGCATCTCATTTCTAGTCTTACTTGATCTTAGTGCTGCATTCAACAACATAGATCATGACATACTCATAGATTGTTTACAAAACTATTCAGCTATTCAAGGGCAGGCTCTAAGATTGTTTAGATCCTACCGGTCCGATCAGTACCACTTTGTTTATTTACCTCTGATGTCTAAGGGGGTTTTGGGGGCCTGGAGAGGTTTTGTCATGCCTTGACACTTGTGCTTTTTTCAGCTGCTTCTAAATGGCTAAAGTCTAATATCACTGTAATCAGCACAAACCTGGCTATAATAATAATAATAATATGTGAGCAGCATCTATGTATATGATTGTGTTTTTGAGAAAACAATGTTTATTCATGGTTAGTGAAAAACTAAAATTGTAAATCACTTGAATAATGCCATAAAACACATATAGAACATTGGTTCCCGGGACTTTTGAGAACTGGATCTTATAGCCTAGAAATGTTCTTAAAATTTTTTTTATTGTTATTAGTATCATTATTATTATTATCATTTATATTATTATTAATGTTGAAAAGAGCTGAGAATATTTTCAGTTTTTTTTTTTTTTGATAAATTGAAAGAACAGCATTATTTGTTACATTTATATTATTTACATCAAGCTTTTGAATGATATAGTGTATATTGTTATTGAAATTTCATAATGTTTCACTTAATTATACATTTAGTCAGGAATGGCAAAAGTCTAACTAGTAAAATGTTTACACATTATGTGAAAATATATAAATTAATAAAATGAGACTTACTTATGTATATGATCTCTGCTGAATAAAGCACTTCATTCTTTTTTCTGAGGAAATCCAAAACTCAAATCCTGAGGTAATCCTCATCACACATCTTCTTGGGGTGAATAATGTTTTATTCCTCTTAGCGCGAAGCAAACAGTAAAATAAAAAAAACTTGAAGAACAGTCTCGCTGCTTTGTTTTTTGTATGGGCATTTACAAGCTGCATGCTTTGCATGCTGAGATACCGGTTTATGGTGCCTTGATGAGATCGTTAATATGCAACAGCTGTGGGTGCTTAACTGGGTAGGATCCTGACAGCTCATGGTATGGGATTATTTTCCCGTCAAATGTATTGCAGTCACAGATCGAAAAATAATGCGCATAAATAAAATATTTAAAAACACGTGTAAAATAATAACGCACAAAACCGATTTTTTAAATAACAAACAGTGCAGTCATGGATTACACAAATCTGAAACATGAATTCAACATTTTCCAAATCGCAAACAAAATCAGGTTTCCTGCTCATATGCTATTTTTTTGTGTGCTTGTGGTCTTTTCCCCTTTGCTCGTTTCCACATTCTGCGCTTGCGTTTCTAAAAGTTGCAGTTTGAGTTTCATGTAAATCAGGGGAGGCTTCAGCGTCACCATTGGCCGCAAGTTCTAGATTGACAGCTGCGCCGCTAGCCAATCAGTTCAAGGGGGAGTTGACGTCACTCCAATGCGACTCGTTGGCTGCTGTTGGCTGCACATTGACAGCAGCAATGGGAACTATGTAAGGCTGCTATTCATTGACTATAGCTCAGCTTTTAAAGCACACAAAGAAAACCTATAATTAATAAGACCACATTATAAAGCCTTTTGGATGTATTTTATGAAAACTTTGTAATTGTAATATTTCAGTAAAAACACTAATAAGATGTACTAAATTATTGTGCAGATCATAAACGATGGCAAGATATGAGACTTATAATACATTATAACTATCGGAAATATAATTCGGTAACACTTTCTATGAAGCCCGTATTTATAATATTAGTATTTTTAACCCTATGATGGTCTTCGTTTCTCCAGAGACCCCAGACAATAACATTCAATTTTGTAACAAGATAATAGTTTTTTTTTTTTTTACAAATGTAATTTTACTCTGTTTTTTAATATTTTTACTCAACATTTGTGCAGTTTTTGGAGGATTTATGATATATTTAAAATTTCTATAAATAAATAAATAAATAAATATTTAAATAGGCTTTTTTTACAAAAAAAAACAGCATTTGATGTAAAATTCACTTTATAAAAGACCCAGATTTCTAACTTTCATTCATGGGGATAACATGGATCATTTTAAATGATTTAATGTAACATTTATACCCATTTTTTGGAAAATGCAGTTTTAAAATAAAAATAAAAATCACTTTAACCACTAGATGGCTATAGAGCTCCACTATATGCTATTTGCTATTTGACTACCTGAAAGATATCTTTTCACAAGTTGGATTCAGTTGAATTCATATCTAAACATTATAAAATCACAATTATAACAAAAATAAAATATTTTTTGTCAAAGTTTAGTATTTTTTTACTGAAAAAAAAAAAGTTTTTCAATAATGTTACATTACAATGCATTGCAGGCAGTAAGCATGGTAAACCACATGACCCCAAAGACCACGAGTGTCACAATTTTTGTCACGCTAACATAAAAACAGATATCATTCCAATTTAATTTCTTTTTGTAGATCTAGAAAGTGTTGAGAGCCGTAAAAGGTTTCATATAATTTGGACAAAGGGAACATTTTTTTTTATTTGAGCAAAAGTCATTTGGGGTCAGAAAAGACCCCAGAAACCATCTGAGGGTTAAGGCATTATAATGAATGCATTATGCATAATGTTGTATCATATCATGAATATTCATAACAACACTTTTAATATATTATAATATTTACTTATTTGTGGTTATAGCTTTTTTTGTAATATATATTATGATTTATAACACAATGAACACCATCCATTTTTACAACAGATTATATTTCTCATAGTTATAATGTATCATAAGTCTCAAATCTTGCAATTTTTCTGATGCTACTTTACTTAACCCTTGTGGATTGTTCAAATTCACTACCCTTTCGAGTTGTTTGTTGGTTCAATCGGACTGAATTCATTATGATTGATGAATCTGATAGTAGTGTTTACGTGTAAGCTAAATAAAGTGATTGGGTTGATGTGTGCGTTTATGTCACAAGCTTCAAATTGGAATAGTTTTTTTGACATGCGCGCACACTGCTCAAATAGTGAAAGTGAAATTGAAAAGTAAAAGTGAGAGTGACATATAGATAATATAGAGTTTCTCAATGTTTGCACATAATAACCTCTCCTACACAATTTATTTATTTGTTTTTAACAGCAGAATTAATATTTACCTGTTTATGGATAAATATACATATAAACCGCTGTGCTGTGCAGCTCACATTTATCATGGAAACAAATAAAAAATAAAAAGCCCCTCCCCGCACCCAAAATGGGTTGCTTGTGGATGAGCATCCAAATCAAAGTTGTCCTGCTCCACTACACAAGCCGAGTGAAAGGAGAGTTTTATAATGACAGGACACGCATTTATACAACTCTTTATTCAAAAAGAAGAGCCACTCTTTCCGTGTGTCATGTGTAATTAGCCTACATTATTTCTTGCATAATTGCACATGCGTAGTTCTTTCAGTTTTGTGGTTCAAGCCGATCAAGTTTTTACATGCACACTCAATCGTATTAGAAATGGAATAATCCACCCCCTTCAATCTAATCAAAATTTCATTCAGATCGTGCTCAATCTGATTGATTAAGGTGTTTATATAAATGTTTTTCAATCCGATTGAGCCATCAATCTGATTAAAAATGGATTATTTGGGTACATGTAAACGTAGCCACTGATACAGTCACATCGGTTCTCCAGTTATCAACACACTAAATCTGTCCTACTGAAATGAGGCAAGAACGGAGAGTAATTTGATACTCTGAGCAAAGAAGTTAACTGGTGAAGTGAAAATAAATCTATTTTAATCAAATTCATAAGGCAAGGGAACATTTTTTAATGCTGTTCACTGAAACAATGTTCACAGAAGTCATTAAGAAATGTAGGTATTATTTCATTCTCATAATCATAATTGTGTTCTTGGAGAAAATGCTACTGACACAATCGTACTACAGTATAGACTGGAAATATCTGCTAACTACACCGAAGAAACGCCTATTCTTCCACTTATTTGAACCTAGTGATTCAGTGAATGTCAAACCTCAGTATGTTCAGCTGACAGTTTGAACTCTTCAGTCCCTCAGAAAGCAGCTTCACTCCTGAATCATGCAGGTCATTGTTACTCAGGTCCAGCTCCGTCAGATGAGAGTTTGATGATTGTAGAGCAGAAGACACAGTTTCACAGCACGTTACATTAAGATCACAGCCGTCAAATCTGACAAAACAATATTTAACCAGTTTATTTTCTGATGTTCAGTGTTACTGCAATAATTTAGTATACCCTTCATAATCTAGACTGTGAAAATATTTTGCATAGTATTTTAACATTTAATTGTTTAGTGATGTAAGACAAAACATTTAATTAAACAGCAGTAAGTGAAATTACTCACAGGGCTTTTCTGCAGCACCTCAGAGCTGGAATGAGTTTCTTGTAGTTTGAAGATGATGACGTGAACCTCTTTGGGTTGAACTCATCCAGCACTTTCTCTGACATCAGCAGTATGTAGGTCAACACTGTGCACATTGAAGATGAGAGGTCTCTTCCTGGATGTTCATCTGAACTAAGGTAACTCTGGATTTCCTCATATAATGAATTATCTTTCAGCTCAAGTAAGCAGTAGAATAGGTTGACTGAAGTTTCATCTGAGATGTCCTGTTTCAGTAATTCTTTAATGTGTTCAGTTGTTTGTCTGATGCTCACACTGGTGTCTTTAGTGTGTGTGATCAGGCCTTTGAGTAAGTTCTGACTGGATTCCAGTGAAATTCCCATCAGAAACCGCAGGAACAGGTCCAGGTGTCCTCTCTTACTCTGCATTGCTTTATCAGTGGCTCTCTTTATTAAGTCATGAAATTTGAAAATTCTTGAGAAGATCTGACACTTTTTTCTGGCTGTATTTTGTGAATCTTCAAAGAAAAACTGAAGCTCATGTCTGTTCTTGTTCAGGTAGCAGATGAACACATGCAATGCAGCGAGGAACTCTTGAACACTCAGATGCACAAAGCAGAAGACCTTTGTCTTATAAAGTCCATCTTCCTTCTTAAAGATCTCAGCGATCATTCCTGTGAACTCAGTGTCTTTACTCACATTAATACCACATTCTTTCAGATCCTTCTCATAGAACACAATGTTTTCCTTCTTCAGCTGTTCAAATGCTAGCTTAGCTAACTTCAAAATCAGCTCTCTGTTTAATTTTAAGTGCTCTGAATGTTCTCTTTCTTGTTCATCATACTTCTGATTCTTCATGTTCATCTGTATCCGCAGGAAGTGAATGTACATTTCAGTGAGTGTTATGCTTATGTTCTCTGTATTGTTCTTGATGAGAATATCCTGAAGTACTGTGGCTGTGATCCAGCTGAAGACAGGAATGTGGCACATGATGTAGAGACTATGAGACGTCTTAATCTGTGAGATGATTCTGGAGGCTTGAGTCTCATCTTTGATTCTCTTTCTGAAGTACTGCTCCTTCTGTTGGTCTGTGAATCCTCGCACCTCTGTGAACAAACCCACATACCGTGGAGGGATCTGATTGGCTGCTGCTGGTCGTGAGGTCACCCAGACAAGAGCTGATGGAAGCAGCTTCCTTTTGACCAGACTTGTAAACAGCACATCTACAGATGCTCTTTCCTCAACAGTGTCCAGTGTTTCACTTTTAAAGTTCAATGGCAGGCGACTCTCATCAAGTCCATCAAATATAAACGCTAGCTTACATTCCTTATATAACTTTGATTTCTCCAGGTCTTTCAATTCAGGATAAAATTTCAGCAGAAACTCATGGAGATTGACCTCTCTGTCTTTAATTACGTTGATCTCTCTGAATGGAAGCAGGAACACACACTCTATATCCTGATTGGTTTTTCCTTCTGCCCAGTCCAGGATGAACTTGTGCACAGAGACAGTTTTTCCGATGCCAGCGACTCCCTTGGTCAGCACAATCCTCTCCTCTTTATTTTTCCTCAGTTCAGTAAAAATATCATTGCATTTGAATTGTTTGTCCTGTGTTTTTCTGTTCTTGAAAGCTTCATCAATCTTCAGAATCTCATGTTCATGATTGACATCTTCCATCTCTCCCTCTGTAATGAACAGCTCTGTGTAAACAGTCTCGAGATCTGTGTCAATGTCTTTGTTGCCCTCAAAAATACACTTTGTGTTCTTCTTCATGTTGGTTTTGTGAATTTGCAAGCATTTCTGCAGCATTAAATCCTCCGTAAAAAAGGCTGATGATAGTGAATAAAAATATGATGAAAAAGCAAAAAACATTTGTCAACATTATAATAAAAACACAATTGAACATAATGCAGACCTGAGGCTTTAGTGAATTTCATTAAGCCTCAAAGAATTTTTCAGATGCTTTAATTTGTAAACTCCAGAAAGCATTAATTTGGAATATATATATATATATATATATATATATATATATATATATATATATATATATATATATATATATATATATAAACTATTACCAAACCCCAACAGTATATAAACTAAAAAAATACATTAATAATCTAATGCTAATGTGATATATAAGGTAAACTTTGTGCAGGATCTAGAATTAAAGGGTTTGTTCACCCAAAAATGAAACTTATATCATTAATTACTCACACTCATGTAGTTTCAAACCAGTAAGACCTTGGTTTATCTTGTTCTATTTCTCGCAACTTGTGTTTGATAAAATCTGGAGCTGTCTGACCCTGCATAGACAGCAATACAAATGAAATGTTCCCAAGTCCAGAAACATTGCAAGGATATCTGTAAAATAATCCAATATGATATTTCCATTCAGATCAACTTACAACAACGTTGGAAACAAGTCCGGCGGTACACAGCTGACACTGAACAGCGTAAATCCAGCACATGATCTCCAAAATGGTACCAGGGTGATGTGGAAAGACAAATTAGTGTTGAATAAAGTATTTTTTTTTCTCTTGTGCACAAAAAACATTCTCGTAGCTTTGCATTATTTCAGATGAACCACTGATGTCACATGGAATAATTCACAGATCTCCTTGCTATGTTTCTGTACTTGGGAACTAGGGATGTCAATTTTAACAGGTTGACTGTTAACCGACTGTTAACAATTTTGATTGATTAATCCAATCAGTTAAACTATTGAAAAAAAAAACATTTATTTATTTATTTTCAGTAATTTAATAAATAAGCAACTACTCTTTTCCATCATAAACAGTTGTAGCAATTAACCGGTTTGCCTTTATTTGTGTATATTTACAATAAAAACTAAAATGTGTGCAAAAAATTAGCCTAAAGAAAAATGGGATGCCATTTTCTGATATATGTGTATATATATATATATGTTAGCTTTATTATGTTTTTTGCCACTGGCAGAAGCGCTGCAGGTGCAGGTTTTATTATGAACTATGTATTATCTGTATCCTCATGTTCTGTTGTTTGCTCCTTTTTGCCATGTAAAATGAATTCCAGGGAAACAAATGTTAGTATTTTTAATGGGTCACAGACACTTATCCTTTCTAATTTAATTAAATTTTAATTTAAAATAATTGTGTCAGTTAAAGAGCGTTGGTTGTCGGTTAGGAAAAATAACTGAAATGAACATCCCTATTGGGAACATTTCAGTTGTTTTGCTTTGTGTACTGAATATGAACAAAGTTCTTACAGGTTTGAAACAACTTAAGGGTGAGTAATTAATGACAACATTTTTGCAATTGAACTAACCCTTTAAATCAACACATGTTTTTACTGTTGCAGCATTTATTTCTGCATTTATTTCAGTTTTCAGATTAAATCCAGTCTTGAGTTGATGATTTTGACTTGAAAAGAGAAAAAGAGATTAATATATTTTTTTCTTTTTTTACATTACAGGTTTGATATTACAATATCAGTTCTTTATTACCTTCCTTGTGCTTGTTCTCTAACTGTTCAGCAAGATTGTTCTGGTTAATCTTTTTCAGGATATGAAGTGTGATCTTTACAGCTCTTTCTGGTCCAAAACGATCCAGCATCTGATTCACTGTGTCTGTTGCCTCAGCCTTCTCCAATACAGAAGCAGGAATAGGTCCATCTTCTCTTAAGAAGCTCTTAAATCTCTTGAAATTGTCTTTTTCCAGGTCATCCAGTGTGTCATAAAGCATTCGTTTAATGGAAGCCATCTTTCTTCACTGACAGCTGTTAGATATGAAGAAAATGCTTTACAATACAGTAGGTCCACTCTTACTAGGCACTCTTAGTTTTTCACATAAGTTTCATAAAATTATTATTATTATTTTTTTTTTTTAGTTTCAGTTTATTGGTCAGGGACAATGTACAAAATACATTAATCTTACGAAGAGATGTTTTGTACCAGAGTTAGCAAATGCTAATTTCCATCTGCAGTCCATCTTCCATCACCTGCCCACAACAAACAATGTTGTGGGCAGGTGCACACAATATTAAAACATTATATTACAAATAACTGTCAGTAGAACTAACAAAAACATGCAATATTAGTTAAACAATGAATATTTAAAACTAATCAGATAGTCTAATGACAAGCTAAACAAAAAAGAAGAAAACCTATCACAACCTAAAATATATATACAACATAGTCAAAAATATTTACCTCAATGTTACATTTGTAAACTTGAAGTCTGCTAATGCTGACACAACTGGTTATTGAGGATGTATTTCTTTAAGTTTCGAGAGAAATTACTCAGATCTACAGACAACTTTAGATTGTCTGGGAGTTGATTCCATTGTTTAATGGTTTTAAATGTGAAGGCTGTCTGTGCGAAGGCAGAAGATCTCTTCGGGATAGCACAATTTCTGTGAGCAGTGGAGCGGGATGTTCGGTTCATTGTTCAGAAAAAAGTTGTAAAAAAAATGTAATTGATGGTGGAGCAATATTATTAACAATTTTCAAAACGTTTCTTAAATTTGTATATCGAATTAGAGAGTCAAAACTTAATGTTTTATATTTACTAAGAATATTACAGTGAACACCAATTATAAACACCAACCTCAGGAGATGATTATTAGTTTGAGTATTATTTCCTCCAAACCATATGAAATTTCACTATTTGAATGATTGTTAATTTCCTTCTGTTAAATCCATAAAACAGAGATATTATTAATTTGATCATAACATCTAAACATAAGAAGTAGTAGTTTTAATTTTATATTTATAGCACCTTTCCATAGCTCAAGGTCACTTTACATTTAAACTTACAGGGAAAAAACATGACAGACATTAGACTACAATATGCATCTAGAAGGCTATATTTTTATTTCTACAAGGATGTCCTGCATAAAAAGCCAGAAATAATGTGGCTCTCTGGATTATTGATGATACCTAGAATGTAAAAGTCCACATTGTATTTGTTTATTTAGCAGATGCTTTGATCCAAAAAGGATCAACACAAGCTTTTGAATCTGTTGACTCCGCCACTCTGCAGTAAATCAGGACGGGAATTTGACTCCACCTCAGGCCACCTCTGTTGCTGCAGTCACCATCACCCAATTCATGTATCCACCAGACTGCTAAACTCTTTGGCTCTTTCAGTTGTTTGAATTGGGTGATAATTAAATAGGGGGTTAAATGCTATTTCATGCATACTGAGTTTTTTACACTGTTAAAGAGTTGGATTCCCATGCTAAACATGGACAAAGTTTAAAAAAAAGTTTAAAAAAGTTGTACGTTTGAAGGAGTATTTCTGTTTCAAAAATACTCCTTCCGGTTTGTCACAAGTTTCGTAAAGTTTTTCGTCGAGTATGGCTCTGTGTGACGTTAGATGGAGCGGAATTTCCTTATATGGGTCCTGAGGGCACATTTGCCGGAAGAGCACGCGCTCCCGTATAGCAGAGCAGAGAGAGGCTGTGCACAGACAATCACTGATCAGAGCGAGAGCGTCGCGAAATGTCACAAAAGGAGTGTTTTTGGTTGCCAGGGCAAGACAACCCTGCACAGATTACCAAAGAAAAAACAGCATTAAGGGACCAGTGGATGGAGTTTATTTTTACAGAGCATCAACGGAGTTGTGCAAGTGTTTGTGTTTGTTCCCTGCATTTCTTAAATGCTTGTTTTACAAACAAAGCCCAGTTTGACGATGGGTTTGCGTATCGTTTATTTCTTAAGGATGATGCAATCCCAACGAAAAAGGGTCACGATTGTGTGTTGGAACCTCAGGCTTAAAATATCTCTGCCTCCTTGTTAGTGCGTCCACCTCCCATCGGAGACCCGGGTTCGAGCCCCGCTCGGAGCGAGTCCTTGCTGTTGCTGCTCTCGTTCAGTTTCAGCCTTCATAGCTGTCACAGCTTCCAAAGGCTCTCAACGCAACTGGCGCTCGTGATTCTTTTGCTCCGCCCACACGTCACGGCTCCAGGCGCTCGTGTTTTTCCGGGAAAAATCGGTACAGACTATCTTTCTCTTATGAATATAATAAAACTAAATACTTTTTGGAGTTATGAAGGATGCAGTACTACTCTATAGGTACTCAAGATTAACATGATATTGAGTGAAAACGAGCATTCCAGCCCCCCTTTAAAAAATTAATCAAAATCCTTACACTGTGGACGGGCAAAATAATCAAATGGACTATCAAAGCATTTATTGTCTCTATCATCTTTCCATGAATCCCCCTCTCTCTCACTCTGCACATCAAGTTTCTCTGCAATTTCAAATAAGCACTTTCAATAATCTATATTAATTTTGCATCCATCAGTTGTGTGTCCCCATGATCACAGTCCTACTACTGATGACCTTATAAATCATAAAAGCACATATTTTTCCTAAGAGTATAGCCAGCATGTTTAGTTTTGCTTATAGCTTAAACTTTACCTGAAGGTTCATGCTCTGACTCAAAAGCTGATCTGTGCACTAGGACTAGTGCTACTGTTGCTTAGGGTTGCCACCTTCAACACAGAAAAATAAGGGACGCCTGGGGGAGAGACACCCCTCGGGGCCAAGATGACCACAGGTCCGATGATGTGCCAGTGATGGTAAATCACAACTTAAAACATCTTTTCATAAAAATATTGTAAAACATACAATATTTTTTTTTGTTAATTATTATTGGTAAGTTAATCTATTTTATATAGTCTATTGTTAATTATACAGTAGCCTACTGAATAATGAAATCATTTAAATTAGTTAAGTTGTTTATTTGCTTCACTTAGGCACTAGATTTTTTTCATTAAATATATCTAATTTATCTAATTAAAATAATGCTTATGTGTCTGACTGTACACCTTAACTATAATAAACAAATCACTAACACTTTAAAATAAGGTTCATTAGTTAACTACATTAATTAACATTAACTAATAACGAACTGCACTTATACAGCAATTGTTAATATGTTGTCAGTTGTATCTGGAGCAGCCTCCACCATTCTCTCAAATTGACTCTCTGCCAAGAGACCTGCCCTCCTCTAACCCTGTGGCGGTGAACCTGAAACAAACCAATCAATCCAATGATGGGAGCGAGTATTATCCAATCAGGGGCAGAATAAGACGAGACTTCACAGAAGATTTGTATGAGATGCTGCATTGAGACAACTCCGAAAATACGGGACAAACCCCGTCCCGAATTGATTCAAAATGGGACACTCTTTGGGACACCATTTTATTCTCAAATTCGGGACGATTCCGTATTTTAAGGGATGGGTGGCAACCCTACTGTTGCTTCCTTCGTCACCTTCAAAATAAACAAATAAACATTGTAGATTAGGCTACATATTGTAGGCTAGAAAGGGAAAATCTAAATTTCTGGTCAAATTTCGCAATTAAAAAAAACTATCCCCAATATGTAAAAAGTGTGCTAGTTTGTCATTAAGATGCTCTTTTAAAACTTCTATCATTACATATATTTGTTATATTTATTTTTTAGAATAGATTTTATCTATTGTAAGTCACTTTGGATGAAAGCGTCCATCTGCCAAATGATTACGTAAATATTATGGGTGGAACAGTTCAGCTTTTTCAAGGTTCGGTATGTTTCACAGATTGAGTCACGGTTTCGATACTGCTGTATGTGCTATGTTTATAGAAATACTATATTTTCAAAAATATATATTTTATCATAATCGAGCAAAGCGTTAGTTCAGTCAGGCCATGGAGGCAAGGCTGTGAACAGCTGATGCGGTCAGCTGTCAAATCGCTCCAATCACCACCTCTCTCCTATTAGACACGGGACTTAATATATATACGTGGCACTACTGCTCGGTAAGTATGCTCAATGGCTCGCAAGGCTCAAACTGCTCACGAGAGCCTTTGCTCGCTCAGGAACTATCAGACGGTGAATCTATCTCCATAGGAAGCGTTAAATCAGGTTTGGATTTCACAAGATTTCAATCGCAAACTTAAGCGAATTCGCCGTGTTGTTTGTCCAGCAACAGACTGAATTGATACAAGTGAGCTCTTGATATAGACACTTTGCACGCGTTTCATCGTCAGTGTGTACTAATACAACCGAATCACAACTTACACGAGATCTGCTCCCCGCTGGAAGTAGCCATATATTCAACAAATCAAAGCATCCATGAACAACTGGCAATTTCCACTTTAATTCATCTCTGGACGTCTTCATGGAGCTAAGCAAAGTATTTCATTTTACAAACTAGTGCTATTTGGCGAACATGCTTCAGACATTGTTTATTAAAAAGCTATTGTTCAGTTACTTTGCGAGGCATGCTATCATATTACCACACAGGTAACACAGTTAAATACACCCATGAGCCTCGTTAATCTGTGGTCAAGGCTGTAGATATTAACGGCTGCTGCTAAAGGGATGCTTCATTAAATTCATCTGACGATCAAGTGCTTTATACTGCATGTACAGATCGTAATTTTGCTCGCATAAATGTTAAAATGTATCCGACAAGGGCTTATGCTGTTGCCTAAATTAAAGTCTGACCATATGATATAAATATTTATAATAAAAAATAAAAAAAAAAAAAAAAAAAAGGGGGGGGGGGGTGGTTCTGCTTTACAGGTGCACACTGATTTTCAGCTGTTTAAAGAGCACCCTTTGCTACTCCTATTTCCGACTGCGGGCGATCCCGCCCCACTCCACACACTAAGAAGGTATTTTTTTTGAAGCTATCAAGATATGGGACTGCTTGCTTGTGAGGTTTATATATTGTCCAAAATAATGTGCTAGTCCTGCCGTGCATCGGAGGGATTAATGCTTTTTCCGGCTCAACTGCGAGCCTCCGGTGACTGAGCGCTCACCTGATCAAACGCTTGGTTAACTCTTTGGCTCATTCGCCGTCGTACAGGGTTTATAGTACGGGTGTTCGAATCCTCGAAAATGCTGAAAATTAATGCAGTGTTTTCAGGGTTACTTGTATAAGCGATTGGATTTAATAATTGCCTGGAAATGCACACATTTGGGCTAATATTTGCTCTTATGGGTAACCATGGTTCATTTTATAAGCAGCTCCGCTCGAGTCTGCACCTGTGGCTGTGGAGTGCTCTATTAACGCAATAAATAAATAAATAAATAAATATTATCTTCTCAGTTAAACTACATTCTAAGACTGCAATGCATAAAATCATATGCAGGGTTTCACAGCATCAGGGTAGGTATTATTGGCATTTCATAATCACACACGGTGTTGAATGCTACAGTCGTGTCAGATCATGTAACTGGACTGGACTCTCTCAAACATCATCTTCACAACAGCGGAACAATGTAAACAAGAATTAATTTGTGGTTAGTCCGCGAAATGCAGTGGAATCGTCAGTCATCAATCAGGGATATGTTGCACGTCTGTCAAATAAATCCCGAATCGATTAACCATCTGCTATGCTACAAAAATCACATATCGCAGGATGTATGAACATGATGTGTCATTCTCCCACAAACATTAATCGTTATTGGGACAAAATCTAAGGACATCATTATTGTAAGGACATTCATACAAACCGTTGTAACGGGCCAAATGCGCCGCCTGTTGGAAATTTGATGATTTGTCTAGAACAATGAAATTGCTAATGCACCTTAAAATCCAAACGTTTTACAAGTAAGGGTGTCCGTGGGGTATCTGTGCATGTGCTTAACTAAGATACGGTAAGGTATAAAAAAAAAAGATAATTTACCCAGTCTGTAAAGTACTGGAAAATTAAATGTCTTGGAAGTGCTTGGATTTATTCAAGGGCGTAAGAACCCTGGTGTACCTTCTCGGAACAACAGAGGGGGACAAAGACTGACCATCCTCCGAAACCATCGGGAATCATTAGTGAGAATTACTGGCTGCATCTGATCTTGGGCAGCTGACTCGATGAGCATCAGGCATGTTCGACTCATCAGCACCGTGCAAACCAATCGCAAATCTGACTGAAGCAGTGAATACTGGGTAGAATATTGTCCGACTAAGACTGCGCCGATGCACATGACTGTCACGTGTGCATCAAGTATCGCAAGAGTGTTTGAGAGCAGCCGGCTGATTCAGCCTGCATTTTCCCCAGAGTGACAGCTGGAGCGCTGATGACAACACAGCTGTTCACGATTGGCCAGACTCACCTCATGACTACAGTCACGTGTGTTTCGGGGTTTATGCAACATTTCAGTTCCAAAAATGGACACAAATCTGCGTTTAGAACGGTAAAGCTTTTAATGTAGTCAGCTGTTGTATTGAGTCATGTCATCATCCTACACCGATCAAAGCGGATATACCCCTCTGTATTAGAATTAGAGGTGGGCATAGATAAAATTTTTTAATCTAGATTAATCTCACTGTGATCTTGAAATTAATCCAGATTATATTGGCTCATTCGAATTCTGCCGAAGGCATTCAGAATATGTGTTACCCAAATAAAATTGTCAAACAGTAAGTCTTTGAGAAGGGGTTTTATCAAGCTAGGTGGTGCAGTAGAAAAGGGGCTCATCTCCTGTTTCCAAAATGCATCACAAAGTGCTTGAAAAAGCTGTAAACTAATTTCACATTGCACAAGGTGCAAACAACATTACTCCTGTTTCACACCAATGTTTAAGTTTGTAGGTGTCAAGGTACAGAAACCAAATAATTAAATGTAAAATAGCACTGGATAGTCTTCAATGTAAAAATGAAATATACAATCAAACCTACATTTATTCAGACACCTTCAACATTTCCCACATTATTACAGTTTTTCTATATATATCAAAAATTATATCTGGTGTCTGAATAATTTTTGGGTTGACTGTTAAAACTACAACTACAAAAACTATTTTCTTTCATTTTCTTGGATTAACATTACAGCAGCCAGTGGCTAAATTAGGCGCAGTCCCTTTAAGAGACAATGAACGCATCAAATATAATACACATCCCATTTCCTGTTTACTTTCACTTTAGAAATAACTGACAGTTTTTTTGAGCATAATTTCCAAGGGGGATATTGACATTTTGTATTTATTTGTCGGCACAAGAGCAAAAATAAGCAAATTCGATGTTCAAGTGTTTTGAGACGCCTTTCTCTTCGCAGAAGAAAGCTCGGTTCAGTGTCACTGTCCGTGATACGCGTCTCTCTCTCTCTCTCTCTCTCTCTCTCTCTCCTCACCGAACACAGCGCGGGAGTAACCAGCTACTCCGTTCAAACATGTGAAAAAGATAAGCTTTCTTGACGATGCGCAGCAGTGGCCCGTCAGCTGTCCTGAGCATCTTTTTAGGCTGGCCTCAGCCAGTTGGTAATATAAAATATCAAGGTGAAAGTCATCATAGCTTTCTTAGTATAGACCAAGCTCCCAACCCAACTTTGACAATAGATTAACGGCGATATTTTTTTTATCGCCCGACAAGAGTCTCGCGTTACCGCAGCAAGTTAACGCCGATAACGGCCCACCACTAATTAGCATTAAAAAAATAAAAATAAAAATCATGTGAACTTATTATTGAAATATATGGCACCGTATTAACCAGTGTAGAGTATCTGTGCTCACGAAATGTTCAGAAACGCCTGCGTATTTGACAATTCTGCATTTTATTTACTTCATAGTGATAAGTATATGATATAGACATGTCTGTTTCTCCAAATGAACCGATTTTGGACAGGCTTCTGAAGCAGAGTAATGGTCTTTAGCTGATCTACAGCTAAATATAGGAGCGTTTGTTATAACCATTGGATATTTCGTACTACATACATTTAATAATAATAAAATATGACACTGACCGCAAGGGAAAGAGGAGAATGAAGAGAAGGATGAGAAGAATGAGGAGGATGAGAAGGAGATAGAGAAGGAGATGAAGAATAAAGAGGAGGATGAGAAGGAGGAAATGAAGAATGAGGAGGGTAATAAGAATAAGGAAGAGGTTGAGAAGGAGATGGAAAATGATGAGGAGGATGAGAGGAATGAGGAGGAGGATGAGAAGAAGGAAATGGGGAAGGAGAAGAATGAGAGAAAACCCTCGCTGCTATGTAAAAAAAAAAGGGGGGGGCTGCTGTTTTGTTAATGGAGATGGAGAAGTCAAAGTTGAATGAGAAGGAGAAAAAAAAATATTATAAAGGAAAAGGGGCTGCTGTTTTCTCTCATGGGAGATCACCCCTTGCCGCGATACCTGAGGGGGCCACTGTTATCCCTCAAGTGAGGGACGAACTAGCATTAGTTTTTAGTTACAGAAATGGTATAAAGTAATCAAAGATAAACAGCGAAATTGCTGTTTCGATTAATATAAAGACTGTCACTTTAAAAGAACGCACTGATCCAGTGTTTGTATTCGTATTGAATAAAATGGTTTGTCCACAGATTTTTTTCTTTTCTTTTTCTCATTGCTGTTGTTGTAATGTCTGGGAACCCAAAATGCTAAACCATCAACAGAAACATATATTAGCTGGACCCTGTTTGTTTTAAGTGTTATTTATAGTAAACTATATTACAGATACTTTGTCAGATTGCCATGTGTGGAGAACCAAACGCACGGGCGTAATTTCCTATGGGGACAGGGGGGACATGTCCCCCCCACTTTTCAAAATCCCGTTCGTGTCCCCCCCACTTTCAAATTAGTTTGTTATGATTTTTTTTTTTAACAGTGCGCCGTCATCGTCACGGAGGAGCAGGACGGAGCAGAACCTGCCTGTCTGTGTCAATGCGCGCGTCCACGTACAGGCAGGGACGTCTCGTGCACACTCTAAATAGTGTAAGCACACTGAAAGTTCTACTGAGCAGCCGGTATCACAGTCAGTCATGAAACGCCAGCAACAGATGACTTTAATGTCTTCATGGATGAAAAAAGAAAGGAGATGTGAGTTGGTTGATTAAGTAAATTAGCTCAGGTCAGGGTAATCAAAATGTCTGTCTACTTATTTTTTTTACAGTCTATGGTCTACACCTGTTGATGAGCTAACGTTAACATGCACTGTTGCTAGGTAACTTCAGACCGTTAGCTAGCTAACCTAAACATTTAATGTTGCCTAGAAAATTCTGTGTCCACTTTAAACAGCAGTGTTTTCTGTTCAATGTATGACAAGCAGACTCTGGCTGCTGTTATAGGCTACTCAACTCATTATACTCAGATGCAGAAACAAAATAAGTCTTAATAATAAATGTTTTTCTAAACTTGAGCTATTGTTGTTCACTTATAATATTTGTTCATTTAAAATGGAAGTTAATTTGTAAAAATTGAGTTACTTGTTCAAAGAAAAGGCTTGATGTCGAGCCAGCCTGAGTTAGCCTATATTTAATATAGTGTTATGGTTATGTGGTGAGCCTGAGTATAGTTTTACACATCAGCCCAGTCTAGTTCGTAAAGTTATTGATACGCAGTAGTTTTTTTTTTGAAAATGAATGTGGCACACCCAGTTTTTAAAATGTACATCCAGAGACTCTTTTCTGGCTATGTGGACTCATGATCATAACTCAGTTGTTTTCATATCAGAGCACAGATGAGGTGGAGCTGCTTCAGAACAGAGAGGGTGAGATAGGGAAAAACGTTACAGGTAAGTTATGTGCTGTATGAAAGGCCTGGTGATTTTGATTTGTTGGTGATAAAAGGGAAGAAGTATACATGATAAATAGTGAATACAGTTAGAATATTATCAAATTAAATGTTCTTCTTGTAGGAGCCAAACTGCGTGTTGTTATTTGTTTAGAATATTGTTTTAACATGGTCACATCATCACATGGGTGTGGTTTCATATTATTTACCTGCTCACTTGTGTGGTGGGAGAGAAACAGAATTTTGGGAGAATTCATCATTATAAACAACTTAATTATTTCCTGGATTTTGTATCACCATAGTCACTAACTGTATGTAAATGGAGGAAATGGGATTCAAATCGAAAAAAAAATTCCCCATTTTGTGTCCCCCCCACTTCTCAAACCAAAGTTACACCCTTGACCGATATAATAAACAGTCCCATCCATAGTAAATATATTGTAAATGTAATTCTGAGCAACCTGCTCCCTTACTGGTGAACATTGCTGGGATTTTGTAGCAATTTGCTGTGTACGTTCCCCCTCTGCTCCTCCTTTGCATTTACGTTCCATTTTTTGCACGGATAAAGCCAATTAGGCAGTGCTTCGCTGATGTTGGTGTCATCTGGTGTTGTGATTTCACTCCGCGATTGCCTGATTCTTTCATTCTTGCTGTAATGGACAGCTTTAGTTTTATAGTCTTCATCTGTCAGTTGAAATGGCTTTCAAGCATAAGAAATGAATTAAACTAAGCATGTTTGCTCAAAATGATGACTTCTCCAAATGTTAAAACAAGGTTCATGCAGGTTCTTGAGTTTTAATGTAGTGTTTTCAAGGTCTGGATAAAGTCAAGTCTAGTTGCTCTTTGGTGGGCCGCCACGGCCAGCAAGGCCTTCTTTGCTGGCCTAAACATTATCAGAATCATTGACTAACACCCTTATATATTTTTACATTAATGTATATTAAATTAATACCAATAGTTTATTCTATTAATTTAATAGATTTTCTCTTAGTTGTACTGCTTTCAGTAGTGTATGTTTATTTTAGGGCTTTTATCCAATCATATTTCAGCAATCACGTGTTACCAGGGTAAAATTAATCTGCCTTGAAGTCTTCAGAATCACATTGTGAGCGGTATGGTCCCACATATGGGATTCTTATGTCCGTGCCCTTGGGAGTATGGTCCCATATATGGGATTTAGAACATTCGCTGATGTTATGAAGGACAGAGGAACGATGGGAAATTTCGTTTTCATCATCCAGAGATTTCTGAATCATGTTCACGAATGTAACCGTTAGGTGCATATGGAAGATTGGAGGTGATTGTAAACTTCCTAGAATTAGCAGAAGTCTGCCTGGGGAAAAACAGGCTTTACATACCGTGGACTTTACAAATATAAGATCCACTAAGGCCTCTACATATATAACCTAGCCCTCTACCGGTTCCCGCAGACTCACAAAGTGAGGGCCTGGCACATCTGGCTCCTGAGGGGATGGAGGAGCTCAGCAGGATCTATTGTATGGAGTCTCTGGAGCAGTTTAAGCAGTGCTTCTACCCATATGAGGTAAAAACACAGGAGGATACCGGCTGCACACTAAGACTATAGAATCTAAGTGAACGTGTTGGTGTCGCCCAACACACAGCTCTACAAATATCTGTCAGCGAGGTGCAATGGGCCAGTGCCCAGGAGGACAGGGTGTCCACAGGCCCTTAAAAAAGTCTTAAAATGTCTCAAATAACAATTTCCTATTATAAGGCCTTAAAAAGTCTTAAAATGTCTTAAATTCGTATTTTTTAAATTTCGGCAGAAAATTTGTATAATTATACCACGTCATATAGTACAATCAATTCCTGTCAATTTCACATGTTTTAGACATCATATTGCTTGTTTTTGTACTATTTCGCCAACAAAAATAATTCCAAACAAATCCACAGTGCTTGTTTGCCACTTTGAGCAACATGACAGTGTTTTGTTCCTTAATCAATCAACCATTTGAACGATTTGGTTCAATCGCAATGACTTGCTTACTACTGGTTGTTTTAATTTCACATTTAAAGTATCTTTTGATTTTTTTTTTTTTTTTTTCACATATCAATATTCAACATTTTATGTTATTTATGCATTTGTAACTGAAGGTTAAGTGCATTCATGTTTTGCATTAAACTGTGTGTAAATACTTCTAAATGCCACTTCTAAATGCCACTAATGTCTAGATTGCAAAGATTAATTTTGTTTATTCCGATTTCATTTGCATGGTAACAACCCAAATGTCTTGTTATTATAATTCACTGATTAAATGTAAGAATTTGACTCAAAATGTAATGCACACTTACAGAAAAAATCTATTTAAATTTAATGGAAGAGATTTTCTATCTGACCACAAAACAGACTATGAAGAATATTAAAAACTTCAGGTCCTTAAGATACCAGCATGATAACACAATCAGTTGAATAAATGACTCAATTACTCACTCATTTGATTCAGTGGTTTCAAAGTGCCTGCGGACAGAGGGTTTCCTCTCAAAGGGGAATTCCTCACCCTCACGGTAAGACCAGTCCGACCAGTGACAGTAATAGGGTGCCCCTGGCTGCCGCCAGGAGGAAACCCATATCCAGGCTTCGGCATGGGCACTCTGCCTCTTCACAGGAAACAGAGTCTGATCTGCAACTCCAAGATGGTCATCCTCCCAAAATGGAAGCATGATCTGTCAGCAAAAGCCACCTTGGTGTGCTTAATGCTCAGACACGTGAGGCAGCAATTGTGACCATCACCTGGTGCCAGGTAACAACTGCCTCCAGAAACGTATGGTTGGAAAGGCGCCTTTAAAAAGATGCATCATTAAAAAGTCATTCCACCCGTAAATGTTGTGCTGAAGCGCACAGGAGAGATGGCTGCCTGCAATACACACCACTGAACCATCATACCACCAACACAAGAGCCCTCGAAGAGCGTGCTTGACTCATTCTGCAGACTTGAAGCAGGAGATCAGGAGCAGAACAATAGAACTGCTCGGCTCTGAAGCAAAAAACTGAATATGTGGTACATCAAGCACTCTCAAAAAACTAAACTTCTAATCAGTAATGCTGTCGATACACTTTTTGATGAATTAATCTCCTACTTGCATCAAACGTACATCTGCACTTTGGTGTTTATGATGAGAGGATTTGCAGGACTGCAAAAACTCATCTGAACTAGTCTTAATTTGGTCATCTTAAAATTAAATTAAAAATAGCTATCTTAATTTTGTATCAAATATAACTTTTAGTTTTTATCATATTTAGTCAACTTCTTTAGTCGACTAAATGTGTGAGAATTTTATTGTACTTTGTCATATTTTTGTCTTACTGTATAATGGTTAATGATAAAAAATATTATTTTGCTAAATTACTGTTAATTGCAATGTTTAATTGCTGTTAACTGTTTAATTGCAATTACTGTTGTCCTTTGGGAGATTTATTTATACATTTCATCAGAAGTTGCTCTTTCACCAATAAGCACAAATCAATAGTATATTGACTTGAATGCATCTAACGCAGGGCCATTTTCTAACCATTTTGATGCCTAGGCGAAATCCCTATTGGTGCCCCCCCCCCATTATATACATATATATATATATATATATATATATATATATATATATATATATATATATATATATATATATAAAGTTCAGACACCAGTTTCTTGTCACATTGAAATTGCTTGTCACAGTAATGAAACTAATTTGTGGAGATTCAGTGCATTTGGAGTTCCACAAGGCTGAACGCATTATTTGTAAATTTACTGTTAAGATATACATTTTGCACAGTTTATCATCTGAAATACCATTGTATGGCCACTAAATGCCTGTATAATGCATGTAACAATGCTTAGTACCTAAGAAATTGTCATCATACATACATTTATTTCATTACATTTGGATCTCGAAATGCCTACATGTTTGGTTATCAGCAATGGCTACTTGTTTTTTAAATCTGTTTTTTGTTTAATTATTTTGCCATTTTGGAAAATCTGAGCTGAGATGGTGCTACGCTGATGTGGAGTGACACAGAGAAGACAAATTGTTTAATAAAGTCATTATTTTTTGTTTTATTCACATACAAAAAGTATTGTTGTCAATTTATTTTGTTATGGTTGAACCACTGATGGCAGATGGGCTATTCTGACGATGCCTTTCATACTTTTCTGGACCTTGACCATGTATTTTACTTGGCAGTATATGGGACAGTAGGTAACAGAGAAATTCCTAATAGTAATTCCAATAATTCCAAATTGCATTACTGTTTCTCTTTTAAACTTACAGGGAAAACAAACTGGCTTGCATTAAAGAAAAATACCTAAAATGGAGATCGCTTGACTCTAGCTTACTTGTAATTTTTATAATACATTTATTTTTTATTTTATGTTTGGACTTTATCATAATAACAGCAGCTGCTGTGATGCTGTACAAGCACTTCCAGTGTAGAGGGTGACACGGGAGTGGATTTTCAAATCTGTCCTGTCTCACTCCTGCAAAAAAAAAATCTTGTCCCATCCCAATCCCACAAAAAAATTGGGGAAAAAATTTGCTCCACTCACATACTCTGTGCGGGTGAATGCGGCGCGCGAATTAAACATTTAAAAGACCATGTAAATGAGAGAGTACAGTAGGTGGCCAGCCTATCTGGGCCTTACCGCCATGCGTACCGTCGCGGTAACTGTAATTCAGTCGCGTGTTGAAATCATTCCCGAAACTACTGCCAGGTGGCGCAAAGGGACGGATTGCGAAATGAATGTAATTATAAAATGAGATAGCAGTAAGTAAAACAACAATAACATTATGATATAACATTGTAACATAAAAAATAAAAAAAAGAACATTTTTTTACAATTTGTTAATTTTTTAAATGTAGGATAATCTTAGGCTACAGTCTACTAAACAAAAATTAAAAGAAGACCTTTACACAAAGGATCATATGTATGCTATTTTTATATATAAGGCATATGTGATTGTGCCTTATGTGTGACCAAAAATTAAGTATTATTTGTTTCAGCTGTTTGATCGCTGGGACCTCACGCACATATTGATTTGTCGTGAGCACTTTGACATATTGTTAATTATGATTTTTTTTTTTCATCGATACTAGTTAAGCTTCAAATGGGCAACATCATGATTATGGAAACGTTTGGATTTCTCCCGATTGAGAGCCCAAGCTTACCTTATGCTTAGCTTTAAATTATTATTATTACTTTTTTTTTAATTACTAATCCTATAATTATATACTGCAATTATATTTATCCATTAGAATTATATATTTTTAATTATTGTTTTGTTCTGATAAATTTGTTAAATTTAAAGGATTTGTTGTAAAATATTTTCTTATAGCCTATTTTTTCCTCTCACAAACTCTTTTTTTCTATTTATTTTTTAGCGTGTTTAAAAAAAAACTATTATTAAAAACTAAATATTTTTTTCCTCTGACAAACTTAATTTATTTTTTTGCATGTTTAAAAAATTTAAAATAAAGAAAACATTCAGCAAATGAAAATAGGCGATTAATCTGTTAAAATTTGTTACTCTTGGTTAACAGTAATTATAATTATTTTACTTCAGAACAGAGCCTGGGACTAATCCAGGCTAACCAGGTTTTTTTTTTTTTTTTCATTGCATCTGAAAATGACTTTGTTCATTACATTCACTTCACGTGCTCTGGCACAGATCAGCCTCCCGCGATGCTCAGCTGTGGACGATTTAAAAATGTTTGATATAAAGCAGTGGTTCTCAACCCGCCGCCCATCACAAATTCAAATGTGGCCGCACCACATGCTGAATAAAAAAAATAAAAAAAAAACTTTGTAAAAAATTTGTTTTACATCAATTTAAAAAAAATGCTACTAATGAAATATACGCTATATCCTAATGTTTTTATGTGATTTTTTTTTCATATATTATATTTTCAGACATTGCATCTCTGGAGAGAACCTCATATTATTAAATTCAAAAGTGCTTTCCATATTTGGATCAAAATAGGCTACATTTGTGAACGCACATTTTCTGAAATGTTGTACGTCAGGTCATGCAAGCCTGCATCTTAAAGCCTCTGTCAAACTTTCTGCATCCGCGAGTCTGCTATGGACCGCTAGAATTCTGGGCTGTTTGTACACATGTTTGTTGCAGAGAGAACCATCAGTATGCACTTTCGGAAGTATAAATGGAAGAAGTCTGCGTCCGCGCTGGCCGTGTACGCGTCCGGATTGCTCATGCAGAAAGTATAACAGGCGTTACAATCGCAACTTCTTTGTGTTACTCCTTTCAAGCTGAATCTCACAAAATTGGTCAGCTCCCGACAGCATCAGGTGTTTTATTTATGGGGAGTAGAATTGTTTATTTCAATGAATGTAATAGATTATATATCATAATAGTTTGGCTATAATATTATAAATCAGGTTGGTTTGTATTACTGACGTAATATGTAAATTATATGCGACTTGCACTTAGACCATAGTGCGGCTCGCTGGAAAAAAAGGTTGAGAACCACTAGGTTGCTGTCCCATTTTATACAGGAATTGTCATTTTAAAAGATTGAATTATCATAATAATTTAGAACTTTTTTTTTACTAATAAACTCCTTGAGAATTTAAAGTTAGTTTAATAGTAGCCTATTCAAATTCAAGTTAAAAAAAGGTTTTAATTGTTTAAATTATTTTTATTAATTAATAATATGTTATCATGTTTATTCTTGTAAGAAAAATGTGTTTATTCTTTAAGAAAACAAGGGAAAAAATAAGGGACAATCCGAATATTTGTTTTACTTTACCTATTTATGTAAGCTACAATTATTCAAATAATAATAATAACAATAATAAAATAATGTCATTAAAAAATACCATTGGCCTGAGTAATTTTGACTATTATAGAATTGTGTCTTTAAAGATTAGTCATTTAGGTGGTAAAAATACTGTGAAATTAATAATGGCATGGATTTTAGAGCATAACAACTGAAGGTTTATGAAACATTAGCCAATAAAGCAATTATTTTAAAACAACGGAACTTAAAGTTGTGAACTAAAATATTATTTCAACCATACAGCATGTGAATAAATAAAATGCATAATGTTTCTGGTGTTTGGATTTGTACTTCAATATAATGACCTCCTAGTTTAAGAATAGTCCTAGACTCGTTTCTCTCTCTCTCTCTCTCTCTCTCTCTCTCTCTCTCTCTCTCTCTCTCTCTCTCTCTCTCTCTTTAACAGCATTAGCTCAATGAAATACGTCTTCCTTCAGGTAGAATGAATGTTTTCCTGCCTTGCTAAATGTTGGGCTCATGATCAATAAGTTTGCCTCAATCTGATTCAGTAAAGTTAAACCGCAGACAGTGAAGCCTCGGAGACCCGCGCGCTGTGAGGCGGGAACAGAGGACTCCGCTTGGTCTTAAAGCCTTCCTCAAACACCCACGATCACAAATAACAATGAATTTCACAAAATAATGATTTATTAGAAATTGATGATTTGTTATTATCATATGGTCTTGTGAAAATAATAATATGGGCTGCGAGAATATAATGAATACAAAGAGTAGTGCTGCTGAGTGCAGGCATGTTTCAGCCCAGTAACACACCGTTCCTCAGAGCCAAAACACAGACCGAATTCTGTTCAGCTGGAGCGGGTTGGGTTTTGGATAGTTATTCATGGCTTGTGGGGGTCGAGATAAAGGTGTGAATTGCTCTTTCATATGGACAAGTGTCTTATGAGGCTTTCACTTGCTGAACCGGTTTATATAGGACTGTTGTTTTGGTTAAATACACAGTGCTGGCTCTCTCCGACGAGAGAAATGCAACATTCACACATTACACTATTCCTAAACATTTCAAGCTTTCTGTTGATATATTTTTAATGTATGTGAGACACCACGATATTATGTTAATTAAAAAATTATACATTCATTATCATGTAAATTTAAAGTGATGAGATGTCGCCTCCCTGTCATTAAAGCACATTAATAATTTTTGCACAAACACTTGAATATGAGCGTCGTGGTTTTCACACGCTCCAAGAGCGCTGCATCACGAGTACAATTCATGCCAACAGCCATTTAACTGCATATTCAGCAAGAATTCATGTTAAACATATTTAGCTTGATCAGAAGGTTACAATGACTGCAAGAGTCGAGCGGGATGTTAAGAGTTTGTCTGTTTCTTTTACTGATTATTTTTGGGTTAAAGCATAATTTAAACAGATTCACACTCAATCGCTTTCAAACAAATGTAATCTTACAGTGCTACATTATCAGCATGCTATCTGATTTTGAAATCTTGAAGAAGTTAATCGATCTGTTTAGATAAAATATTGTAATTATTTTCATCACAAACAAAATCACAGCAGAAAGCAGCAATTAAAGATGTAGCTAATGCTTACAATGTTATTAGTTTGGCATGTGATATAGGGAAAAAAAGTTTACACAAAATAGCTTAAACCACTTTGAAACTCTCCTGTTATTTATTATTATTATTATTATTATTATTTTATATGCTATGTTATGAACATAACATTTCAAACATACTGAAATACTTTATTCAAGGAGTGAAGGCGGAGCCTTTTTCTGGTATCAGTTCGCGCAGAGGGGAAGTTGTTGCTGCTCACAGACTCTGCTGCGAGTGAGAGAGATGTTTGACCTGACGAAACGAACATCCGCCAAAAATCAACCTGCAGTAATGCTCGTTCATCGACTTGCCAAGCTTTACTTTTGTAGGTCGCATGGCAGTAAATAATTCGATAATATGACCATGCAGTCAATACAGATATTTAATAAAAACATTAAAACAAGCAGGGCTGTAAAATAAAACAATAAAAAACGCACGCCAGATCTACACCGGACACAAGTGGAACGATCCAACAAAAGACAACAGAACCAATTGATGGATACACTGGACACGATCCCCATCAGTGAACTGATGCTCGTTCTGTTTATGATGAAATGTTCTGAAACTGCGTTCAGATGATTTGACACTATAGTGTGATGTCATCAAGTTTAGACACACTTTTAGCTGTGGGGCACAGATGACAACTTTCATGTCCAGTGTAGACACACAGAAAGTTTCTGCTCTATTTAGTTCTGAGTGGTAAGGACACTTAAAATCTGCTCTTCCAAATTTAGAAAAAAATAGGATATCTAAATTGAAAAAGGGGGTTTACGCAACCTCGATTTAAGACAAATATGGTGTAGGCAGAAACACATTGTATGAAATGGTCTGTGTTTATTGGATAGCTGTGCCAGGTAAGGACAGTGATAAACGGATAAGCAGATTAGTTAAGGAATCGCGAGGAAAAGCCCCACGGATACCGCTTTGAGAAAGTATAGTTTCTGCTCTATTTACAAACAAATGATAAAGTGGCATAACGAGATGGAAATATAAACTAGAAAATATATTAACAGGTCCTCCATCCATGACACTGAATCACTGCTGAGCTGCCAGTTTTAATCTGAACAGCTCTTAAAGCTGAGTGGATGGTTAGATGCATGATGGGCTAGTATTAAAAAAAATAAAAAAAATAAAATAAAGGTCTTTCCAGCATTTAGGTATAACAGTACTGTTTTTTCTAAATCATCTTGTTGCAGTTATAAATTTGACCGCTAAATGAATGATAAAGAACTATATTAAAACTTGTTTTGTAAAAAAATTTCGTCATTTGAATATTGATTTAAAAATCGGTTTAAATCATAAATCAGATTTTTTTTTTCTAAAATAAAAAAAACTGGGATTTTCAAGTAAAGAAGGTTGCCTTTAAAATCACTTAAGTTGTCAATTACTAAAGCTTTTTTTTTTACATCGTGTGAATGTTGTTGATTATAATGAGAGAACTTGAGTTTAATCATGAGGACGTTTTATTAATTCTTTAGAGTTTCAAAGATTTAATCGTGCCGGTTTAATTTGATTAGTTTATTGTTTTAGGCAAATTAGACCTAAATAATGGGAACAAAATTATACAGTGCTTCACATTTAAACATGCAACAATTTCTTAATCGGTTTAAAGACAAATGTCTTTTTCCCCAATAAGTTATGTCAAAATAAAGGACAAGTAACTAATAACAAAAATGTTTTATTAAAGGAAAAAATATATTTATATTTAAAATATAAATTAAAATATAGGCATGATATATTAAAATATTGACATTTTGCATATTAATCCATGTAGCCTACCCCCTTAAAATAGGCAACCACTTTTAATGCTCCGGTGCAAAGTAAACCACAATTTCTTTTGAATAATATAACACATAATTAATATAATATAAGTACTGCACACCTTTTAAATGTGTCCACTTAAAATCTGCTCTTCCAAATTTAGAAAAAAATAGGATATCTAAATTGAAAAAGGGGTTTTACTCCAGAAATAATAACTGCATGCACATATTTGGGTTATTAATAGGAAGGCCTTGGAAGGCAACCTCGATTTAAGACAAATATGGTGTAGGCAGAAACACATTGTATGAAATGGTCTGTGTTTATTGGATAGCTGTGCCAGGTAAGGACAGTGATAAACGGATAAGCAGATTAGTTAAGGAATCGCGAGGAAAAGCCCCACGGATACCGCTTTGAGAAAGTATAAGTGAAATTCAGAATAGGTGGGCCCTTAAGGACACTCTAGGAAGAGCGAGCTCTAGGTAGAGCTGTGTTTTGTTGTGTGGATGTAACTGTGTCCGGACGAATGAATGTGTGAACGATGATGAATGTATGAACAAATAAATTCCGTATTGGGTGGGTAAGGGTCGAGCACCGTTCCTGGACCTTCACTTTGGTGTGAACTGGTAGAATTGGACTCGACTCAGATCCACTTGAGAGGGATGAATGTATGATGAGCCTTGATAATAAAAGGACAATTAATGACTGATTATCCTTTAGATACAGGGAAAAAGTATGCAAGAATAAGCACACTGGCTCAATAAAGAGTGCAGAAAGTGTGAATGAGGTTAGGAAAATGGCATCAATAAAGTTTGAACCAAGATCTATAATAGATTTTTGCATTTTGGATGTCTGTGTGAAAGGGGAGAACATTTTCTGAGCCCAGCGCAGTGGGAGTGAGAGCAAGGGAGGAAGTTTCCACATTAAAGTTGTATTACATGGGTGGAGCAAGAGGTGCTCTCCCCTCCTGGACCATCACTTGAGAGTGATTAGGTTACAGAGACGGGCGTGGCTGGTGTGGAGAAAGGATAAGTGCAGGAGCCCTAAAACAATAAAGTTAACTGTATGAAGGTTGTTTTAGAGAAAAATAAATACAAATGTTCCAAGAAATGGACTAATATAGAGATGGCAGATATGGTGGAATATAGAAATAATAATAAATTAATAAAAATAAGATATGCATTTATTATTTAATAACTTATATTAATAGATGAATTTAAAAGATGCACATGCTTAAAACTTTATATCTAATATGTGAAGACATCTAAAATTTGTATCTTGTTATCCCTGGGACACAGTATGAAAGTTAATCCATTACAGTTTCAGAGATTGGGCTTGTGTAAATGTAAAAAATAAAAGAAATAACTTGTGCAATGTGGAATGAAAGCAAGATTGGGTGACCAAGTTAATAGACATTTGGATTCAAAAGCTATAGGCATTTTACAATAGGAAGGGAACTAGTTGCTTAAAGAATTAAATTTGATTATTTTATTTACAATAATAGGAATTACTTTATGTTAGTTAGGAGACATTAATTCACCAATACCAGATTATTCTGAATCATGTATGCAAATATAGAAGAAAAATAATGATTGAAGTCTTTATTTTACCATACGCATGTCTGGCTGTTATAGAAGGAAGGTTTATTTTATTTTATTGCAGTATACTTAGATAATAAGGGTAGCTGATTTCTGCATCTTGCAACGAAGAAAAAAATGCTTGCTATTTTCCTGCAATGAAGAACTTGCTTTACTAACATAGAATAAGAGAACTGCTGTTTTCAACCAGATGATTTTGTTTTTATTAAGGGACCACTGAAAGAGGAGGTTGAAAAGTGAAAATTAGAAAAAGAGCTGATTGCTCAGAAACAATTTGGTCAGAAGTTACATGGGTAAATTTGATTAGTGCAGTCTCTGAGTGTTCGAATTTCAGATGACTTCTGGAACAGTGCCTTGACAAAGGAAAGCAATGAACTGGAGAAATGGCAAAGCAGCGAACACAGCTGCAGAGAGAAGAAGAGGGAGGGGCTGATGGACGTTATACCCTCCTGAAAGAGAAGAACACACTTCAGTAAGGAGAAAGACTGAATTAAAGCAGGAAAAGGTGAATCTTTCACTTGAGACTTTTCCTGAGGGTGAAAAGAACATTATGAAATGCAAAACTCTCAGAAAGCAACCAGAAGCCAGACTGAGAAGAAGCAGAGTAACAACGGAGACCGTACGCCACAACATCAGGTCTTTGAGTGCCATCACAGCCTGACGACCCAGTACAACAGCCCAGGCTGATGATGTCACCAGAAGGACTTCCATCCCTTCAGTGCACAGGTGCTGCACATTCAATGAACACTATAGAGACTGCTTCAAATGTTAATTATTTTATTTCATTATTTTATTTACTA